>NC_080072.1:10206212-10520642 GCF_949987535.1 Balaenoptera acutorostrata
ACCAGAAAAGCTGTGGGTGGAGGTGAATGTGTGTGTGTGTGTGTAAGAGGCTCCATGTGAGTTCAAGGCGATGGTTTGTGTGTGTCAGTGTGTTGGGGGAGACTTGAGATGGAAGCTTGCCCCTGTGGATGCTGTGGGAAGGCGGAGGTGTGGCTGGGGGTGAGCTGAGCAGTATAGAGTCTGTTTCTCGAGGTGACAGTAGGAATCCTTGACTCTGGAAAGCCTGGTTCACCGGTGAACTGCATTCTCGGTGGAGGGGAGGGGAGGATGCTGTGGCAGGCCCAGGGATTTTGCCCTCCTGCTTATTCCCTTCAGTTCAGGGTAGGGGCATGCCCTGTATTGTGTGATGCTTCAGCGTCCGTATCTCGTTGTGTAGGAGGTGTATTTGTGTGCCTGTGTGTGTGTGTGGGGGGGGGGGATGTACCTGAAACCACCAATGGTTCAGTTCCAGGCTTTTAAAAGCCCTGGGATATGGGCCCCTTCTCCTCCCTGCCCCAGAATCAAACAGTTCCAATTCTGTAGAGAAAGGAGAATTAGGGTTCACCTGATTTGGACTGTGCTGAGCTGACAGAGGGGCAGAGAGGGCCAAGTGAGCCCCAGGGTTGGAAGGGGAAGGAGGCCTTTCCTTCTTACCCCCTTAAGTTCTGGGGTCAAGGAAAAGGAGGGGGGCACTGGAGGAGTGGATCGAGAGAAGCAGGGGCAGAGGCTGAAAGGTCTGTTTTCTTCTATTGTGCGGCTGGGTTAAGTGGGGAGGATCACTAGACCTAGTCCCTCATAGAGGGTGGAGCTCCTAGACTCCAGCTGTGCGCAAGCTCTGGGGATGGCCAGAGTGGTGGACCCAGGCTCAGCGCTGGCAAAAATCCACTCCTGGTTTTTACACACGCCAGCTCCCCTGCCCGGGACGCCGCGCTGTCGAGTCCCGTGCTGACGCCCTGCAGCCGCTACCGAGCGGAAAACCCGGAGTGGATCTCCACGCTTTTTGGAACGGAGTCAAAGGGCACCTCGGAGGAGGTGGCCGGCTCCGCCGCCCTGCGGGGTTCGAAGCCGCTGCCATCAGGGGCGCACCGGTGGGGTGGGTCGATCGGTGCGGCGGGACCCGCAGGCCCAAAGAGCCCAGCCGGCGGGCTCCGTGCCCTCCCTGCGGGGGCTGCGGGCGGGGCGCGGGGCGGCGGTGGTGGTGCCCTCGGGGCGGCGGCGGGCGCGGGCTGCAGTGCGGCGCGCGGCCGGCAGCGGGCAGCAGGCGGTGGCAGAGGCGCTCGACAGCGGGCGGGCGGCGCCGGCGGTGCCCCGGGCGCGCTCACACACGAGCTCACACACACATACACACGGCCTCGTACACACTCACACACGCTCCGGCGCGCACACGCGGCGCACAGGCCGGAGGGAGGAGGCTCGGTGCGGCTCGGCGGCGGCTGCAGCGTGCTCGGCGGGCGGGCGGGAGGGAGGGCTGGCGGGCGGTCCCCGCTCCCCGGCTCGGCGGCTCGGTGCAGCCCGCGCGGCCCCCGCCCTCGGACCCGCCCCCGGGGGTCGCCCGGCCCCATGCCCTGCAGCGGCGGCGGAGCAACGCGCGGCCACGGGCGGCTCTGAAGAGCCCGGAGGGAGCCGGCGACGAGGGGACCATGTACCGGGACCCGGAGGCGGCCAGCCCAGGTAAGCGCGGCCCCGCGCGGGCTGGGGCGCCCCGAACCGGCGGACAGGACGGCGGCAGCTCCGGGAGCCGTCTCGGAGCCCCAGCCCGGGGCTGCTGTCCGCCGGAGCCGCACGGACTCCTCCCACCCAGGGTCGCCCCACACCGGGGGCGCGGGCTTGAGCGGCAGCAGCTCGGACCCCGGCCCCCCGCAGTCCGGGCACTGCCAAGCTTGATGCCGGGCGCCGGCTTTGCAGTGTCCCCACAAGGACCTCCCCCCCACCCCCAGCAGCCCAAGGACAACGTGTGTGGCGGAGCGAGGAGCCGCTGCCCCCGCAGTGCCCTCAGAGGCACCCCCTGGTCCCCAGCACCAGTGCTTCCCGCTAGCCAGTGCTAGGGGACCCCAGAACAAGGATCCCGGGCAGCTTTCGGCCAAGGTTGTGGGCACCGGGAAACAGAGTGACATCGGCGGTGCCAACTGTGAATTGAGAGGGTGCCAGGGGGCAAGTGGGAATCTGGTGCAGCAGCAGGGGAGGGGGGCTTCTAGGGGGTGGTGAGCCGCAGGAACGTTGAGGAGGGAGGCAGGGGTACCTGAAGGGAAAGAGAGCACAGATTGGTGAGAATAGGGGTACCAGGGGAATGTTCTCCTGGGCTTGGGGAGGGGGGAAGCAAAGAACCCCAAACTCACTCCAGTCCTGTCAGGGGTGGCAGGGGGAGGGGCCGTGCTGCTTTGCATTTCTCCTGAGCCCAAGCCGGGGAGTGGCCTGGGAGCCCACGTCTGCCTGGCATCCTGGAAGCCAAGCCAAGGAATCTTTCCACCTTCCTCAGGAAATTGCTCTGCCATTTCCTCCTTGGCTCCGGATGCCTCCTCACACAGCGCCCACCTGTAGGCAGGTCGCCTGCAGCTCCTGCCCAGTCTCAGTCTCAGCTCCCACCTGGGGTGCCCCACCCCGGACCCAGCACCCGCAGTCTGCCAGTTCTGGCAGCAGGGTCTCCGCTTCTGGGTTTCTGTCTGATGCTAAAAGCACGACACCTCAGCCTGAGGACTTGCTCCTGGACGAAGAGCCTCTAGGCTTACTCCTGCTAACCTCTGGGGGCTGGGGGTCCTGGGGGAAAGGATAGCTCTAAGGCCCTCCACAAAAGGGGCCTAGAGCCCCAAGGCTTTTGAGGGCAGTCCAGTGGGCGCCGGCTTTGCCCACTCTTGCCCCGGCCCCACATCTGCTCTTTCCCTCTAGGGGCAGCCTCAGCCTGTCCCTGCCTCCATTCTTACCCTCATCAAGTCGTGGCAGCCCGAGCCCACTGAGGAGGACCTCCTGGGTGCCAGGCATTGCACTCATTCAGTGCTTGCGTATATGGGTGAAAGAGACTCAGTCTCCCTCTCTGGAACCTCATGCCCATCTATGAATGTCCTCTAGGTAATGGCGGAAGGGACATTGCCTTTGGAGACCCCTCCCTTCATCTCTCTGGACCCAGGTCACCTACCCTGGCATCATTCCCCAAGAGACTGCCAGCTTCCAGCACTTGGACCAAAGACAGAGGTGTTCTCTTGCTTGGATCACCCTCTCAGAAGCCAATAGCTTAGTTCAGAGACCAGCTCCAGGGTATGAAGATGGAAGGGGGATGCAGTGAGGACACTCCCCTCCCCCTGCCCTGCCAGGCTGGCAGCCTCCCCTTTCCTGTTAGGCCAGTGACCTGGGGCCCTGCCCTCGTCCCCTCTCCCTCCCTCCTTTTTCCTCCCACGCCTGGGCACCATGACATCACCACTCCTCCAAGGACCTCTGCCCTCTCCATGGAGGCCAACTTGATGTGCTTGGCATCTTCTGGGCAAAGGGCCTGGAACCCAGTGCTGCCCCTGGTGTGTTGGCGGCCCCCAGACTTTTCCCTCTCCCCCTTGAATGGGCCTTGCTGTCTGGGCTGGAGACCTGTCTTGCCCACTCTGGTTGCAGGACCCACTAGTCCTGTGGCAGGGGCAATTCTGACCGGGAAACAGACCAGCCTTACGTTTACTTCTCTCTGATGTGGACACTGGGCTGGATGGGGTCAGACATAGGCTGGAGAGGGCAGAATTTGCTTTTGATCCTAGTCCCCTGGGGATCTCTGAGGGGCCAGGGGGTTGGGGGCCTCAATCTGGCCTCTGTGCCCCCTGGCACCCCGGCCCACCTCCTATAATCCCTTCGGCTCCAAGCCAGACTTCCCACCACCACCCCTCTGCCCCAGCTCACCCCAGGCTCCCCAGACCCTGCTCGCCCGGGTAGGGTATGTGTCCCCCAAGGCAGGCACCAGGTGGGAGTAAGATATGCAAATTAATTCCCGTGTGATTCAGGCCCATCCCTCTGGTCCCCCAAAGGCCAGTACCATTTACATCCTCATCCCCTCATCCCACTGCCTGGAACACCTGTGGCCCAATCCTTTAAAAAAAAATCTTAATCTCCTGTCCTCTTGTTCCAGGATGGTTCCAGAAGGTCCCTGTGTACCCCCTCCTTCAGCCCATGCACTCTGCAAGTCCCCACAGGGCTCAGCCTGCTGCTAAGACCCTTATCCTGGCAGGGGACAGGAGCAGTTCCCTCCCCTTGTGGGCCCCTAGCCTCCAGGCAATTCTCTTCCTGATCTTTTGTGGCTGAAGCAAGGGACTGTGGGGAAAAGCCACAGCCCAGTGAAGAACGAAGACAGCCCCCCGCCCTCGCTTCTGTTCCAAACTCTGCCTCGCCTCCCCCCAGCCATGCCTGCAATCTCCCCTCTGTCCCCTCCAATAAACAGGCGGCCCTCTCCCGGCCCTCAGCCTCCATCCTCTGTCCATCCCAAAGCTGGCCTGGCCAGGCCTCCCTGTGTCCCTGTCCCCCGGCAGGGCAGGGCCTCGTCAGGCCCGCAGGGGTCAGTGTTGCAGTGGGCAGGCAGGACAGCAGCAGGGAGAGAGGGAGGGAGAGGTGACCTTGTGGGTGAGCAAGGCCAGAGAGGCAAAGTCTGGGCTGGTGCAGCAGCTCTGGGAGAGGGTTCAGGTCCTGAGGGCTGCCAGCCCTGCCCCCAGCCCTCTATGAACTTGTCCTTGGGGATAGCAGTACTTGAAGTCTTCTCTGTCTGTCCCACCTGTTAGTGGGCTCTGCCCCCTACAGCAACTCTTCCAGGCAGGTCATTCCTAGGGAGTGTGGGGGACCCTCTGCATGGGCCAGGGGGCCTTGGCACAGAGGGTCTTCTCAAGGCAGGAGGATCCACACGATTGTCCAGGCCAACCCTCCACCCACTGGGCACAAGTTAGAGACAGAGGCTTTTGGGTAGCGTGTGGCGCAGGAATCGGGGCTGAAAGGGCAGATCAGCGGTGTACGCTGTGAGGGCCATCAAGTTTAGGGACAGGGGCTGGGGTGTGGGGCTGTCCAAGGAGACCTGACTGACCATTTCACTGACAAACCCTCCCCCCACCCCCAGCTACCCCATCTGCATGGGCTCAGACCTCCCTGGCCTGCCTCCTGGGCTTGGCTCACAGTCTGGGACTGAAGATCAAGTGACCTCCCAGCGGGCCATGGCTGTGAGGGGGACTTGGGGCAGGACAGGTCCAAAATGCAGGGCTGGACGTATGACTTCTGAGGGGTTTGGGTCAGGGTAGCCAGTGCCCCCAGGCTGTAGCATTTCCAGGGAGACAGGACTGCCCCCTGCCCCTTGGCCTTGGATCATGCTGTTCAGTGGCCTTGTGGGGACAGCTTGACTGATAGGCTGGGTGCTCAGGACTGGGGGATGGTGGAGAGGGAGAGAGCCTCAAAGCGCCTCCTGGTTGGGGAAGAGGGGCTAGAGCAGACTGGACTGCGGTGGGAGCCCACAGGCCAGCAGGTGACAGGTGAGGGACAGCTGGAAGGCAGAGGAACAGGTGGGTGTCAGGCGAACAAAGACAGGCCCCGGACAGCTGGGCCCTGCCCCTGGCTGACCCCAAGCTCAGGCCCAAGGGGCACTGCAGGCAACATAGAGTGACAGTGGAGGACTGTCCCCTTCTTACCCCCTCCAGCCCTGCCTGAGGGACCAGCAGAGGAAGAGTGTGTGGTCCCCCCCTTCCCACTCCTCCTTTCCCCACCCGCACTCCCCGCCCACCCACCCCCATTCTCTCAGGGGCTTTGAATCTTTATTGAATCTGATGGACCGTTCTCAGTAACTGCTTCCCGCAGGGGAGTGAGGCTGGGAACAGCAGGGAGAGGAGTGGTAAGGGGGGCCTCGTGGTGTGTGGGGGGCCCTCGGGGTCGGGGGGGCATGCGGGAGGCCCAGTCCTGAGCAGAGGACGCTTGGCTGGAAGAGGAGCTGGCTGCCCAGGCTCCCCGGAGGCACGGAGGCATCTCAGGTGGGTGCGGGCAGCCCCGCGTGGAGCCGGCGCCCTGTCCCCTGGGCAGGGCCGGGCAGGTGGCACATGCCGCCGGTAAGGTCAGCGCTCTCTGTTGGGGCGGTCACTGGTCTGGCCAGGTGCCAGAGCCAGCCTGTGCCAGGCCAGCCCGGGTGCCCACCTGCCTTGCCAGGGGACCCCAGCCGGTGGTACCAGGTGGGCCTTGCCAGTTCCGTGGACGTGGACGTCCCTGACCTTCCGGGCAGCAGCGGCAGCCTTGCTGGGCCCTGTCCAACTTGTGTCTGGAGGGCAGGACTTCGGTCTCACCCAGCAGAATTCCCCAGGGGTTGGAATGGAGTTGGCAGGCAGCATGGGACCTGTGGAAGGGGCTGGACGGCGCCCAGAGCCTGTGCCTGGAACTCTGGACCCAGTTGGTCAGAAAGTGGGCTGGCATGTCGGGCCTGCCCTGGGGGGCTCTGCAGCTTCTGCCTGGAGGAGCCCCTTGGAAGAGGTGTGTCGCCTGTGAGGCTGGGCTGGGAGCCGACCGGTATGGTGAGCTGGGACATTTGGGGAGTTGACATATCCGAGGGATTGAGTGTGTGGGGCTGCAGCACCCAGGGAGCGGGAGGGCGGGGCCGGTGCACAGAAGCGCTGCGCTGCGAGTGTACCTGTGTGTGCGCGGGTGGCAGCTGGACGGCCGTAATAGCTCTGCTCGTCTGAGCTCCATGCCCGCTGTCACAGCAGCTAATGAGTGGATTTGTAGCGAGGTGCATCGAGGTGCCCAGGGAGCTGTGACGGAAAGCGTTTGGGGAGGGCAGCTCCCCTGGCCCTGTACCCAGCCAGGCGGGGCCTGTGCCCTCGAGGGGCCCTGCCTGCCCCCTGCCACACCCTCCCACCTGCCAGCTTGGCTGCCTCCGAGGACTCCATCTGCTGGGAGCAGGGCCTCACCTGGCTGTGTGGCGTGCACGGGCGTGGATGGGGGGTGGGGGTGGGATGGAGCTTTGGCCTGTACAGACACAGGCATGACCACAATAGCATGTGGGTCTGTCCGTGTGTGTGTGTAACTGGGCATGCATATGTGTTTGTCTGATTCAGTGTGTGTGTGTGTGTGTGTGTGTGTGTGTGTGTGTGTGTGTGTGTATGCACCCCTTCCCAGAGCCCTAAGAGAACTGCCCCCCCAACCTCAATCTTGGTAGTGGCCCTCTGTCTTCGACGCTCTTCCTGGAGTGCAGGAAGTTGGAGTTCTCCAGCTGGCTCGGGGAGAAAAGGGGGTGACCCTTTCTGCCCATCGGAGGAGGCAGGCGGGAGAGGTCTGAGCCCCAGCTGGGAGTTGCTGGTTGCATCAGAGAAAGGGGAGCACTTTGGGCCTAGAGAACGCCAAAACCCCAGCCCTGTGGTTCTAGAGCCCTCAGGAGCCCCCAAAATGAGAGAGGTGGGGTGCCAAGGGGTCCGTCCTAGCAGGTCCGTCTCACAGTGCTGGCTGGCGAAGAGAGCACCCTGCTTCCAGCCAGGCGGGGTGGCGGGTGTGGGAGGCCCCGAGGGGTGCCTGCTTGAGGCCCTCCACGAGGGGAGCAGAGGAGAGAGCTGTGTGGCTAATGTGTCCAATTAAATTACTTCAAACCCTGCCGTGGCAGATGCTCCCGGCGGGGCCCTGGGTACAAATTGGATCCGTCTCATTACCACGGGGTGGTGTCAGTGGGGCCGGAGAGTGGTGGCCAGCTCAACCAGTGCCCGGCAGGCCCTCTCCTGCTCTGCCCAACCTGGGCCTGCCATGAAACCCTCGAGCACTCGCTCACTCCAGCCTCCCTCAGGTTCCTCAGGTCCACCGGGTCCAGATATTGGGGCTCCCTGTACACATCCTTGCCATCCCAACCCCAGTCCCTGGCAGGCCAAGGGCCCCTCTGAGCCCTCACTTTCTTTCTACAGGAAAATGGGAGTCCCCTGCTTTATAGGGGGCTCAGCCTAAGGAAGCCCCTCTTAGGTCACCCAACATACCCTGTTTCCTCCCCTCATAATAACAATAGGACAATAATAGCAAGTTCTTATTTGTGGAGCCTGCAGTATGTGCTGTGCACTTTACATCCGCAAAGCAGGGGATGGCTTGCTTAAGTTAGGTCTCTGGGTTCAAACAGCTTCTGGCAGAGACATTTGCGGCTGTGTCCCTGAAGCAAGTTACTCACCACCCTGGCCTCAGTTTCCTCCTCTGTTAAATGGGTATGATGATGGTTTTTACCTCCCATGGAGTTGGAGGATGAGATAAGGCAGAAAACATCTTTGGCAGAAAGCCCTGCACATAGTAAACACTCAGTCAACGGCAGCTGTTATCAACATCACCCTGCAGCGAGTGATTGATGTGTGGGATGAGGGTTCCGGAAGCTCCGAGGAGGACAGGCCTGCCTCAGCCCTGGTGGAGGAGGCCTGGGGAGGGCTTCACCGAGGCAGTGTCTGTCAGTTACCATCAAAACAGCAAAGATGTGTGGAGCGTTCCATAGGTGCCACAACGTACATTAGCTTGTCCATCCTCAGACCACCCTGGGATGGGGGCACTTGCAGTTAGAAGTTGATTTGGGATTCCAGCCACACCACCAGACCCAAGAGCATGAGCGTTGGGTCCGGGGCTTTGGGTCTTGAAGGAAGAATAAGAGCTTGCCATGTGAGCAGGCAGGGAGGAGGCATTCTGCGTGGTGGGGACAGCACATGCAATGGCCTGGAGGTGTGACAGGTCTTGGCCAGTCGAGAAAGCAGTGAGTGTCTGAGCGTGGGGGGCTGGAAGGAAGGCCTCTGGGGGGCAATAGCAGGAGTTGAGGGTTGGGAAAGGTGGGCTGGGCCAGATTATGAAGGTCCTGGCATTCTGAAATAGGAAAGCTGGACTTTTTTTTTTTTTTTTTAATTAGGGCAATGGTGGGCCATGGATGGCTTTCAAGCATATCTCTATAAAGAACTTTAACTCGGTGGCAGTGTGGAGGGTGGGAAGCCTGGAGACAGGCCCATATCTGGAGCTGGGGGCCCAGCCATTAACATATCTGTTCCCACCTCTGCCCAGACCCTCCTCAGTCCCTCACCTGCACAGGGCTGTGTCCAAAGCACCCATACCAGGTGGTCTGGGGCCCTGGCCTTTGAAAGCTTGTGGTGGGTAATGGGCAGTCAAGGGGACAGCCTGGCGCAGGTGGGCACAGATTTCCCCTCCCCACCGGGGGCTTACCTAGGGGGCTGGGGTATCAGAGAAAGCCTCCCAGGGAGAAACGTAGAGCCAAGGTGGACAGGCCCAGGGGCTCAGCAAACGCGGTTAAGGTTCCTGAGAATCGCTTCCACGCCCCCTGCCCCCACCGTGGGCATCAGGGCCCAGCCCTGGAGGAGCCGCACAGCTCAAGTTCCAGCTGCCAGGCCTGAGCTCCAGAGCCCCGCCAGAGCCAACCTGTCTCCACAGCAACTAGGCAGGCCGCCCCCCTCCCCGTGCCCACGGCCCCTGGCACAGGGGCCCATTCACAGCAGGGCCTGGGTACATCTTCCCACTTCCCTAGGGGGCCATCCCAGAGCAAACGCTCTCACACCCAGGCACTGGCAGCATGCGAGCATGTTGGCATTTGGGTCCGTGTGCACACGTGATGTGTATGTGTGCCCTGCAGCAGGAAGCAGGGGGGTGGGGATGGTCTACGTTTTCTAACCACCTTAGCTGGGGATTTATTCCCCTGCGGGAGAGGGTCCAGCAGGCACCAAAGAGCTAGGCTGAACTATGGGCTCCTGCCTCAGGGATCACGGTAAGGAAGGCAGCCCAGAGAAGAAATAGTTAGGAGGATTTGCCGGTAAGGGAAAGCAGCAAAGGAGAATCTCTTAGCCGTGCCTGGTGGGTCCACAGACCGTCTTGTTCTTCACATACATCTTTCATTTAATCTTCACAGCAGTCTCTCAGGGAGATATCATTACCACTGTTGTACAGATAAGGAAACTGAGGCGCAGAGAGGTGGAGTGTCTCACCAGGTCACTCAGTAGAGCAGGGATGAGATTGCAAGTCAGCCTCACCCCCAAAGCTAGGTCTTAACCACTGGGCGACACTGTCCAGTGCCTCCCTTATCCCACTAGGATCTGAGCCAGCCTGTCTCTCGGCCCATCACTCGGAAGGGAGGGCTGGGAATCAGTATTGGCCCCAGCGCCTGCTTTAGCGCTCTCGGTGTCCCCTAAAGCTTTGTTCTCAGGTCCCTGGAGCGGGGCGGAGCCTCCTTCCCACCCTGTCTCCTCTCCCTCTCTCCAGGCCCCGTGGAAGGATCCTCTCACTCAAGGGGAGGCACCCCTTACTCCCTGCTTGGCACCTGCCAGCCCTGGAGGAGCCTGATGAATCGGCTGTGTGTGTACCCCCCCCACAGAACCCCATTCCTCCCTCTCCAGCCCCCGCCTGGTTAGGGAGGTGCGAAGGGAGCGATTTCACAGCCTGTCAGCTGAGGCCTAAAAATACCCAGAACTCTGAGATGCTTGGGCAGAGGGAGGAGAGAGCAGGGACCAGGGATGGGGTTGTAGGGGGTGCAATGGTAACTTGGGCAGAGAAGCCCTCTCGGCACCACAGTCCTGCTCGGGAGCGATGGGCAGAGCCACTGTCCCCTGGTCCCCCGTCTGGCTCCAAATCTGGCAATGCAAAGGGGAGCTGGCATCTCTAGGGTCTTGAGAGTTTAGCTCTGGCACTCAGACCTAAGGGAGGGCTTAGTCTCAGACAGGAACCGTGGACCTTGGGCCCCCAGAGCCTCCGATCGATGCCTCTTTCTCCCTCTCCACCCCCGGTTTGGCTGGCATCTCTGGGCTGTGGGAGCCAGGCTGGGCGTGTGCCTGCTTCCTTCCTGGAGAAGGTGCCCGCTTCTGTTAGAGGAGAGGTGTGAGGAAGGCAGCGTGGATGGGGGTGCCGGCAGGTGCGGGATGTGACGTGCGAGCCACCCAGGCACTGGAGGGGGGCAGATGAGAAGGGGCGTGGTGGCCCACATCACTACCACATGGCCATGTGCTGCAGCCTGGCACACGGCTTCCACGAGTCAGCCCAGAAAAGGGGGCCGTCCGTGTGTATGCGTGCATGTGGGCCTGCCGGAGCTGGCCTATTCTTGCGGACACGGATGGCCGTGTGTGGCTATTCCAGACAGAATCTGGGTGGAAGCACAGGAGCAGGCGTGGAAGCATGAGCAGACGCATGTCGTGTCATGCAGACACATGACGGTGTGTGTGCTTCCCATGTGGAAATATGATGGCACGTGTGCCTGTGCAGAGGGACATAGGCAGATCTCTCTGGGGCACCAAGCAGGGGCTGAGAGAGTCATTAGGGAAATAATGCAGAGTAGCAGCCAGAGCAGGGGCTCTGCATCAAAAGCAATGGGGTGCGAATCCCAGATCGGCCACGTATTGATTAGCTTTGTGGCCTTGGGCAACTTACTTAACCTTTCATTGCCTCATTTCCCCATCTGTAAAATGGAGACAATAATAGCTCCTACTTCAGAGGGCTGCTGGGAGGGTTCGCTGAGTTAATGCCCATACACTGCCTGGAACCATGCCTGTCACAGAGTTAGCACCGTGCATACTAGCTCTTGTTATCTGGTCCTACCCTTTGATGATATAGGTGGGAGCACCAGGCCAGAGAGGGCAAGTGACATGCCTAAGGTCACACAGTATGTTAGTGGCAGAGCCAGGACTAGAATCCAGACTCCAGCACCTTAAGACAGGGCTTGTTCAAGTCTGAGACCTCCTTTGGGCCACAAGAAACCTCCATACCACAGAACTGTAACCCCCTTGGCATTTGGGGCCTAGATTCTGCCAGGGCTGGGCTGGGATCTTGGGAACTCTGGGATTTGAGCATCTTCAGATAATGCTGGCGTAGAGGGGTCCTCAAAGCAGTGGCCAGCCGCCTGAGTTAGAACCAGGCCACTGGTTAGTCTGCGGACTTGGCCAATTGCTCAACCCTCCTGAGTCTCAGTTTCTTCCTTATAAGAGAATAACAGTAATACATACTTTATAGGGTTATCGTGGGGATTAAATGAGATCTGCATGTAATGTCTTAAGTGGTGGGAACACTGTACCTAGTAAGTGCTCAATAATGTTAGCTGCAATTATAACCCTTGCAGAACCCTCCCACCCAGTGCTCCATAAATGGTGACTTCCTTTGCTTCCCTTCCAGCCCCTGGCAACCCTCACTCCCTTCTGCCTGCCACCCCACACTCCACAGAGCTTAGACTGATCAGGGACTGACTTGCTGGCGACCAAGACCTGTCTTGTCTCCTGTTATTGGCTTTGCCCAGGAGGGAACAGGACCCACCACTGCAACTTAGCCCCTGATCCCTTTTCACCTGGCCTTATCACTCACTTGCTCTATGACCTTGGACAAGCACTCTTTCCTCTCTGGGCCTTGATCCTCCCTCTGTAAAGTGGAGGGGCTAGACCACACAGCCCCAGAGCCCCTTGGTCATGTTGTTTTGTGACCCAGGATGGTCCTGGCTTAGCCTGCTGGAGGGGGTGGCAGGTTGGCAGGAAGGAAAGCCGGCTGGCTGCCTTGGGTGAGTGGAGCATCTGGGGCCTGAGCCGGTTGGTGGCCTGCCATCATGCCCGCCCACACCTGTGGCTGCGTAGGAGGGCGTGCAGGCCCGACTGGCTGGGCACTGACATTGGGGGAGGCTCAAGGACAATGATGTAGAGAGAGCCCTTCTTGGGGCTCTGGGAGCTGCCACTCCAGCTGTCCTCCCCGGCTCTCCTCCCCTTCTCCCCAGGGATTTCCTTTAGTAATTCCTCCTTCCCCTTTCTAGAGTCTCCCAGTATCTCCCCGTCTCTACCTCTTCCACTTCTGTAATCTTGACCATTTTCCAGGGTGCCTTCTTTCCTCCCTCTGCAGAAGGGAGATCTCTCCCTCCTCTTCTGTCTTCCTGCTTCCTGAGATGCCTCCTTTTTCCTCCCTATGACGTGTCCCCGTTTCTCTGGATCCTCCCGCCCCCCCTGCTGCTGCTGAGCCTAGGTCTCTCTCTTACTCTGCACGGCACGTCTAGGCTCCTTCCAGCTTCTTGTCCCCTGGCTCTCTTCCACTTCAGAGTCCCTCCCCCCTCAGCATCCCCACCTCCCTTCTTCCCATTCCTTGGAGCCTCTTACTCCACCAGCAGTCCCCCTGCCCTCAAAAGTTTCCTGGCCTCCTTCAAATGATGGGGCCGATCCAGGCAGTTTCTGTGGCTGGTGCTGCTACCGAGTACCTCAACAACCCCCCACCCCTGTGAGTTGAGTAAAAGGGTCAGCCCAGGGCCCAGGGACTGGCAATCTTGCCTCCTAATTAGCAGGAAGTAATTGCCTGGAAAAAAATTTCATTTAGAATGAGACTTCGAGACTCCAAGTTAGAGCTGAGCCAACTGATGGCCCCTAGGGAGCAGGAGAAGGGAAGCAGCTCAGGTCAGGGCCTCAGGAAGCCTGACCTGAGATGAAAGCCCTTAAGACCCCCTTTCTGGCTTGCCTGCAGGACCCCAGCCTTGAAGAATGGGGGAGAGAGAGCACTGGGCTGGGAGTCCCACCATCTTCATCTGACTTCTGGCTCCACTACTCATTGTGTGACTTGGGACAAAACTTATTCCTTTGAGCCTTAGTTTTTTCTCTCCTGTAAAATCAAAGGAGGGCCTCAGTGCCATGAGGGCTGATTCGGACAGTGGCTATGAAAGCAATTTGCAGGCTGCAAAGTGCTGTGGGAGTGTGAGGTGCTACTCTCTTCCTCCATGTGGCTCTCAGCTGAGACATGAGGATCGTGGAGTGGTGGGGTAGTCTTGGAAACACCTAAGTGGCACTGAGGCTTCCCGAAGAACATGGAAGGATGGTGAGGTAGACCCAGCTGAGCTGCAAGATTAAGGGCAGACAGATGTGGTTTCCCATGCCAGTCTCAGTACTTGCACCACCCTGAGTGGTCACCTCACCTCCCTGAACTCCACTTTCCTGATCTGTAGGATGCTGATCATGATGCTTTCCTGGGGGAGGAAGGTTTGGTAAGGCTAAATGAGATAATGTTCGCAGAGCTCTTAGTACAGTGCTTGGCCTACAGTACATGCTCAATATTTGCTATTAGCTATATCTACTGTAATTAAAGGCTATTATCTTTACTCCATGCCTGGATCCAGAGAAGCTGATTTGGGGGGTTGTCTTCAGGTGGTTTTGTTTTGCTGTTTGTTTTTGGAAGAGGGGAATTTCTACACCCAGTGAGGCTAACCAAGCAGATCTGCTTCTCAAAGTGCCCCTTCCTGTGGGGTGGGAGGAGAGGAGTGGGCTGCAGCTGTGGGCTTCTCCCCCAACCCACGCTTCTTCCTAGGCAAGAGCTGTGGGCAAGTGTCTTATGTGAGTGGGTGTGAGGTAGAGAGTCTCTGCCCTGGTGGAGGGGTATTACAGGTCTTTGTGTTCATCTCGTTAGGACTGGCCCAGCAGCGGGAGAAAAGGTTGTGTTTGTTTAAACAGGTCTACCCCACCCACCTTGGAGGAGGGAACAGGAAGTTTCACCTGGTAGGGTCCAGCAATGTGGGTTGAGCCTTTGCTGTGAATGGGGCAGCATGGAACCCCAGGGTGGCTGGAAAACAGTCAGACAGCCTGGAGCTTTTGGGTGTTGGGCAGCACTGCAAGCTCAGAGCTCCAGATTGCCCCTGGAGGGGTGAGGGGGCGGCGAGGGCCCGACCGACTGCCTCTCCTTCCCCACACGCCCAGCGCCACCGCTGGGGACCTTCTGTGTTCCTGCTCTGAGCGCAGTACCCGCGCCAGCCGCCAGGAGGCAGTGCGGCGGGGTCCCCTGAGGGAATGGGATGCGGCATTTACATTAGCGGGGAAACTCTTTTTGTCTGGAGTAGGGCTGCTGACTGGGGTTCTTGGTATCTGCGGACCTCATCCAAGAAAGGGGGCTCTTGAGGTCGGGCTGCTCACTGCTGTGGCTTCAGCTTCGGACTTATCAGGGAGTGATTAGCAGAGTAAGGTAGGACCGCTACGCTGCAGTCCTGAAAAAGGTTCTCGTTTCCTGAATTCCGCTCGCCCGGGGCAATGCACGGGGTGGCCTGGAGGAGGGGGCAGTCTCGGGACCGAGTTCTGTTTCAGCACCACGGACAGAGGCCGTGGGCCGATCGTTGTTTCAGCACCGCGGACAGAGTTCAGAGCAGCGGGCTCTGTGAATCCATCCAAATATTTGTGGTGCAAAAATTACCCCCAGAATATGAAAGAATGGCACCTCCAAGAGGGAGTCTCAGACACCTTATATTCTAACGAGGAGACTTGGGGCCAGGCAATTGAGTTAGTTGACTAAGGTCACACAGCCACAGTGACAGTGGGTGGCAGAACTGGGTTCAGATCCACAGTGGTCTCTCTCCATCCACCTCTCCCACACCTGGATTCCCACTGGTTATATCCCTCCTTCCTGATCATCTCTGAGAGCAGCTTCACATTATGTTGCATCCCCAAGAGCCCTTGAGCTGGTGAAGATTAAGTGGACGCCCTCCGCCACCAAAAGCTCAAGTCAAGAATCTGAATCCCAGGATAGAAGATTCCTAGCCCCTGTGGCTTTCATGGCT
The DNA here is from genome assembly GCF_949987535.1 of Balaenoptera acutorostrata. Taxonomy (NCBI): domain Eukaryota; kingdom Metazoa; phylum Chordata; class Mammalia; order Artiodactyla; family Balaenopteridae; genus Balaenoptera; species Balaenoptera acutorostrata. The sequence continues at coordinate 10,221,670 of NC_080072.1, forward strand.
CCAAGCTTCAGGTGGGGGGGCATCAGGGCAGGACAGGTGCCCTGTCCTGTAAGGAAGCCTATGACTTGGGGAGGTAGTGTTGAGTCATCAGCATGAAGAACTCTTAAGTGCTCTGAGATCCTCAGATAAAATACAGCACACCGTTCCAACCCCAGCTTCTTTGCAGCCGTGTATTATTAATAACAATAAGATGCTGATTTAGGCCAAGGCACAACAATGCATTATTCATAAGAGTAACTAGTGGTCAAGGCCTGCACTTAATCATCACACGTCCCTAATCCTGCCCCCGCTCCACACTCCTGGTGGAGAGACCCTCCAACTGAGCTCCTCCTTTTCCTGGGCTCCTGCTGCCCTGATGGACATGATCGTTTTCATGGCTGCCCAGGCAGCTCATCAGCTTTGGGATCAGGGTGGGTGGCATGTTCTGGGCTAACTTCTGGCTGGACACCCTTCAGTCTGGGCTCCCTGCTCAGAGCTGGCACCTGGCCCTGTCTGTCCTGAATGGCTTTGACCCTGATGACTTCCATAATCAGCAGCTCTCTGGTGTCTACAGATGGCCTATTACCCCGCACCCCTTCTTTTGAGGCTGAAGACTGAAGCCAGATACACCAGGCTTCCCTAAGCCAGGAATTGTGGGAGTTTTTGGGGGGGTGGCTGTGGTGAGAGAAGGGGCTCACCGGGCAGAAGATACCCCCATCACCTCCATTAAATATGACGATGGATTTAAAACCCTCGGTAGACTCTGGAGCACTTTGTAAACTGTTCTGCACTGAGAAAACCTGAGCCATTATTACCAAGGCCACGCTCTCTGCTGGAAGAGAGAGCAGAGGTAGAGAAGGTGTGGATGAGGCCCTCGTAGCTCACCAGGCCCCACTCCCTGATGAGGAGTCGGAGTGCTTGTGGATCCTGACATGTCCCCATCCAATTTCTTGCTGGAACGGCTCCTGGCCCATCCCGATAATCCTTCATTCGCTGTTTACGCACTTGGCATCTCCTCTGAATTCTAAACCGTCTGCATCCAGGCGGCCTCTGCGGCCCCTGCCAGCACACTCTCCCTAGCTCACTAGCACATTATCTGTTTTTATTACAGTCAAAGTTGAGGAGGCTTGCTCTCACTAAGCCCCTATTTTCAGCTACTTGTAACTTTCCGAAACAATTCCCCTCAGGCCTCCTCTTTTGCCAGCCTTGTTCCCGCCCCAGGTGAGGCCGCCACTGCTTTCTGAAGGAAACTCAGAGAGACTGTCCGGAGGGCATGGGGGCAGGGCCAAAGCTCAGTTCTCCTGGGAAATGAGTGCCAGGCTCTCTTTCCTCTCCTTTGTCTTCTTTCTTTCTACCCGCCCATCTCATTTTGTTTTTCCTATTGCAAGGAAGGAGCTGCCCCCGTTCCCAAGGTGGGTGGCCTGGAGTGGGGAATTTTAGAGTGAAGAGAGGGCAGAAAATTCAGCATGACAGGAGGCCTGGAGCTTTGCCTGGCTGTCTGGGGTTCAGAGTTTAGCTCATTGGTTTTCTGTTGCTTTCTCCCACACTCTGCCTTTTTCTGGCTTTCTTGTGTGTGTTGGGTCGAGAAGAGGAAGGGAGGTGGGATAGGCACCAGAAATGTTCCCTTCCCATGCCCAAATAGCCCTGGGGCTGGTAGGCTCTGCCCTTGCCCTCCCACCTTCCCCCATTTCCATCTGCTCTCCGTGCACGCCGCGGAGGGGTGCTTCCTGTGGAAACCTGTGACTCCAGCTTTCGCTGTTTTCCACCTCGAACGTCATCCTGCAGCCACCGAAGGATGGTGGGGGGAGGCGCTGGGGCATGATGCACTGTCGTGCAGAATCAGGTGGGAGGAGGCAGGACCAGGATGGGAATGTGATCCGCAGCGTCACTGGTTTATCTCTGGAATAGTGGTTGCACCCTAGTCCGCACCAGAGGCACGGCCCTGGGAAAGTCCTCAGGTACCCCACCGCCTCTTCTTTCTGCTCCTGCCTGGCCCCAGGCACCCAACCCCCAACCCGTTCTGAGATTTTGAGAACATCTGAGCATCTGTCTAATGAGGCTGCTTTACTGAGGCCAAGGGCTGGGGCAGTGGAGGTGGGAAGGAGCTGTGGCAAAGGTGTGTGGGTAAGAGGGGTCTCTGAAGTTGCTTGGGGAAGTGGAAGCCCTTTCCCTGGCTGCTCTTTGTTTTGTGTTCACTCCATTTCTTTCTTCCCTTCCGTCTATCCTCAGAGCAACTTATTTTAAGGCTTAGCTCCCGTGGGGCACAGAGTTGAGCTCTTCCAGACTCCAGGCTCAATCCTGGCTTTGTCTCTCTTCTGCTGTGTGGGCAAGTGTTGACCCCTTCTGAGGCTCAGTTTCCTTCTTTGTAAAATGAGGATAAGAGGATTTACCTTCAGAGGGTGCTAAAAACTGTGAACATGATTCAGTGCTGAGCATACATTAGTTACTATGACTAAAGGCACTTGGTGAGGAAAGCAAGGGCCTGGGATCTGAGGATGACTACAGGACGTTAGGAGGGTCTGGGGGTGATGGGACAACTTTGGACGGGCTAGATGTGAGGATTGTGTGTGTCACCATCTGAGAGTGTCAGAGCAAGTGAATTCTGGGGAAAAGAGCCTATGTGCCCAGATCTCCAGCATGTCCGATGGCTCCTCTATATCGTGTCCTGGGCTATGGGCTGTGGGAGACACCGAGCAATGAGGAGAACCTCTTGGCCCTGCTTGGAGGACAGGCCTACTCCCAAGAAAAGGAGGCTGGACAGAAGGCAGTTCATTCAAGTTTGGAGACTGCTGTGAGCACTTGTCATCAAGGAGGGCTTCCTGGAGGAGGAAGGCTCACGTGGACCTTGAATAATTTCATGCATTTGTTTAGCACATATTTATCCAGCCTCTCCTATGTACCAGACCTTGGGCTACAGAGATGAGTGATCTGGGGGTCTCAGTCCTCCAAGTGTTTCCAGTGGGGAAAGACATACAAAATGCTAATTATTAATCCACAGTGATGAATTGTCATAGTTACGGGGCAACAGAAAGGAATGTGGGAGGGAATGAAGACCATCTTTGTCTAGGGATCTTGAGAATAGAAAGAAGAGAATAGAAGGTAGAGAATAGAAGGAAGGGCATTCCAGGCAGAGGGAAGAGCTTATGTGAAGTCTCAAGTGTGAAAGAGGTTGGCCTTCTTGAAAGAAGGAGGGAAGTGGGGTGTGGCTGGGTCACGCAGTGTAGCATGTTACAGAGTGCTGTCACGTGCTTCAGCTCAGAGGGGAACAGCCATAGCAGGGTCAAGGACGAGTTCAAGTTGCCTTAATTCTCCACACCTGTGTTTTCCTCTGCGAAATGGGGATAATAATGGTAAAGGTTGCAGAGATCACATGAGATGGTGCTGATAGACTTCCTGGCACAGTGTCTGCCGCAAAAGGCACGTGCTCAATGAATGTTAGCTATTATTTGATCCTGACAACACCCCAGCAGGGGAGGTCAGGGGTTCTTATCATCATTTGAAGGTAAAACACTGAGGCCCAGAATGGGACTCGCCCTGGGTCACTGGCCAGGAGCAGAGGTGGGACTTGAACCCAAGTCATTTGCAAGTCTACTGCCTGTCCCACTGCTCTGCTCCAGAGGACAGATGTGCATGGGGAGAGAATTCCAGCCAAGAGGAAGTGCATGAACATTTAGACCTTGTGGACAGCAGAGTGGTCTAGGCATCTGTTCGTGACCGTGACCGTGACCGTGGGTGTGTGTGCATGTTTGTGTGTGAGTGTGAGCGTGGGTGTCAATTCAAGGGGTGAGTCAGCATGGCTTGTGTGTGTGTGTGTGTGCACGTGCGTGTGTGTTTATATGCGGGAGGCGGGCATAGGCGTCTGTGCCAAGGGTGAGTCTCCGTGGCTCGTGTATGTGTATGTGAGCCTTGGGTGTCCATGTCTCTGGCCTGTAGGTGTGTGCCTGCTCCCCCCTCCCCTCCTGTTCCACCCTGGGCAGCTGGTGAGCTTGCCCTCAGAAGTCCATTCCCTCTCCGGCAGCTCCTCAGGGCATCTCAGCAGCCAGCGGCCCTGTTTGATTCTGTTCATCTATAAATCATGGCTTGCTGAGGAGATGAGAAGGAGTTGGGAGTGGGGGCAGAGCCCTGGCAAGGGACGGGGTCAGGTCCGCAGTTCACACCTGAAGCCTAGCCTGGCTTCCAACTGTTGCACACCCTCACCCCCCAGCCCCATGCCTCAGCCCTCCCCATTCCTTGCCATAGGTGTTCACTGATGCTTGCTCTTGGTTAGGCCCTGGGCCAGGTCCTGGGGCAGGGATCAGGGGTGCACAAGATTGAATAAGACATGACCCCTGGCTTCCGCTATCCTGTGGGGAAAACTAAACGTGTATTCAGTATTTCATTCAACACTCATTGAGGGCCAACTCCATGCCTCAGATGTCTCTAATGCAGGGTTTGACGTGGTAATGCCACGATAATAGCTAGCATTTATTGCCTACTTACTCCGTGTCAGGCACTGTGCTAAGTGCATTCTTTGTGCTGATTCCTTTAAAACTCACAGTAGTCCTATGGGGCCTGTACTATCCCTGTTTACAGATGGGGAGACCAAGGCACACAGAGATGAGGTCACACAGCTTGGAAGAATAAGAATCTGAATTGCCTGACAGTCTGGCTCCAGAGCCCTGGCACTTAGTACTGCACCTTAAAACAAGGGTGTAGGCACAGTGTGATGGGAGCTCTGTGAAATTAATTCCCACTGGGGAGATTATGGAAGGCTTCCTGGAGGAGGTGCTTTTCATCTGGGTCTAGAAAAATCAGGACTTGTCAAGCAAAGATGGGCATGGGGGAAGACCAGAAGGGATTCTGGGGTGTGTGTGTGTGTGTGTGTGTGTGTGTGTGTGTGTGTGTGTGTTTAAAAGAGAGAGGCTCTCAAACTCTGTCACTGCAGCCCGTCCCATCTCTTCTCTCCCATCTCCCATCTTGTTTGGGTGACAAGTGAGATAACATATGCAAGCACTGGGCATTCAACAAATATTTACTGAGCACCTCCTGTGGGTTTGCCTGTCACAGAGGTTATCGGAATGAACAAAGCAGATACAGCCCCTACCTTCATAGTCTGGTACACAGTAGGCACTTAATAAATGGTAGCCTCTATTACTATCATTCCTAGAGGCTTGGGATTCCTCCTCACTCATTCATTCAACAAGCATTTATTGAGCACCTGCTATATGCCTGGCTCTGTCCTTGGTGCTGGGAAAACAGCAATGAACACGAGATTGAGCCCTGCCCTCATGGAGCTGACGTTCTAGAAGGGAAGACTGTGTGTGGGCGTCTTGTCCACCTTCAAAGGGGGGCCACCTCCTCAAGCACACAGGTTTGATTCACCTTGAGAGCTCCCGGTGGGGTGGCATGGTCAGGACCATGGGCTCTGCCCACAGCACCTGGCACAGCCCACAGGACTCTACTGGATTGTCATTAATCCTGGGCTCTAATCGGTTGACATGGCCACCAAAGGCCTGGGCAGAGGGGCAGGGACATGCCTGAGTTTACATCTCACGTCCTGGCACCCCTGGGACTGGACCCCAGAGGCCTAGCTCTCCTTGTTCCTGGTTCACCCAGCCTCCCAGGTCTCCCGATGTCATCTGTCCGCCCTTGTCTGTGTCTCATCCCTGGGACCCAGATGTCTCCTCTGCCCAAGGATAGGTCGTGGAACTCAGCTCTGTCAAAAGGCTGACTAGGGCTGCAATATTTTCTTTCCCCAAATGTTAATATGCTGACGCTAAGGGGACTTGAAACCATGTATGTCATCGGAGGAAGGGTTAGAAGGGCTGGGGCAGCTTTGCCTGGAGAAGACTGGAAGGGGACATGAGAGCTGTCAGCAAGGATTTGGAGGTCTGTCATGTGGCAGCGGGAGCTGGCTTGTTCCTGGCAGCTCCAGAGGACAAGCTTAGGACCTCGGGGGGAAGTTCCAGGGAGACAGATTGAGTTCAGCTCAAGACACAGCAGCCCTAGCTACCAATGCCCATTTGTGGAGGGTCTGCATCCTGCAGAAGCAGCTTCCTGCCCCTGACAGGGCTGCCCAGGGCGTTCGTTCATTGATGAGGCCTGACTTCCAAGGTCCCTTGCAGCCCGAGACACAGTGACTCCGTGCTCTGGGAATGGTTTCACGCTGGCTGGCAGGCAAGAACAGGCTTGCCTCCCTTGACGGCAATATCGCGTGCAGGCCGAGGACATCGTGTCACTTTTGTTCACAGCATCAGTGCAATTTTCACTGGCAAGCATTTGTTTTACCCTGGATTCAAGGGCTGTCCAAGGGTTGCTTGGTGTGGGGGGCAGGGAATCTTTGGGGGAGGGGTCAGCTGCCTGGAAGACGACAGCATCCATTCATGCTGCAGGGGTTCCTAGGGTCACTGATCCAGGAGGGTTCAGCTTTCCTTAGTAACACATCCCTTTCCTCAAATGGAACTTTCTGTGGAAGCCCAAGATGTGAAACAGGGAAACCATGCTGCTTTGGTTGAACAGGGCTTGAGGGGACACAGCCTCATCCAATCGGCATCCATCTCTGTGGCCCCTGAGAAATTCCTGGGAACCCTAGGTGTTCCAAAGAACACACCTGGAAAACCACTGACCACTCGCCTCTGTAGTGGGTGTGATGTCAAGACAAAGAGTGTAGACTGTGAGTCAGACTGCCTGGGTTGGAACCCTGGCTCCACCGCCTACTAGCTGAATGACCTTGGACAGAGTACTTGACCCCTCCATACCTCAGTGTCCCCATCTGTAAGATGGGGACAATCTTAATGCTCACCTCAGTTATCGTTGTGAAGACGAATTTGTTGCTGCATGTGGAACACCTAGAACACCTGCTCCTCATCCGAGTGAGGAAGGATCAGCTCTCCACACATGAAGGCACCGATTCCAAGAGGTCGAGTGCCTTGCTCGTGGCCACACAGCTGGTTAGTGGCCAGAATAAGGCCTCAGCCTCATTCTCCTAGACTCCAAGCCCAGGGCTCATTCTCCATGCCCGCAGAATACTAATTGCTTAAGATGGGCATTCCCTGGGTCTCTGGGGACCATTCAGAGGGACCACTGGCTTTGGGGATTGACAGCCTCGGTCCTCAGGAGCTCTCCAGCCTAGAGCAGGGGTTGAGGAGCAGGTTTTCATAAGGACCTTGTTTGGCAAAGAGAGGAAGAGGCTCCAGGGAGGTAATTCCTTGGAGAATTGCCCCATGGCCGGAGATATGTGGGGGAGGGTGCATGCAGAAAGGGCACGAGGGCAGAGGAATCATCTGGACTCTGACCTCCTGCCACAGCTCCCAGCTCGTGAGCTCGCTGACTCCCCCTCTGATCCTGCCCCTCCCCTGCTCGAAAAACTTCCATGGCTCCTACGGCCTACAAACGCGGGAAGCCCCTCGGTCTGGAAGACAAAGCCCCTCACCATCAGGCCCTGCGCTCATTCCCAGCCTGGTCTTCGCCACTTCACTCCCCATAACCTAGTCCAGCTCCTCAAGCAACATGCCTGACCCTTCTTCCCCTCTCATGCCTTTGCTCTTGCCGTTCCCTCTGCCCAGATTGTCCTACCCTCACCTCACATCCCTCTCCCAGACCACACTGAATAGCACCTCCTCAGGAAAGCCTTCCCAGATAGCTCCCTAGTCCAGCAACCACTTCTTCATCTGTGTTTCCAGAGCTCTCTGTACACCTGAGAGGGAACTAACCCAACAACCTTAATAATAATCCGTATCTACTGTGTACTACCACGGGGTGGGTGCCATTATTATCTTCACTTTATTTTTTTTTAATGTAGGATTTTTTATTTATTTATTTTTATAAATTTATTTATATTTTATTTATTTATTTTTGGCTGCGTTGGGTCTCCGTTGCTGCGTGTGGGCTTCCTCTAGCTGCGGCGAGCGGTGGGTTGGGGGTGGGGGGCTACTCTTCGTTGTGGTGCGGGGGCTTCTCACTGCGGTGGCTTCTCTTGTTGCGGAGCACGGGCTCTAGGCGTGCGGGCTTCAGTAGTTGTGGCTCTCGGGCTCTAGAGCACAGGCTCAGTAGTTGTGGCGCACGGGCTTAGCTGCTCCATGGCATGTGGGATCTTCCCGGACCAGGGATCGAACCTGTGTCCCCTGCACTGGCAGGCGGATTTTTAACCACTGTGCCACCAGGGAAGTCCCTATTTTTTTATTTTTTTCATTCTTGGCCGTGCCACACGGCACACAGGATCTTAGTTCCCCACCCAGGGATCAAACCCATGCCTCCTGCAGTGGAAGCTTCTAAACCACTGGACCGCCAGGGAAATCCCCTATCTTCACTTTATAAAGGAGAAAGTGGAGACACTGAGAGGTTAAGACACTTATTCAAGGCCACACAGCTATTGAGAAGCAGAGGCTGTAGTCACACTTGGGTCTTTTCTCAGGTATTTTGGGTGTTTTCTTGAGCCTCAGCCTGGGTGCCCTGCCACTCCCTGGTTCTAGGACACCTGGCATGCTAAGAAATAGTTAGCTGAATTCTCACCTGTCCCCTGTGCCTCATGGTACGTTCTTAATAGACAGTGGTTGAAGAAAGCTCAGCCCAAGAATGGAATTTACTTTATTTAAAAGTGAGTTCAACAAAGGAAGGTCTGCTCCCCCAGCCCACATAGCGCCCCACCCCCCAGACCCTCCCCTTGGGGCACGGGCAGCTTCCACGAAGAGAGCTGGAAAAAGCGCTGGCCCCATTCTCGGAAGGTATGTTCGCACACCTCTTTACCACAGGCCTGGGTCTGGGGGCCCTGGTGGTGTGCCCTGTGGTATTATGCACCGCCCCACCCCCAGAAGCCTGGAGGTTAAAGAGGGAGGCCTCCCATGTGGCCTGAGAACTGTGACAGACGTGGCCCCTCCAGCCTTGCAGAGCTGTGCTCCTCCACCCACGGGAGGGAAAGGCAGGACCAGTTCCTCGATGTCTGTGGCCTGTCCGGATGAGAGCTCCCTGGTGCTGCGGGCCCTGAGGTTGACAGTGAACTGGTGCAGTGGCTTCCTGGGGACCGAGGCTGTGGACCTGGGATGGGAGGAAGCTTAGTTGGCCTGGCAGGTGCCCAGCAAGGGTGGCTTTTTCCCACAGCTCGGAGGCTCTGAAGGTTGGGGAGGGAGGGGTGGGGCCCAAGCAGGATTCTGGGGAGAGCGGGCAGCACACCGGCTGCCCAGGGCACTGGAGTGGTGGTGGGAGGCGGCCCGAGGGCCCTGAGAACAGGGGATGACAGCCTGGCCCTCCTCCATGAGGCCCCGCAGCAAAGCATGAGACACCGGACGCCCAGAAGCTAAAACCGCAGGAACCAGGACCAGACAGATCTTGTCAACTCTTAATTACCACCATCACCAAAACCGAAAAGCCTAAGCAGGCTCCTCTGTAAATAAACAGCGTCTCCTTGACTTTAAGACGCATCCCTGCGTACACATATTTACAGAACACGTGTGATCTATGCTGGTCTCTGTCGACTCACTCCCCCACATGACAATTTCTGGTCAAGTTTTGCCTTCCTTACATTTGCTTTGGGCTCGTGTTTACAGCCACCTGTGAGGAGGGAGGGAGGAGGTTTAATCCGCATTTACAGGGGGAGAAAACTGAGCTGTTAGGTGACTAAAGCCACACAGCTAGCAAGTGGTGGGATTTGCACAGAAACCCAGGGTTTTGCTCCCAGGGCAAGTCCATCAAGGTTTCCACTCCTAAAGCAATGGACCCCTGAGCTGTTAGAATGGAAGCTGTGGGGCAGCCCCTGGGAACATTTAGGACATTGCCAGCCAACAAAGGCGGGGCTGAGCCGATGGGGCGGGAGGACTGGAGGTGAGCTCAGGGGCTAGGGCATGGGAGGACAGGGTGTGCAGAGGCCAGTTGGGTGGACTTGCAGCCCAAGAAAAGCTGAGCTAAAGGGGATGAGAACGGGTCAGAAGGTTCCAGAGTTTCCCTCTGACTATACATGTAGCTGTTGAGTCTTGGGCAACACTTAAGAGGGTCTGTCGTTGCCTGTGGGGCAGATGTCCTCAGAGGGACTATGGGAACTAACGCTTTGGGCAAATTCGGCTGGAGTTGCGGTTGCGGGTATGTGTGGGGGGATGGGGGTGGTGGAAGCATGCCACGCAGAAGCGGTGGCTCTTTTAGAGGCATTTGAAAGCCCAGTGGGTGAGGCCTGGCTAGTCCAAGGGCACACTTGGCCTCTCCCTTCGAGGGTGTGAAGTTTGGGGGATGGTGAGGATCCCATGCAGGGCTTGTGCAGTGAGGGACTGGGAGAGACCTGCCGGAGACTCCCATTTTACAGATGAGGAAAGTGAGATGCAGAGAGAGGAAGAGACTTCCCAAGGTCAGCCAGCAAGGCAGAGCTAGGAGTAGAACTTGGGGCGCAGAGCTCCCAGTGTGGGTAGGGTGGTTGTTCTGGGGGGCTCTGGGCTGAGGGAGGGTAGCTGGCCCTGGCCAGTGAGGGTCTGACTTGTGTGTGTCCTCTCCAGGGGCGCCCACCCGCGATGTCCTGCTGGTCTCTGCCATCATCACCGTCAGCCTTAGCGTCACTGTCGTCCTCTGCGGCCTCTGCCACTGGTGTCAGCGCAAACTGGTGAGGCTCCCAAGGGCCCTGGGGACGGGACCTGGCCCTGCGCCCCACCCCCTCAATTACAGGCTCGTGAACTCTCTCAAGGGCGCACGCAGATGACCCACTTGCCCACATCGGCACACTTCCGTGGAAACTCACACCACACGCATGCACGCGCAGACTGAGAATCGAGGCCCCCTCCCACATAGCGCCGAGCGCCCCCTCCCCTCCGCCCGCGGCCCCCAGCACAGGCCTGGGCGTGGCCGAGCCGGGTCCCTGTCCAATAAGGAGGCTCCGCCTGACCCGCCCTCCCCCACCACCGCCCCGCTCCCGCACATCCATCCTGGTTCTGGGGGTTTGTACAAGCACAAACGGCTTCTTTTCATTTTTAACGAGGGCTGGGAAATTAACGAGCAGGATTAGGCCATCAGTAAGTAAGGAGACCATCAGGAGGGACATTCATCACCGGAGGGCGCCGGGAGGAGGAGCCGGGCTGAGCCGCCCTCCCTGCGCCCCGGCAGCTCCCGGAGTGGGGCTGAGCCTGGAGAACCCTACTCATCCCCCATCCTGCTGCCCCAGCTTAGAAGTGCGATGGGGACTTTGGGGACTGCAGGGGGGACCCCCGAAGGTGGGCCCAGAGGTGTCCCAGGTGTGGGGCCTTTCTGGGCTTAGGTGAAGAAGGGTCCCTGGCAGGCACCTTCCATGCCCCAGATTGAGAATGGTGGGAGTGAGGGCAGGGTGCCGCATCTGGGAGCCCTATTCTCTCCCTGCCCGGCCACAGAGGGGCGGGGGGCGCGGTGGGGGGAAGGGCTGTGGCCATGGGTGCTGTGTGGGCGGGGGCTCAGTGCCTTAGTCCTAAAGAAGAGAAGGGGCAGATGCTCCTGGGGAGGGCCCAAGAGGCCCATAACCCAACGTGCTTCCTTCAGGAAAGGCAAACCCGGGAAATGGGAGTGTGATTCTTCATCCCGGGATGTTCAGCTTCAGGCAGCTCCTTTCCCTGGAGAGGAGCCAGGGAGAAGGCCAGCCCTGCCCCACGTGTGAGTGTGTGCGAGTGTGTGTGTGACTCGGGCCCACTCCTTGCGTGCAGGTGCCAGACTGGCTGCCCTGCATTGTTCCTGGATTTCCTGTCTCTATGTCTGTCTCAGAATTTCAGGGGAGGTGGAGGAGGGGGCTTGGCCACGTGCTTGTGTGTGCGAATGTCCTCAGAGGCTTGGGAGCGGCTGAGCGTGCACTGCAGCCCTGTGTGTCTCGTTGCAGGCCCGTTCGGCTGTCTGTCTGCCTGTATTTGAAGGCAGGGGAGGGTTGTATGAACAGGCGCTGCTGGTGACCTTGAGTGGGGGTCTTTTGTGCTAAGGGTGTCGACTTTGAGGGCATTGGTGCAGTGTGTGTGTGTGTGTGTGTGTGTCTGTTCAGCCCTGTATGGTGGGATGTGGATCATCTCATCAGATCCCCACGTAAGTGCTGCAGTGTGTGTGTGTGTGTGTGTGTGTTTCTCTGTGTTTGTTGAGAGCCCTACCCCCACTCACCTGGAGACAGGAGTTCAGAGCTGACAGCTTTTGTAGCAGGTGGGGGGCTGTCAGTGCAGTAAGTGCCTTGGGAAGCTGAGAACTGCAGAACCTTCCCTGGCCCAGCCCCTCCTCCCAGCCTCCAGCCAGAACTTCCTCAGGGGTCCAGACCACAGTATGTCCCTCTTGACTTGCTCCTCTGAGCTGCTGATAGAACGTTACTTTGCTTAGGACCCCCCACAATCCTGCCACCCGCTTCCAACCCCTGGTCTCAGAAGCCAGGGGGCTTTTTTGTCCAGGCTGTCTCCATGCTCCATGGAAGGGGCTTTAAAATGCTCCCCCTGCACAGTTGCTGCTGGGCTCTCCTTGCCTGCCTGTCCCCTCAACAGCAGTGACGTGATACCTGACAGCCCAGATCCCATTTCCAAACATTAATAACTTCCTTAATCTCCAACTGGCTTTTTCCAGATCAGGCTGGCCAACCCCCTCCCTGATAAGCAGGCTTAGGGGATTGGGCTCCTTTGGAGCTGTTTTATGTCTCCTGGACCCCACCTGGGGTTCCTATCGTTGCCCCATTTACTTCCCCCCGAACCCCCAAGGCAAGTCCTGCCCTGGTTTCTGTCCCCCATGTGCCCCAGCTCCTCTGCAAAGGGGTCCTTGCAGCTGGAGGGGAAGCCTCTCTGAGCTTTGGAAGGAAGAGGGACAGGCAGAAGCTCCCAGAACACCCTGGGTGAACCAGGTGCCGGGCCTTGGGGAAGGGGCAACGGACCAGCCTTCGAAGACGGTGCTGACCAGAGCAAGTTCCCTGAAGACTAGGAAGAAAGAGGAGAAGGGGTGAGGGGTGGGACGGGGGTGGGGGGCGCTCTCAGCAGGGTGCTCCCTGCCCCACGCTGCCAGAACTGCTGGAGAATGGGGGGCGGGGCTCCTGCCTGAGGGTCCTGCCCAAGAAGGGCCCTTGGCCACCAGGGAGGGGCTCCAGGCTCCTGATCCTCCCAGTTGGAACTAGGAATTGTTTGGGATTTGAACTTCTGGGTAATGATGGGAGGGACCGGAGTTGAGCTGAGAGAGGGCAGCTTTTGTGGACCCAGGGGATCCAGCAGCTCTGTTTTTTAACTCTTAAAGTTCTGGCTCAGAGGCAACGGCCTGAGGCTTGGACCCCTGGGTGGGTGGGGCTTCCAGTTAATGGATTTGGGGAACTGCCGGGTACCAGGTTCCACACCAAGTACCAGAGCCCATTCAGTCCCTGCCATTGGGGACTACGTTCCCAGGGGTGGGAGCTGAAGTAGGTAAGCAGAGTAATAATAATAATAATATCTGTGATGAGAAGCTTGAAGGGTGAGGGACCCAGGGCTGATCCAGTGACGTCACACCACTTCAGACAGGAGGGGAAAGGGAGGCTGGAGAGGGCAAGGGACGTGAGCAAGGTGACATGGAGAATGTGGGGCACTGCTGGGACAGGACCCTGGCACCCCTGAGACATAGGGGTACTGGAGGTGGCATGAGGGCCCTCCCCCCACCTCCACCCACTTCCTGGGAGCTCCGCTGTTGTTCTCCCTAAACAGGCGGCTCCAGTCCCTGGAAGGGGCTGCAGCTGGCAGGAGCGTCGGGGAACGCGGCTGTGCGGCTTTTATTTTGCTTTAGGGAGGATGCAATAATTGACTGTTGTGGCTGTGGTCTTGGCTCACATGACGGGATGTTGGAGAAATGTGTGCCTGCGTGTGCGTGTGCATGTGCGTGTGCGTGTGCGTGTATGTGTGTGTGTCCCCGACCCCACTCGGCTGGGCAGGGGCAAGCCAGTGCCCAGTGGGTGACAGCTCCGGCCCCTGCACAGCCCCGCTCCCCCGCCCAGGCCCGTGGCCCCTGGGTGTGCGTGAGGACACTTGGTGGCAGCCAGGAATGTTAATGGTGCCGGGCTCTGCGTGAGCTAAATTTAGAAACCCAAACCGAAAAGGTGAATGGTGCTCACCTTCCTGGCAGCAGGCCCTGTCACCGCTACAGCCCTTCCTCTAGCCAGGGGACCTGGCACGCCCACCCCGTCATCCTGCCCTGCCCCTCCCTCCACTCGCGCTGGTTGAGGAAGAGCCAGGCTGCCCCGGCCCCAGCGTCAGTGGGCAGCCTCGCTTCCCAAGGCTGCCTTCCTGTGAAGGAGCGTGCCCAGGCCCTGCCCTGCCTCACGGGCCCAGGGCAGGAGGGACCCCAGGGAGCCCCCAGACAGTGACGGACATGGCCCCTGCAGGACTGGGCACGGGCCCTCTCCCCGCCCCTGCCACTCACATCACTGGCCACTGCCAACCTTGCCCTGCAGGATGCCACCCCACCATCTGGGGGCAGTGACGTGGCCAGTGGGACGTGGCCAGGCGCCTGAGAGCCGTCTGTCCACGGCAGAGGGAGATATGCTTCTGGGAGCCGAGCCAGAGCCCCAGGAGACAGGCAGATGGGAGGGACCTCATCCCTAGGGGTCAGGGATGGGGTGCAGGTCAAGAGGGCGGGCCAAGTCCTAGAGCCCGATGGGGCCCAGGAGTTGCCCACCAGGGATCAGGGGTTGATAGGGCTGGCACCCCAAGGTGGTGACACCCTCACACATTGGCCCCAGGCCTTGTTGCCGAGGCTGGGCTCCAGTGTACTCCCCTCCCCCCAGGGCCCCGTTCTGGGGGGGCAGGGAGAGTCCAGCCCTGTCTCCCAGGAGTGACCCTGGTGCTGTCTCCACAGGGCAAACGCTACAAGAACTCCTTGGAGACGGTGGGCACGCCAGACTCAGGGCGTGGGCGCAGTGAGAAGAAGGCCATCAAGTAGGTGCCAGGCTTCGAGTTTGGGGTGGGGCACGCAGGCAGCCCAAGTGGGAGGACCACCCCCCAGATCCGGCCACACACACATTCACTTTCCCTCTCACAACCTGGTGGCTTGCTCTCGCCCCAGCCCAGTGCCGTACACGCTCTCCCAGCACCTCGGGGGGGCCCAGGGCTCCGCCTTTTCTGCCTGTGCCTCCCAGACCCTCAGTGTTCCAGGGCGCCCAGCCCCGTGTTCTGGCTGCTCTCGCTCCCAGCACTGTCTGCCTCTTCCCTCAACCCCGGGTGCTGCTTCCTCCTTCCAACCCTCACAGCACACACGCGCTGTCCCCAAGCCCTGCCTAACTCCCCTGCACCTCCAAGCTCCTCCCTCAGCCCCGGGGCTGGGGTGGTGGCGGCTCAGACTCTTTCCTCAGACCCCACCAATGTTCTGAGGGTAACCTGGAAGAAGGACAGACAAAAACCCTGGGGAGCCCAGCAGGACCCAGTGTTGGTCTGCTCAGGGAAAGCAGAGCGATGGGGAGAGACTCTCCCCTCCCCTGTCACGCCCGGTCCCCACTGCACATCTTGCTGCCTCTGGCTCGCCCCAGTTTCCCCATTTGGCTCTGAGATCCGTCTTCAAGTCAGCAGGTCTGCCTTGCACTGCAGACCTCCTGCAGACCCCTGCTGAGGGTCACTGGGAGACGCTGGGAGAAGGTTCTCACCTGGTTGGGGGCTCTGGGAACAGGGCTGTAGGGGTGGGGCTCTCCCTAGAGGACTCTGTACCCTTTGGCCAATGGCCTGGCCCTTTCCTCTCTGCTTCTTGGCCTAGGCCTTCACGGGGAGGCTGCTGGGCGCCCCTCCATCTTAGCCTGCCAGCCAAGGGCTCCGCCTGGAAGCGGGGCCTCCCCCAGCCCTCCCTGCCTCACCCTGCCTCCTTCAACTCAAGGCCCCAGCCGCGCCTGCCCACTCCTTCCCTCCTGCCCTTCCCCTGGTCCATCTTCCTCTCTTCCTACTTCCCTCCTTCCTCTCCCCTTCTCCTGAGGGCTCCCTCCCTGCCCCTCCTCGGCCCCCCTCCTCTTTTTTCATCTCTTGCTCTGACCCTTTGGGGCCTTCGCAGAAGCTGTGGGTGTGTGTCTGTTGGGGGGCGGGTAAGTGAAGGGGTGGGCCAGGCCGAGGTTGGGCTTGGGAGGAGGCTGCGGGGAGCCTTTGAAGCTGGGTTTGGTTGCACGCTCTCCAGTCTTCAAAGCCGAGAGCTGGCAGGTCTCAGGGGCTGTTGCAGAGCCCAGGCCCCAGGCTTTCTGAAGAGGGGAGGGACCACATGGCGGGAGCACGGGGCCAGCCCGGCACCTGCCACCTCCAGGCCAGGCCTCTAACCGAGTTTGCAGCCATGGTCTGGGCCAGAGAGCCTGTCTCTGCCAGCTGACCATCAGCTTCCTGGATAAGGCTGTGTGTGTACTAGATAGACCTAAAAAGGGCCCACAAGAGAAGCGGAGAGGGGGCAGTGGGGCGGGGAGCAGGCTCTGCAGGCTCTCTAAGGCAAAGTGAGGACAACAGTGGGTCGTCCCCTGCCTCTCTGTGGCCCTGCAGTCCCTGCCCCCTCCCACCCTGCTGAGCTCTCAGACCCTCTGCCCTGAAGGAAGGAAGCCACCTTTTTTGTCTACATGCCCCCAGGTTCCTAGGCCTTTGCCTCTTGCCTGGGCCCAAAGCCAGTCGAGTGGCAGGAAGCAGGGTTAACCTGCTGCACAATCTCCCCCTGGGCTTAGGACCTTCTCCAAAAGAATCGTGTTATCAAGGATTCTGGGAAGCTGCATTCTTTAATAGTGTTTCTCAAACTGTGTTCCTCAGAGCACTTGTGCCCCATAAAAGATTAATAGTGATCCCATGAATCAAGGGTTCCATGACCAACTAAGTTTGGGAAACACTGATATTCATTGGCACATTAAAGGCTCTGAGAAGTCCTGCAGTACAGGAATCAGTGTTTCATAAACTTCTTTAATTAAAGATCCTCTTTTCTGGTACCGCAGCGCACAACGCAAGGGACCCTGGAGCTCCTTGGAGCACAGGGTGGGAGACCAGCCTGGCAGTGATGACCCTGGGTGGATCTTTCTCTCTAGGACCTAGGGTTGGATGGCCCTCGATTTTGGAGATCTGGAGGGAGCAGGGGGAGAGAGGCCTTCCAACTGCTCCATCTCTCTGTTACACTAGGGGAGGGGGCCGAAGGATGTCTCTGGTGGGAATAGGGAATAGGCTCTTCTGTGGAGGGAGCCTCCCCAGGGAGACCCCCCCACCCAGTAGGGTTCCATCCCAGTGGACTGTTCTGCCTCTCCCACCTCCGGCGCCCACTGCCCCTGTGAGCTGGCTCAGGGCTTTGGCCTTGGACCCTGTGCACAGAGTCTCCTGTGAGATGTTTCCAAGGTGCTCTCTGGACTGGCAGAGACTGACCACACCAGGGAGGCCCAAGGGGGCCCTGTACACCCTCAGGCCAGGGCCACTGTCTCCTCCAGGCCTGGGGGAGCAGCTCAGCTTCTCTCCCTCTTTCTTTCCTTTGTTCCCGAGTCTAAGGCTGAGAACCAAGGTTGAGGTCAAACTCTGGGGGTGGCGTTGGGGAGAAGCAGGTCCCCCAAGAACACGTTTCCTCCATCCTCAGGGGGTGTGCCTCCCGACACTGCCCTCCCCCCAGCAGGGCTCTCACCTCGGCCTTGAGCAGTGGCATGGCCTCAGCACACGCCAGGCCCACCCCTGACGCTCCTCCCTGAGCCCCTTCCCGTAGACGCATTCCTGAGGGCTCAGGCATGGCTCCTTTCCGGAATGTTCCTTTGGCCTGGGAGTTGCCCTCCTCTCCCTGTGCTCCCAGTTCTGCTCTTCGGGGTCCCAGGAGCCTGACGAGCTGGTGAAGCCCCTGGTCCTCAGCTCCTGGGGTTTCCAGGCCATGCCTTCTGCTGTGGCTTCTGTTGCCCTCCTCCAGTGGAGGTCCCTGCCTTCTCTGTGCTTCTAGCATACCTGCTTCTTCAGTAGGACATGTCTCAGAACAGGAGGGGGTGGGGAGGCTGGGGTACACGTTCCCTTCCAGACCCAGCAGCTCCAGTTTGGAAAGGGACAGGGGCAGGCCAGGTACATGCCAAGGGCTGGAGGCTGAGTCTGCCCATCAGTCCCCCCAGAGACGGGCAGGCTTCCTCTGCACAGGCCCAGGCCTCCACGTGAAGGGCCCTTCCGTGACCCGCCGACAACCACCAGGTCAGAGGCCTGGAGACGCTTCCCTTTGCTGGGGTGACCCAGCCACCACTTTTGCAATGAGCAGAGAGTGCCTTCAGTTCAGCTGAGATCTGGCCAATCTCCTGTGAAGGCTGCATCCCAGGCTTTCCCAAGGCCAGGAGAGAACAGAGGAGGCCGGGGGACCTCAGGCCAGTGGGAGGAGGAGAGACTGGCAGGGAGCTGGGCCTGTCCCAAGAGTGGCTCTGTTAGGTAGCTGGAAGGGGGGAGAACTTCCGGTCTTCCAGAACTGGGGCCTCAACCCCGGCATGGGAGAGCGGATGGCTCAGCGGCTACAGCCAGCCTTCGGGTTCGACAGGCAGGGAGACTGAGGCCCAGCACGTGGGCAGCAGGGTCTGATCTGCCTTTCAGCAATCTCCAGCCGGATGCCAGCACCCTGTCCTCCTCCCACTCCCCACGCCATCGCCATCCCACCCCAGGCCGTGTCCCCGGCCCCTCCTCCCCTTCCCCTCCTCTCTCACCATCTTTCTCTCTCCCACCAGCTTCCCGGTGCGAGGCTCCAGTCTGCCCGCCTGCAGCTCGCCTCCTTGCACGCGGCTTCTCTCGCCCTGGAGTGTGTGCGAGTGTGTGTGTGCGCGTGCGCCCGTGCGTGTGCCACCCGCCTCTCTTCCCCTCACAGGAGCCGATCCCGGCCCGCCCCACCCTCCGTGCCCCGGGCCCGGCCCCTCTGCCCGCACAGGACTTGCGGTTCTTGTTTCTTCTTGTATCTCCCTGTTTTCTCCCCTCTCTCTCTGCCCCTCCAGTGATCTAGACAGAGACTTTTGGAATAACAATGAGAGCACAGTGCAGCAGAAATGGAGCTCCTACCCTCCCAAGGAGTTTATTCTAAACATTTCACCCTACGCCCCTTATGGCGACCCACGACTGTCCCTCAAGTGAGTGACTTTACCTGGTTTGATCATATGTACCGAGTATCCGAGTATCCGCGCACGCCCTCCGTCCCCCTATCCCACCCGGCCCCTCACTTCTCCTGCTCCTCCCCCCCTCCCCACCCGCGCACCCCATGGGCAGGCTGACCATGGAGACGAGCAACCCCTCCTGACCCCCCTCGCCTGCCTGCCCCTCCCCTGTCCCCTCCCCCAGGGCTAGCCACCAGGAGCACCCCGTCCGCGGCCACACCCGGCCCCCCAGCTGGTCCCTGTGGCCCCCGGCCCCCTCTGTGCAGTCAGGATGGGGTTGCCCGTTTTTGGTCCCTCCCTCTCGGTGTGGCTCGCTTCCTCCTCCCTGCTGTGTGCTGCTGCCCTGGCTGCTCTGGCGGTGGTCGGTGGTCGGTGGTCGTGGCGGTGGTGGCGGTGATGGTGGTGGTGGTGATGAACTCTGACTAACTCGGCTTTCTCTCTCTCCCTGCCTTGGGGCCTCCTGGCCTGGACAGCCCGCTCTTCCTCCGTCGTTAACCCTTCGTTGTCCTGTGGGATAGACTTGGAGGTGGCTGTCCTCCCCCCACCCCCGCCGCCCCAGCCCCAGGCGGTGGGGAGGGGCCCCCCTCCACTGTCGTGGTGCGTTGTTCTCCGACCCCAGCCCGCCCGGTCCCCTCTCTCCTCTCTGCAGGCTCCGCTGGTGACCCATCTGCAGTGCTGATGTCTCTCTCTCTCTCTCTCTGTCTCTGTCGTCTCTTGTCCGTCTGTCTCTCTCCTCCTCCTCTCTCACTGTCTCTTTCTTCCTTTTATCTGTCGTTGTTTTTCCCCCTCTTACCACCCCATCCCCACCCCCACGTGTGGCCTGCCCTCCGTCCCCCCACCGCCACCCCCGGTGCCCCTCTGGACCGGCTGCCTCGTGGTGCCTCCAGTGGCACCCTCCTGGCTGGCGCCAAAGTGGCCGCCGCTGCGGGGCTGGCAGTGGAGCGGGAAGGCCGGCTGGGGGAGAAGCCAGCGCCGGTGCCGCCACCCGGAGAGGACGCCTTGAGAAGCGGTGGCGCTGCCCCCAGCGAGCCGGGCAGCGGTGGCAAGGCGGGGAGAGGCCGCTGGCGGATGGTGCAGAGCCACCTGGCCGCCGGGAAGCTCAACTTGTCCAAGTGAGTGATGGCCCCACGGCCGCCAGAGCCGTGAGCTCAGGCCTGCCCCCGCCAGTGTGGACAGCAGGACCCCTGGCATGCCCGCTGCTGCCCCCAGAGGTGCCGTCCTCGGCCCCTGGCTCATCCCATCCCTTCACGAGACTCCCATCATCCTTGCCATCGGGCACGACTAACTCAGCCATGCACTGTGCATCTCAGCCTCCGGCTGCTGCCCCATCAGTTTCTTTCTTTGCCAGTGACCAGGTCATTCCATTTTCTGCCCCCAGGGCAGCTTCATTTCAGTCCTTGGGTCATCCCATCCTCTTTGATTGGCCGCCCCATCTCAGCCTCCATGGGCATCAGGCTGCAGTTGTTAGCCATTGGACCATCCATCCCTGTGGAGTTGGCCCACTCTCAGCCTGTTTTCTGCCACTCATCTGCCACCGGGCTTTCCCTCTTGCAGCCAGCAGATGGCTCTAGACCCAGGGGTTAAGCCATTTCATTTTGACTATCAGGCGACTCCATTGGCTTGTCCCAGTCTTGCTTGCACCATGACACCATCTGTTCCACAAGCCAACCCTGAGCAGCCGGGATGTCCCCATTGGCTCATCCTCATCTCGGCCATCCCCATTGGCTGTCCCAGTCTTGGTCAGTGAGCGGTCCCACTCTCAGCTGTTGGGATTGTGTGTTCTTGGAGGTTGGGTTGTTGAGCCCTAGCTAACTTCTCTTTTCTGACGAAGGTGGTCTGGACATCAGACAGAAGAGCCGTTTCCTTTTTAATAACTATCTGAGCTGGCCAAACAGTCAGTCCCTCCCTGGGAGCAGCAGACATAGGGTTGGCTCCTGTTCTCAGCAGACAGTATGTTCTCCCCTCCCACCATGGGGCAGCCTTATTCTCATCTTGGCTCTTAGAACCTTCCATTTCCCCACAGCTGAGCCTTCCGGGCTCTAAATCCTTTGAACTATGACCGTTCTCACCCATTGGGATATAGGTTCCATTTTCAGCTTTTAGAACTGCCTCGTTCCCAGCTAATGGAGCAGCTTCTCAATTAGAAGGCCAACAGCCCTGACCCCTTCTTAGCGGTTGGGCTGATCCTCTTTAGAAAGCCTGTGGTTCCTGCCATTGGGACCACCTAGGGCCACCATGCTGAGACCTCATTTGCTTTGGCCTGAGGGAGCACGAGCGGATTTCTCCCCGACACTGAGCCTCCGGAGAACCCCAGAAGGAAGCCCCACACCCCCTCAGAGAGCCAGGCCCTGTGCCCCACCCACGCCAGGTTGCTTTGGCCACAGACTCCAGGCTGGCTGAGGCCTTCGCGCCATCCACCGGCTCCAGGCCTGGAGGAACCGATTTTACTTTCCTGTGACTGAGAGGTTGTAAGTTGGACTAATTTGGGATGTGACAGAAAACCAAAATGAGGTCAAGCACGGAGGAGGAGGTGGCTGCCCAAGTGCCGTCCACCCCCTTCCTCGGCCTGCCCCCCGGGAGCTGTGGGCCTCCCTGGCCCGCCGGGCCTGCACCTGCCCCTGGTGGTCGCCCTGATTCCAGGCCTGAGGCAGGCAAGGCTGCTCCTCCTTCCGAGACCCCAGCTAAAGCCCTGTTTTGCTCTTCTCTCTTTCTTCCTTCCTTCCTTCTTTCCTTCTTTTCTTTTCTTTCCTTCTTTCTTTCTTTCCTTCTTTCTTTCTTTCTCTTTCTTTCTTTCTTTCTTTCTTTCTTTCTTTCTTTCTTTCTTTCTTTCTTTCTTTCTTTCTTTTTCTCTTTACCATTCTCTGACTTTCTCTCCCTCTTTTGCTCTCACTCTTCTTCTCTCTTTCTCTCTCTCAGCCCACAGGGGCCGCCTAACTGTTGTCCTTTTGATTCCCAGGATAGGCTCAGGGGGTGAGCCAGGCTGAGGTCTGGTTGCAGTGGTGAAAGTGGCTCCAAGGGCCCTGGGGCCTCCCTCGGGCAGCTCGGGGGTACCACGGCTACCCTGTGGCTCTAGACCAGGAGGTGGCAAGCTATCGCTATAAAAGGCCTGATAGGGAAGAGGCTTTGCAAGTCACATAGTCTCTTTTATGACTACTCAACCCCACCCTTGTAGCCCTAAAGCAGCCACAGACAGGATGTAAATTAATGACAATGGCTGTATTCCAGTAAAACTTTATTTACAAAAACAAGTGGCGGGCCAGATTTGGCCCACGGGCCATAGCTTGCCAACCCCTGCCCTAGGCAACTGGAATGGAAGATGGAGGGAAGGAACAGAAGAAGTGGAGGTTGGGCCCTCTGAGGCTGTGGCCCTGCATGCGCTGAAATCTCTGGCCAGGAGACAAAGCAGACAGGTTGCCCGGGGAGGCCAGGGATCTCTGACTCCTTCTGTGTCCACCTCCTGAGACATTTGCAGCTTCCACTGGCAAGGGAGCATGCTTCCCTGGGCCTGATCTCATTGGTCCCCATGGCAACCCTGTGATGGAGGCAACTCAGGAATTTTTACCCTGTTTTACAGAAGAGGAAACTGAGAGGCGGACTCCCTTTTCCAAAGTCCCACAGTTAAGAAGCGGCAGAGATGGGCTTTGAACCCTGGGTCTCTCTGACCCCAGACCACCTCTGATGAGCCATGTCCTGTCTCCTGTCTGTCCTTGCCCTGCTCCCAGCGTGTTTCAGAGATGCTGGTGGCCCATGAGGCAGGTGCCATCTTACAGGTGCACAGAGGACAGGATAATTACCCTGTTCTTTGTCAGACCTGTGGTACAGTGGCCAGCCAAGTGGTTTCCTGCGTCCCCTCCTCTGACTGGGAGTCATTCCCAAGATCCCGGGAATTGACCCTAAGCCTCAGAAACAAGGAACCCCAGAAGGAGGGCAAAGATCTGCTCCAGAGCCTGAACCCTGAGTCAGCGCCAGCCACAGGGCAGAGGTCCGGGAGCCCGAGGACACGCCCCAGCGTCTGAGGACAAAGCATGAGAATCGTTGGCTTCCGCTGACTCACCACGCATTACTAGGCCAGCTCTGCACTGGCCTGGATTTCCTCGCGTCTCCAAAGGCCAGTAGTACTTAGAACGCAGAGGCAGACTTTCCCGGGGTCCCCCAGTGAGACGGCGGGAGGGGGTGGCCCAGCTCCCTCCACCCCCTCCCAGTCCAACATGACAGGCAGCCGCAGGGCCCTGGGACCTGCCTTCACCACGCAGCCTCCGCAGCTCCCGCGGACCACCCAGACCAGCTCAGAGGTCGGCTCAGACAGGAGGTATCGGGCACTAGCTGAGCCAGGGCCAGGGCGGGGGGGCTGCTGGGCGGGGCCGGCCTGGGGGCCTCAGGGTGGGCGCGGGGCTCCGCGGCCGCCTGGCTGAGGGGGAGGCAGCGACGACGGCAGAGGCGACAACTCCGATGGAGGCCCGGCGAGGTCCGGCAGAGCACGCCCCATACTGGGGCCTCCTCGTCCTGGCCCTAGGCTTCTTTCTCCTCCACTGTGATCCCTTCACCTGCTTCTCCTTTCTCTCCTCTCCTCCACCCGGCCCAAGTTTCGAGGACTCCACTCTGTCCACGACCACTACCCTTGAGTCTATCCCCAGTTCCACGGGAGAGCCGAAATGCCAGCGACCCCGCACTCTGATGCGGCAGCAGAGCCTGCAGCAGCCGCTGAGCCAGCACCAGCGGGGCCGGCAGACCAGCCAGCCCACCACCAGCCAGAGCCTGGGCCAGCTGCAGGCCCACGTGGCCTCGGTGCCGGGCCCCAACTCTCGGGCCTACGGCCGGGGCCAGGCTCGGCAGGGCTCCTCGGCCGGCTCCAAGTACCGGCCGGCCGGCGGCCGCAGCCGCTCCAACCCAGGCAGCTGGGACCACGTGGTGGGGCAGATTCGAAACCGAGGCTTGGACATGAAATCCTTCCTGTAAGTCCCCCCCTTGAGTGGTCCGGCCACCCCCCCTCCCCGACCCAGCCTCTTTCCTCCCTGTCTCCTTGGGAGTGGCTGGCCCAGAACGATTCTTAGCCCTCCATCTCCGAGGCAGGATGCCCAGCAGACTCCGTTGCCCCCTCCCCAGCCTCCTGTGGCTTACGGCTCGTGCCTAAAGCCCCCCGTGGAAGGACTTGTATCTGAGCCACCCCTCTGAGGACCCCAGCCCCGCTCGGTGCCCCCAGGGCTTGGAGAAGTTCCTCCCTAAAAGTCAGTGGAGACACTAGGGGATGCTGCTGAGATCCCCGCATCTGTCTCTCCCCTTCCCAGCCAGTCCCAGGCTCTCCTGGCCTCCCTCCGCTCCCTGCTCTCCTGTGACCTCTCTCCTCCTCTCCTCCCAAACCTGGCCTCCTTCACTCCATCGCCCAGGCCTCGCCTCCTCCCCTCCAGTTTCCGTCTTCCCTGTAACCCAACTCTGCTCACCTTCCTGCTGCCACTTCCTCCCTCCCTCCCACTTCCCCTGTCCCTGCTGTGGGCCCTGTCCTCTGCCTCTCTGACCTTCTGTAGCCACCTGCCCCCCTCCAGCTCCCTCCCTGGCTCCCGCCATGACCCATTCCCTGAGGACAAACCTCGGATGTTCCCCCGAAGCTTTAGAAAATGTTTCTGAATCAGAGCCCTCTTTCACATGTACAGGTCAGAGAAGTAACAAGACACCATCGGTGTCTGGCCTTAGCCATTCCCCTCTGCTGTGTGTGTGTGTCCCCCGACGCCCCCCACCGTGTGCCCCGCTTGCCCCACCCTCACTGGTAGAGCCCTGCCCAGGGTGCCCTCTCCCTAGTGTCCCTCTGGGCATCTACACTCACTCTCAGAGCCCAGGACAGGCCTGGGCTTCAGTCCTTGACATCACCTCCTTCCTCTGGCCTAACGTGACCTTCCTTCCAGGCTCTGGGGATTATTCTCATCACCCAGGTCTTTCCTGGGAGCACTTTTCACGGAGCAGGAGACCAGCACACTAAGCCTGGGAGAGAAGAAAGGGAGGAGGAAGGGGAAGGCCAAGGTCAAGGCCCAGCTCATTGGCAAGATGTGGGAATTCTGAAGGCAAACAAGACCTCAGAGCATCCTGCCTCTCTGGCTGAGACCCCAGCCCGAAAGGGTGGTCGGGAGTGCTGCCCCTGGAAGGAGCACCGCAATGGAAGACACCCCACCGCGCCAGCTTCCCATACCCATGCAAGTGGCCTATGGCCCTGGCCAGGCAGGACATGCCGCCTGTGACTCTACTTGGCAAAACCGGGCAGCGCATCTGTTGGGGCTTTCCCCCACCCAAGGACCCTTGGGAATCCAGCTGGATGCCTGCATGAGACAAGACGCCCAGCAGAGCCTCCTGGCCTCCAGCTGGCGGTTTGTTCTGGGACGGATGCCGTGGCACCAGCGTGGATTAGGAGAGTGGTGGGAATTGGTTCCGCTGTGGCTTGAACAGAGCTGAGAACCAGCCAGAAGCCTGCAAGCCTCTGCTGCTCCTGACTGCAGGCTGCTCTCTGCACAGCCATCCCCCTGCCTTGCATGCTAGCAGCCATCACATGGGGGCAAGGGCTATGCCTGGGCTCTGGGAAGAAAAGAACCAGCTGCAGGGAAGCCCCAGGGTACCCACTCTTCCCCGCCTCTCTAGCTGGGGAAGATTTGATGAACATCACTCATGTGCCAGCATCTTTATCTGCGCTTCTTCTGCCCACCGCCGCTTCCGTGCCCCTCACCAGCTGGCCACCTCCAGAGCTCACCTCATCCCCCTACCTCTTCCACCTGTAGTCCCTCACAGCATGGGTCAGCAAACT
Organism: Balaenoptera acutorostrata; assembly: GCF_949987535.1. Taxonomy (NCBI): domain Eukaryota; kingdom Metazoa; phylum Chordata; class Mammalia; order Artiodactyla; family Balaenopteridae; genus Balaenoptera; species Balaenoptera acutorostrata. The sequence goes on from NC_080072.1 coordinate 10,247,409, forward strand.
CTTTCTGTAAAGGACCAGATTATAAACAATTTAGGCTCTGAGGGACACATGTGGTCTCAATCACATTTTTTTTTAAACAATCCTTTAAAAATGTACAAACCATTCTTAGCTTGTGGGCTGTACAAAAACAGGCCACCAGCTGTAGTTTGCCGGCCCCTGACCCCTGCCTTACAGTTTAGCTGGCGTGCTTCTGACGCCCCTCTCTTGCCCCAAATGCTGGTGGCCCAGGTAGAGAGTCGGGGTGAGAAGGCTAACCAGGCCCCCCCCCGAGATCCCACCCCCCCTTGCAGGGAGAAGGCATTCCTCCTGCTTCGTGGATGTGACTCCTCCCAACACCACTAGCTTCTCCCCCAAATCTCCACCTCTTGCCCTTCATTCTCGCCCCTGTGCCCCGTGATGCCACGGAGAACGACAAATCGGGAACTTATGCAGAGGAGCCGTTTTGTTTTTAGGAAGAGAAAAAGGAGTATCCGAAAAATGCATTAACCAGGGAAAAACATGTTGTTTTCGTCGGGTTTGCCTTCCCCCAGCACAACCAGCTCCCAAGCAGCCAAATGGAATTTTACCAACTCTGAAACAGTACCGGTGGGCAGGGAACAAAGAAAATGAGGATTCGTCCTGAGGGAAGGTGGGGGGAGTTGTTTCCCAAAAGTTAGATGCCACTGCAAGTGTCAGCCTGGAGCAATCGTGCCCAGGACAAAGATGCAAAGACAAAGAAGGCAGCACTTACCTAGCTTCGGACCCCACGGCCATCTCCCATTTTCCAAGACCCCCGGACCCCCGCCCCTCCCCTCGGTTGTCATTTCTCACTGGTAGAGTTCCCTTTTTGACAACCTCTCTGGAAAACAGCCATAGCTAGCAGTTCCTCTCTGAACCTTGCCCTCTTGGATGGTGGTTGAAGTCGTAGACTTCCTAACCCAGGATCTCCCACCCTCCAGACCTTCCATCAGGCTTACCATCTTTCCCTTGGCCCTTCCTGAGACATGCTTTCATGTCTGCCCCATCCAAGAATCCCTCTCCCCTTGTTCAGATGAGAGCTCAACACTGGAGGAGCTTAGCAAAGCACCCAGAAGACACCCACGAACTCAGATGGTTTTGAGAGGCAGAGGGTCACTTTTCACCCCCGGAAAGTGCAGGCAGCCCCGCAGTTGCCCAGCGATTCTCCGAGAGAGCCTCACACTAAAGATGTCTCACCTTGACCTCTGGCCGCACACTGCTGCCCGCATGGCGACCCCTTGTCCACCTGGACTGAGCCTCCCTCAGAGCAGGATCCCGCCAGCCTCCTCCAGACCGTCCTCACCGCAGACACAGGCTACCTCGAGTCCTGCCGGGACGTCTCCAGACCTTGCCAGCTTCCTGCACTTTCTCTCTCTCCGCCTTTGCCTTTCGATGACTTCTGGACTGCTTCTCTAAGGAGAGGCCCCTGAACTGGCCCCAGAAGCCTCGGTGGTTACTCCCCGGATCTCCAGGAAGGGGGACGCAGGAGAAGGCCCGCGACGGCCAGCACGCCATACGCCGGAAGAGACTCGCATTCTCCTCCAATGGGCCGTGTGTCCAGGGACCTGGGGGAGGGAGCTCCTGAGACCCCCTCCTGGCATCAAGCACACCTGGCTGACCAGAGGACCCAGAGGTGTCTTTATGAGGGGCTTAACTGGGTGCAGTGCCCATTGGATTTCCATACCTTCTGAGAACCTCCCGCCTGGGAGCCCAAACCCACGCGCGCGGTCCCCAAGCAAGATGGCAGCACAGCCCTCCCTCTTCTCCCAGGTGCCCAGATGGTCTGAGCGAGTAGCCTCTGGCCTTTGTTCAGCCAGAGGTGAATCAACCTTGGAAAGGGACCGTGTCCCAGGGCCTGGGCTCCACTCCCCCCAGCCTTCCCCGTGTGTTTCCTTGGGACGTCCCGGCCACACGCCACCTCGCAGGCCTCTGCCCAGCCCCTTCCCCGTGGCTAGCTGGGTCTCAGGCCGTGGACACCTCTCCTCTGTCCCCCGCCTCCTCCTGCTCTGCTCTACAACTGTTGACAGTGCTGAAGTTTGGTTTCTCTTCTGCAGGGCCAGTTTCTTACGCTTTTTTCTTCTCTCTCTTTGTCTCTGTCTCTGTCTCTGTCTCTCTCTCCTTCCCCTCCCCGCCCCCGCCCCTGGGGCCTCCTCCTTTCACCCTGGCTGGTGGGCTGCCCACCCCTGGCAGGGAAGGCCGGATGGTGGTGCTATCCTTGGTCTTAGGGCTTTCGGAACAGGATGACTTTGCCAATATCCCTGACCTGCAAAACCCAGGAACCCAGCAGAACCAGAACGCTCAGGGGGACAAGAGGTACGAGCACAGGCGAGGGCCTGCGGCGGCGGCGGCAGAGAAGGAGGCGTGGAGAGGCCACCAGCCTCGACCGCCGGTCGCTGGACGAGGCGGCGGCGCCTTCAGCGGATGCTGGAGTGGGAGGACAGCCCCCTCCCCAGCCGGTGCCCTCACACGTGCCACCCTGGGGGTGTCCCTCAGGTCTGAGGCCCGTGTGGCCGTCCTGGGACCATTCTGGATCAAGCCTGCTCCCCGGGCATGCCTGCCCTCGCCCGGAGCAAGCCAGCCTTTCTGCCCCATCTTCCCGCTTGGCTCCCCTCTGCTGCACCCTCATCTTTCATCTCTGCCCCACCCCGACCCAGAAATCCCAGTTTCTCCGGTGGTTGGTGGGCGGCGGGGATGTTAGGGAAGGGGCGGCAGCCTGTTCTCCCTCATCCCCGCCACCTCAACCTCCCTCTTGCCTGGAGGTCCCGCTGGGGTGATGGTCACACCCCGCACCCCCCTGCAGAGATGTGATACGGCTGCCCTCGGCTGATGGAAGAGGAGCCCCTGGTGGGGAGGGTCTGGGGCCTGGGAGAGGCCTGGTGACCAGAAAGGCAGCCCCTGAGCCCGAGGTACCAGGAGGAGGAAATGGGATAGGGGGTGGGGGGGTGAGAGCAGCCGGCAGGTGCTGGTCGGGCCCTCTGTCACCGGGAGCCCTGCTGCTGGCCCTCAGGAGTAGCCTGCGTGGCCACAGCACAGGCTGAGCCGAGGCCTGGGCATTCGACCATCCATGGCCCTGGCCATCCGGAATGCAGGGAGGCATCTTCTGATGCCCCCGTTAGAAGCGCTCTCACGGGGAAGGGGACGGGGAAAGGTCAGAGGTCCCAGGGTTCAGGCAGCATCACTAAGGTGGGATGATCCTGCACCTGGTCTGGCCGCTTTTTCCCACCTGGCCTTGGGCTGGGCCAGCCACACACCTGTAGTCGTGGGAGGAGGGCTCATCACCTTGGTCAGGTGTACTTTTCATCAGAAAAGGCCTACAGGAGAGTGTGGCCCGGCAGCCGGGCTGCCTCCTTGTAGCTCTGCTACCAGAGCCTCGTTCTGCAACCTTGGGCAAGTCACAGCCCTTCTCTGGGCCTCTGCTTCCTCACCTGTCGAATGAAGGATTGGACAGGGTGACCCCCTTCGAGCTCGGACATGCTAAGCCTCTAATGAGGGAGCAGACCCTCGGACTGGGGCACTTGGCAGAGCCTGTCAGCCAGGTGGAGACCCTGACACTTGCTTATTAAGAGGCCTGAAGGTGCAGGAAGGGACTGTCCCGGGCTGCTGCCAGGGGCCTGTGTGTTAGGGAAGGACAGGCCGAGTTAGCTGACTTGCCTGTCCCTCTGCTGGCTTCTGGAAACCAACTCTCTTATTTTCTTCCCATCCCGAGTTCACAGTTGCATGTCTGTGGTGGACAAAACCAGAAGTCCCCAGAGAGTGGGAGGGGAGAGTGGGACCAGCTCTTTCACTCAGTGGTACAGATGGTGTCACACCCTGAGCCCAAGTCCTGGGGTGCGGGAGGAACGGAGTCTGCCACCTCCAACCCACTGGAGCCACCGGGGTCCTGGCTTCCTGAGCTCAGGGCTCAGAGCTGGGCTGCAGGCGGGCCAGAGGGCCATGGGGAGAGGGCCAGGGGCCATGGGCCAGAGGCTGCAGGAGCAGGGCTGGAGCCTTCTGAAAACCTGCTAAGGACCCCCTTGTCGAGAAAGGTGTGAAGCGTGAGGGAGCAGATGCAGGCTGGAAACGAGATTTCACATCACCCATGTGTTAATTAACTGGCTCCATTTTCACCCACAGCCTATTTTTTACCTCCTTGCCACTTAGGTCTCACTCCATATTTTAACACACTCACCCCTTCTGATCATGACATCAGTCGTCCCCTGCCTTCCTGGGAAAGGTGGGTGTGGAGCTGGAGGCCCTGCGCCCACGCCCCAGCCCAGCCCGACTTTCCCGGTGGACACAGGCCATTCCCACCCGGTCACGCCCACCCCATCCTGGAAGCTCATTTCTCGTGGCTCTTGGGGGGGTTCCCAGGCGACCGGCCACTGCAGGGGTGCTTCCTGCCCGGCACTCTCCCCATCCCCAAGCTTGGCATTAGCACCACCCACAAGGCGCTGTAGGGCTCCACCCCTCTGTGTTCCTGGCTGCATGAATCTTGGAATGATGGGCTTGGGTCAGCTGTCCCTTCCTCCTCAGCTTCTGCCTCCAGACCCAGGGTCTGCCCTTCGGCCCCAGTGCCCCTTTCTCCACCCAGCTGACCCCTTGGCCGGATGTCACCGGGGTAACGGGTGGGTGGCCCTTGGCTGTTGTTGGGGAGGACATTCTGCCCCCTGAGGTCTATTAGCAGCAGGGTCCTGGGAGACAGGAGGGCCCCGGGAGGAGGAGTGGCCACTCCAGGTCCCAAGCAAGGTGGGGTGCATCTAGCAAGTCGCTGCCCCCCACTCCCAGGGTCCTTGGTGGCCCTGAAGCCCCGCATCCAGGATCCCCCAAGCCCCTGGGCCTCAGCGCCGGGGCCCCAGGAACTTCAGAATGCTGCTGGGCCCAGGAGGGAGGGAAGGAGGCCAAGGCCGCCCCTGGCTCCCACGCCCTGCTGTGCCCGTTCCACCTCACCCATGCTGCCCTGCACCTATGCGCACCTCATGCTCTCAGCCATCCCTCTCACCCTTGCTCCTTGGGATCCAAATGGTTTCCCCTGTGGCCCCACCCCCACCGGAGTCGGGGGCGGGGCAGGGCGGGACCTGGCCACCCCCATGCTGCCCTGGCTCCGAAGCCACCATGTTTCTTCTGTCCCGGTGTGTGTCCCCCGCCTCCTCTCTGCCTGTCCTCTCGGCGGCCTTGCTCCTCCTTGTCCCCTCGTCCACCCTGCAGCCTCTTCACTCGCCTCCGACTAACCTTTCTCGGCCTCTCTCTCTCTCTCCCTCCCCGTCTCCTTCCTCCCATCTGCTCCTCACAGGGATGTCCCTGGGCCAGTGACGGGCCCTCCGCCTCTCCCCCTGCCTCTGTGCTCCTGTCTCTCTGTCTCTTTCTGTCCTGTGACCTCCGATAGCTTCAGTGGCGCTGACCATCTCTTCCCAGGCTGCTTCGCAGCTGTGCTGGTGCTGTGGTGTGGCCAAAATAACTCCGACTTTCTCATACCTTCAGCAGTCAATCTCGGCTCTCTCCTCCTCTCCCACTCTATTTTTAACCTGACTTTACCTCTCCAGCTATTTCGGTCTCCTCCTCCTCCCCGTGCCTGTCTGTGTGAGCACGTGTCCGTGTGTGTATATGTGCGCGTGCTCTGCTCTGGCCGCACCTCTGGGAGGGCGCCCCGCGCGTCCCGGCTGGGGTGGGGCGTTTCCGTGTGGTCGGGGCCAGGCTAGGCCCTCACAGCAGGTGCGCCGTGCCTCTGATTCTCAGAGTGTCTGTCCCTGAAACCGCTCCCTGCTTTTTTGTTTCAGCGTTTCCCAATTCACACGCGCACCTTGGCATGCCGGGGCCTCCCTGAATGTGTGTCCTCTCAGGATCTAAGTGTGCACGTCGCTGTATGTCTGTCATCTTGCTGCTCTGGTTGACCTGCCTGCTTGCCCCTGCCATTCTCTCCCTGTTGCCCTGGGTGTCTGTCAGGCTTGTGTGCACGCGTGTGTGTGTGTGTGTGTGTACGCGTGTGCCCGTACACCCTGCTGTTGGGTCCTGGTGTCTCTCCTCCAGGGCCTGGCATATCCTGTGCATGTCTGTCTGCCTGTCGTAGTCAACCGTGTGCTGGCGGCTGGTCCATTCCGAGTGCCATGGCTTGTGTCCAGCCTGTGTGTGTCTGAGTCTGTGGCTCTGGTACTCTCGAAGCTGTTCTACTGTAGCCCATCCCGAGCCCTGTGCTCCCCATCACCCTGTCTTCCTCGCTGCCTGCCCCCATCTCTCCTCCTCATGGGATGTTCCAGCCTGGTCCCTGGGCAGGCTTTTAATGCCCCCTTCCTGAACCCCAGCTAGACGGAGACTGGGCTCACCACCCAGCCTCTGGGCCAGAGAGCCCAGCTTGCCGGGAGCAGCGTGGAGCCGGGGTGCAGACAGGGTCTGGAGTGGAGCTGTCAGATCTGGGGTTTTTCGGTGGGACCCTGTCTTTCTCTGACCCTGGGCGAGAGCCTTATCAAACGTGTAGTCCTCAGAGTGGGAGAAGGGTCAGGTTTGGGCAAGGGGGGTGTAGATATGCCCTGTCCAATCGGTGGCTATTTAAATCTAAATTAGTTTAAGTCAAACAAACGTGAAAATTCAGTTCTCAATCATACTGGCCACATTTCAAATGCTCAATAACCATGGGTGGACATAGGAAGTTCTATTGGACAGAGCTGTGCGGACAGTGGTCCTGAGCTCACCTGGTCAGTCTCGTGTCTAAAGGGCACCTGTGTTCCCGCTGAGCCTGAACAAACAGGTGCGGCCTCCAGGAAACAGGTGCTCTGGGCGTGGTTGCCTAGGGTAATGACGCGGAGAGAGAACTCGCCGTCCTGGGAGTCTCCCTGCCGGCCTCCCAGGCTGGGGCAAGCAGGGATGGATGGAGCCTCTGGGGAGGGAGGATGTTCAGGGACCACCATGCAAGCAGGGGCTGAAGGGTGGGGGATTTTCTGGGGAACAGGAGGAGTGGGAACACTGGCCGAAAAAGCACCTGCCAGGGGAAGTCAAAGCCGGATCACCCTGGGGCAGAGGCGAGGGGGACGGCCCTGCTCCCATGGACAAAAGCGTAGTTCCTGCTGGTCCGCAGGAGGTGGCAGCTACTTGGGTCTCAGAAGGTTCTGCTGCCACCCAGACCCGTGGCGCCCAGCCCAGCCCACCTCTAGGTCCATGCTCATTCGGATTCCTCCTGCCCCCAGGTTGCCTACCGGAGGGAAGGCAGTGAACACAGCCCCAGTGCCGGGCCAGACGCCCCACGATGAGTCTGACCGCCGGACCGAGCCCCGCTCCTCCGTCTCAGATCTCGTCAACTCCCTCACCAGCGAGATGCTCATGGTGAGAAGGGCAGGAGGCCCGGGGCAGGGGGAGGGGCAGGTGTGGAGATTGGTGACAGCGTGGGGGTCATGCAAGGGAACCAGCATGGTCATCTGTCAAGGGAGACTAAGAATTCCCATCCTCCTCCAGTCTCTGGATTGAGCAGGGGCCCAAGAAACCTGCTATGAGATCCTAGAAGGAAAGGCTAGTGGAGCGAGGACTTGGGGGCAGAAGGTGTCCCCTCTCTTGGAGTGGCATCCCACTGAGTAGCAGTCTCAGGTGGCACTCCCAGTGGAGCGGGTCTCATCTCCCCATCCCAGGGACCATCCCCAATCCCCATGGCTGGGGGGGCCAGCTGAGGCCCAAAGAGAACAGGAGAGCAGAACTCCTCTGGTCCTAGTCCCTATGAGGGGACAGCTGTGCTGGGGTTCTCCTGTCCACACCCCAGCCTCCCGGGATCCCTGTCTTATAGATCTGGGGTGTTTTCACCACGGGAGAGGTTGTGGCTTCACATGGCGCCCCCTGGTGGCAGCAGTGAGTCACAGCCATTTGCCTCATCTGTACTTTCCAAAGAGCTCCTGGAGGGACCAAGGCCCCGGGGCGAGCGAGCACACTGTGATTTGGCAGCTGGAGATTTCAGGCAGGAGTCAGTCACAGGCTTGGCAGCCCAGAGTTTCCAGGAAGGCTTGGCGAGGACGTGAGGGTGGGAACCCGGTGCCTGCTAGGTTCCTGTTGGGACCTGGGCCCCCCTTCCTCTTCCCCCTTCCCTCCTCCCTGTCTCCCCCCTTCCTCCCAAAGAGAGAGGGAAGGGGGCTCGGGGGGCTCTCAGGCCCTCGCCAGACCTGACATCATTCAATTCAGTGGCCCCTTGCCCACTGCTCTGACACCACAGCCCCCAGCCTCCCCCGGGGCCCCCGGAGCCCCCAGGCCCCACCCTCCTGCCATTCAGGGCCCAGCTGGCTCTAACCATCCATCTGCACTCCTCTTTTCTAGCCCAGCGCCTCTCAACTTGTGATAGGCACACGAATCACTGGGGGATCTTGTTAAAATGCATATTCCCAGTCAGCAAGCCTGCTACGGGCCCCCAAATCTGCGTTTCTCTCGGATGCAGATTTTCCATGTTCCAGATCTGGTCTCCCTTGGGTCCCCCCACCTCTCCCCTTCTCCCTGCCCCCTGGGCCCTGAGTGCCTGGGCCTCCACCACCTCCTCTCTGTCTTCCCCCATCCATGTAGACCAGCCCGGCCACCCTCTCCTCTGGACGGGCCGTCGCCACAGTCCATCCTGCCTCCCTGTGCAGCCTCTTAATTGGCTACAGCTTCCCGGTAGCCAGGTTCCCAGAAGGGGCGGCCCTTTCCCAGCCAGCTTGCCTACCCATTGCTGCCCCCGGGGAGGAGCCAAGAGCCGAAGGCAGAAGGAGGAAGTGCAGGCCCCAGAGCCCTCTCACGTGCTCAGCAGATGCTCAGAGGTGGGCAGGCAGGGTCTAATTGCCTAGCCCTAGGCCAAAGCTGGGTCACTGGCATTAATAGTGATGATGAAGATGAACAGGGCAGAAGTAAACCATCGGCTGATCTCCCTGCCCCAGGCGTGGAGAAACAGGAGTCGGGCACCCGCAGCCTTACAGACAAAGGGACTGAGGGGATGGGGTCAGAGAGGAGGCTGGGCTGCATCCCCATCTGAATTACTCCTGCCCTGCTTACTTCTGCCAGAGCTGGGGCTCAGGCAGCACCTCCTCCAGCCCTTGGTGGGGGTGGCTAGCTTGGTTGCCATGGAAACACATCCAGGCCCTGCCCCAACTGGTTAATTAAGGCTCAGGGCTGTGGTTTGGGAAAGCTGGGGGTGGGCACAGAGCCACTGCCCACTTCTGAGGTGAAGTCCACTGGCCCAGCTTGGGCCTCTCACCCCAGACTACCTTGTTTGGGAACCAAGATCCAAGTGACCAGCCTCAGGTGAGGCTGGGGCCACCTGGGCTCCAGTCACCAGGGTCTCCACCCCAACTTTAGAAGGAATGTGGAGGGGCAAGTGGTCGTGGCAGGGACTGCATGCCCAGGCTCTCAGTCCATTGCCAGCAGTGGCAGGGGCCAGGCCACAGAGCAGGACCACGAAAGTGATGTAGACCCCCCCTTAACATTCCCTGGAACCCCGTAACATAGGTCTGTCTCATGGTCCCATTCTACAGATGCAAAAACTGAGGTTAAAAGGGAGTGGGGCTGGTAAGAGGAGAAGGAAGGAATTCCAGGGGAAAACTGGATCTGGGTCGGGAAGCCAGATTCTCAACGGGCCTGGGTGGAGCTTGCAGGGCTGCCTGGATCCCGCCAAGGGGCAGGGCTTGAGGGACCCGCTTCCACTGTGAGAAGAGCAAGGGAGGCAGCTTAGCCCCCCTTCCACCTCCAGGCAGGACCAGGGGTGTGGCTAGTGAAGCCCCAGATCTGGGTGTGAGAGTGAGGGCAGCTGGGAGGGCACTCATGGTGGCTGGGCGCTGACTTGGGTTCGAACTCCGGGCTCATCTCTTAGTCACAGGCGACTTGAGGCAGTAATCCTTCTGTGCCCCCAACCAAGTTGGAGCACGGTAGTGCCTGCCTCATCAGGTTGTTGTAGGGAGTAGAGGAGGACAAAGCATACAGTACAAGGAGCATGGTAGTTACTAACGTTAGTGTGATTTGCATGCTCCTCACCTAGGGCAGTTGAGTCCTCACTGGCTTGCAGGAGGAAGTCTCAAAATTTCCTGGGATGTGGGCCCGTTTTGGTGGAAAGAGTGGGCTTTCAAGTGAGAGAGAGTCCATACTGCTGTGCAATCTTGGACGTATGACTTAACCTCTCTGAGCCAGTCTCCTCAGCTAGAGACCGGTGATAACTGCCTCTCCCGGCTGTTGTCAGGATTCAGTAAGAAGAGGTGATGTAAGAGTCTTCCGCCGCGGTTGGTGCACACTATACACATTCTTATCATCTGTATTAGTTAGTATTTCAGAGCCTGGGGTCACCTCTCCAGGATGAAGGGGGAGGGCACAGAGAAGTCTCCTGCAGGGGAAGGATGGAAAGCAAACTGGTACCAGCAGTTTTGTCATAAATATGGTACCCTGAGTCCCATCCTGGCTCTTACCCAATCACCTCAGGGGCTTTTTTTTTTTTTAATTTTTATTGGAGTATAGTTGATTTACAATGTTGTGTTAGTTTCAGGTGTACAGCAAAGTGAATCAGTTGTACGTATACATATCTCCACTCTTTTTTAGCTTCTTTTCCCATATAGGTCATTACAGAGTACTGAGTAGAGTTGCCTGTGCTAAACAGTAGGTCCTTATTAGTTATCTATTAACCACCAGGTGGCTGGGGGATGGGCAAGATTCTAAAACCTAACCAGGTGTCCCCAACGAGCAACCACAGCTGGAAACACTTGGCTGGGAGACCCTCCCCCCAATTACTTCCTATTTTTTCAACATCCTCTTGGGAATGGGACACCATGCCACCCCCCACATGTCTGTCGGTTGCTGGGTCGGCTCAAGTGCCACCCCCGGGGGATGAGGACTGAATGCAGGTGTAGCCTCCCTTCCAGTGGTCCTTGGTTTGCAGTACAAGCCTTGGTTTGCAGTACTGTCACCTGAGGCTCCTATTACACAATTCTGCCGCCCAGGTCCACCCCAGCCCCATCAAATGAGGCTCCCCAGGGATGGGGCCTGGGAATCTGTACTTTTAGTGTCCCTGCCTTACACAAACAGACGTTGCTTCTGAAAACTCGCCTCTCTCATTTTGTAAATCACATCATCCTCAGAACCCCAGAGAGTCACTTTCCAAAGAAATATCGTGGTAAACTCTTTTGAGATGAGAACAATCTCCCTCATCTGTTTTGTAGCCCAGGTTTTTGTGTTGGTGTATTTCACAGGGGACCCCGCAGGGCTGTTGGAAGAGTGGAAAGATAGAGGAGGGGGCTGGGGGGGGATCCCAGGGTGCACCAGGGGAGGCGAAGCAGACCCGGGGCTCCGAGGAGAGGCTGGGAAGTGGGGTGCACACTGCTCTGGGGTTCAGGGGCTGTCCCGGCTCTGCCCCTCCCTCCCTATGTGACCCTGGTCAAGGCACCTGCCCTCCACCTCAGCATCCTCGCCCAGATCTGAACGTGGGGTGTGCCACCACCAGCCCCGCGTGGTGACCAGGGGGAGGAGGCGGCTGGGCTGGCCTTGGGCACAGCGAGGCCTCCCAACCCTGCTGGGCTGCAGAGGGGGCTTCAGGGAAGCAGAATCCTCCCCAGCGCTGCCTGCCTCTCCCCCCCGTCCCCAGCTCTCCCCAGGCTCTGAGGAGGACGAGGTCCACGAGGGCTGCAGCCGAGAGAACCTGGGCCGGATCCAGTTCAGTGTCGGCTACAACTTCCAGGAGTCCACGCTCACCGTGAAGATCATGAAGGCCCAGGAGCTGCCAGCCAAGGACTTCAGCGGCACCAGCGACCCCTTCGTCAAGATCTACCTGCTGCCAGACAAAAAGCACAAGCTGGAGACCAAGGTGAAGCGGAAGAACCTGAACCCCCACTGGAACGAGACCTTCCTCTTTGAAGGTGAGGCTGTGCTGCCCCTGTCCCCAGAGTCCCCCTCTTCCCCTCCTCCCCCACCCCGCCCAACCCTCCCCCCTCCACGTGACCACATGCACAGACGCACACGTACAGGCGCGCGCACACATGCGTACCAACACACACAGGCGAGTAACTCGGCCCAGTTAACCTGCTGCGTACCGTGTCCAGCTGGGATGAGGTTACAGAGCTGAGTGGAGCCAGCATCACAGCCAGAGGCTGAAGAGGAAAGCTGGGCCACTGCCCGGACACAGGACCCATCCTCAGGCGTGCAGGAAGGAAGGGAGGTAGCCACAGGATCCAGAGGTGGGCCACCTGCAGTGACCATAGTGTAGTGGGTAAGAGCCCATGGCCCCTTACCATGGCCCAGGCTGCCTGAGTTTGAATCTCAGCTCTGCCACTTACTAGCTGTGTGACCAGGGGCAAGTTCCTGAACCTCTCTGTGCCATGGTTTCCCCATCTAAAATAAAGATACTAGTGAGGGTTAAACAACTCAGTGAATTGTGAAAGCACTTAGAGCACCCAGAAAACACTTTATACCAGTTTGTTAAACACACGCCATCGGCTCCCCTTCTCTGACCCCTCCCCCTACTCGGGACAGGCCCCTCCAGATGCACAGGAACAAGAGCTCTGAACCATGCCCCAGGGTCCTAGAGGCAAATATCCTTCCGCTCTCCTGCAGGCCCATCTTTATCTCTTGTCTCTGAGGACTCAAGGTAACCAGGAAACTGGGTGTGTGATCAGGGAGTGATTTCTGTCCCAGGCCCTTTGGGTGCCTGGACCCCACTTAGAGAAACCATTACCCTTTCCTGACAGCCATGTTCAACCAGTGAGAATAAATCCCTACAACACCAACTGCCTGGTGCCCTGGCTCTTCAGAACCTACAGTGTGTGCCCCAGGGAATCAGGAATCTTCCCCATCTGGTGTACCAGCCACTTGATACCCCACCGCTTCAGCTGGCACGGTGACAGCCAGCTCACCCACTAAATAAATCATTGAGGGTGAGCTAGTGAGTGCTTGTTCGTTTCTTCCCTCCTCAGTTCTGCATGGGAACAGGTTTAGAGATGGCACAACTAGTGAGAGGCTTGGCTGGCTGTCTGCAGGTGTATGTAGCCAGCTGGTGGGGTGAAATTTATGGGCAGAGCCCCAATCCACTGATCCCTTCTGCAAACATTTACCCAGCATCAAGTATGGGCTGGGCACTGTCCTGGGTACTTGGGGTACAGAAAAGAATGAGGAACCATTGTGACCCTCAAGGCATTCCTTGGAGGACACAGATGTGTAGATAATTAAGCCATACATTGCATGACAGATGCTGCAAGAACCCAATATAAACTCCCCTTGGTGGCGCTGAAAAACATTTCCCAGAAGAGAGGCCATTCACGATGGGTTCTGATGGATGAATAGGAGTTTGCCAGATGGGAGACTGCCTCCTCTGGTGTTGAAGAGAGCTGACTCAGGCTCAGGGACCTCTTGGAGCCTTCAACCTTTCCAGAATACTTGTCCTCTTGCATTTTACCTGAATGGATGCCAAAGGTCACCTGGGGAATTCCCTGGCAGTCCAGTGGTTACAACTCCATGCTTTTACTGCCAAGGACCCGGGTTCCATCCCTGGTCAGGGAACTAACATCCCACAAGCCACGCAGCGTGGCAAAAAAAAAAAAAAAAAAAAGTCACCTGGACAGGTCCCTGGGGTACTCCGAGGTGAGCAAGACACGGCCCATAACCCCCCTCAATATGAGGAAGAGGCCCTGAAGGAATTCAGAGTCTGGGGGCTGAAGGAACATAGGATTTCCTCTTCCAGTGCACCTGCTCTGGTGAGAGGTAACTCTGTGCTTCTAGCGTCTTTTGCAAAAGGTGCGAGAATCCTCCAGAACCCTTCCTCTCCCTTCATCTTCTCCACCAGTTGAGCTAAGGTAGTAAGTATCCTCTCTTCTTCCTGCTCACGCCCTCGTTCAGGATCTCAGCACCTCAGGCCTCCAGGCTGGCCTGCACCCCCTGCCCCCCGAGGCCAGCCCCTCCTCTGACTAAGCCTCCCAAGGCCGTGACTCCAGCTTCAGACCTCCCCCGGCTCCCTAGTATCTACCATCCCATCCAAGCTCCTTCCCCTGGCTCTCCGCTCTGGCCTCATCTGCTCCAGCCCAGCACACTCCATGCCCTTTCGTGGGCATTTATTCATTTGTTCAATTATTGATTCACTTAACAAATATTTAATCGAGTGCCTACTATGTGCCAGGAACAGTGTTAGATGCTGGGATCCGGTGGTTGAGGACAGAGATGCCTTCCTGGAAATTCTGGCCTAGTGGGAGAGTCAGACTCAAGGAAACATAAATCTCTAGTACAGCCTGTGATAAGTGCTGCGAAAGGAAAGTGCTAGTGTATAAAACAGGGGATCTGACCCCATCTGGGACGTCAGGAAAGAAAGCTGAGACCTGACAGAAGAGGATAGGCCAGGACGGGGCATGGTGGGGCCGGGGCAGGAAAAGCCAGGGTAGGTGGAGCTCAGTCACTGAGTGAAGAGCGGTCACAAGATGAGCAGGGAGAGGACAGCGGGCCAAGTTGTGGAAGGACTTGAAGCCAAGGCAAGGTGCACGGCTTTTATTCTAAGTGCACTGGGAGCCACTGAAAGGCTTTCAGCAGGAGAGTATCATAATGTGATTTCTATTTTTAAAAGATCACTCTGGCTGCCGTGTTGAAAGGGGGCTGTAGGAGAAAGTACACAAGCGGGGAGGGCTGTTTGGAAACTCTTGCAACTATCTAGGCAAGAGGTGCCGGCGGCTTGGATGGGGAGGTGGCGGTGAAGACAGGGACAGCTGCCAGTCTGATGAGGAAGGACAGAAGGACTGACTGATGCATCGGCAGGAGGAGGAAGGGGAAGCGCGGAGTCCTAGGACAGGCGTCTACTGCTTTTTCTTTGCCTTTTCCATCTCCCTCTGCCCTGAGTCCTCCTGGGGCTTGCTTTCTGCCAGCTGTGGCCATCTCAGGCAGGGCCACTTGCCCAGACTTGTCTCAGGATGATTGGCAGTGGCAGGGCTGCCCAGAGAGCAAGGGGGCCACTGCCCAGTCACCGAGACGGACACGTGATGAATCAGTGAATGAACGGTCCCAGTCTGCTCTTTATTAGCTGTGGGACTTTGGGCAGGTAAGTTAAGCCATCGGAGCCTCGGTCTCCTCATCCGTAAAATGGACAAGATACCATCCACCTCGCAGAATTGTCAAGGGAGACAGATGAGACCATGACAGTCCTTGCTAACATTTCAGGAAGGCCTGAACATGGGTGTTGCCGGCTGCACCCAGGTGGGGTGGCAGCAGGAAGACACAGGGCCAGCCCTCCCCTTCCTCCCGGGGCCGTCCTGCCGAGGAGCGTTGCCCTGCCCCGGCCCCATGTGGCCACTCTGTCCTGCTCTTTCCCTGTGCTGTCTGTCTCCCAGGTTTCCCCTACGAGAAGGTGGTGCAGAGGGTCCTCTACCTCCAGGTCCTGGACTACGACCGCTTCAGCCGCAATGACCCCATCGGGGAGGTGTCCATCCCCCTCAACAAGGTGGACCTGACCCAGATGCAGACCTTCTGGAAGGATCTGAAGCCATGCAGCGATGGGAGTGTAAGGCCCCACCTGCAGGTCCTGGCTGGGAGGCTGGCAGATCCTGGCCGGGTCCTAGTCCCTTCACAAGCTCAGGGAATTGGGAGGGTTATGGGTGGGGCAGGGCAGGTGGGCGGGCCTGACGGAGCAGAATTCCTACCCGCAATCTCAGGGGAGGCTGGGCTGTGATAAAGAACCTGGGGAGCAGGGCCCAGACCTGCCGGATGAGGGGAGACCAGGTGTGCATCGGTGACAGGCAGAGGGGGCGGGTAAGCACCCAGGTCCAAGTGGAGGGGTCCTGGGGTGGGGGTGGGGGCCTCCCCTTGTCCCCACAGCCCTCTTGTCCTCCCTCCCAGGGGAGCCGAGGGGAGTTGCTCCTGTCTCTCTGCTACAACCCCTCTGCCAACTCCATCATCGTGAACATCATCAAAGCCCGGAACCTCAAAGCCATGGACATCGGGGGCACGTCAGGTGCTGGCGCTTCTCGCGGCAGAGGGCACACGGGCCAGGGAGGTTCTGGCGCACGGGAGCCTCGCTGCATGTGGACATCAGGGTCCTGGCTGTGGCCCTCACCCTTGTCCCCCGTGCCCCACCTCCAGTCCCAGCTCCTTTACCCTAGAGCCCTGGCGCTGTCTCTGGAGCACCCTCGGGGTCAGCATCATCCTGGATTCTGTCCTTCCCAGAATCAGGAAGAAAGCGCACACGATGGTGGGGAGACCTGGGTGCTAGTCCCAGCTCCGACACTACTTGCCCGTGACCTCGGGTGAGACCTGGCCTCTCAGTCTTCTCAATCATGTTCACAGCAGGGCGCTAGGTGATGGCTAAGGGCCCTCGAGGCTTCTCCATCTGCTGATCCCCCAGATCCCCCTCCTCCTTCCTTAGGGCTTTCCTCACCCTCTGGGGAAAGCGCACAGCCCGTCCCGCCCCATCTTCCCCCCGCTGCTCCTCTGACCCTTCCCCCACCTGTCCCCCAGACCCCTACGTGAAGGTGTGGCTAATGTACAAGGACAAGCGGGTGGAGAAGAAGAAGACGGTGACAATGAAGAGGAACCTGAACCCCATCTTCAACGAGTCCTTTGCCTTCGACATCCCTACGGAGAAGCTGAGGGAGACGACCATCATCATCACTGTCATGGACAAGGACAAGCTCAGCCGCAACGACGTCATTGGCAAGGTAGGGGGGCACCCAGCAAGGGTCTGTCCTCAAAAGAAGCAGCCGGGGTAGTGGGTGAGCACAGGGCTGGACAGCAGGAGAGAGAGGGTCAGTCCCTTCCCCTGTCAGGGCCTCCGTTTCATCTCAAAATGAGAGGATTGGACGAGATTCTCCCTAAGTGTCCTACTGTGGGTCTATCAGTTCAGGACAGACCACTGGAAGAGCAGGGAAAGAAGGAGGTGGTAGGAAAAAGTGCCCTGGATCCCCAAAAGGGGGTTTTCTGGACAGGACCCTCTGACAGGGTAAGGACATCGGAGCAATGTCACCCAGCGTCCCTTCTGTAGAGGGTGAGCTGCGTGAGGCAAGTATTGAGAGCTGTAGTCAGGCTCCAAAGACCTGGCTTTGGTTCCCACCTCATCTGCTGTTCAACAGCTGTATGACCTTAGGCAAGTCACTTGCCTCTGTGAGCTTCAGCGTTCTTATTTGTAAATGGAGCTGCTAATACCAACCCTACAGCACCTCACAGGGTGGTGTAAGAATTACCTGAGATACATGAACATTCTCCTTGTAGAAAGTGACCTCTCCTCGTCATATATTAACTCCAAATCCATGCCTGGCCTTGAGTTTTTGCAGGATACGGTTCTGTGACATAAACGCATCCACTTTTCTACTTTGAAATGTCTATTCCTGTGTTTGTTTATGGCTTAGTGTTGAGAGTATGTGCTTGATAGTCATACTACCTGGATCCAGGTGCCAGTTCCACCTCTTAACAGTCATAACCTTTATGAGCCTCATTTCCTCCTCTTGAAATGAGAGTAAGACAATCCTAACCTCACAGTGTGCTGGGAGGATTAAATAACACAGGTGAGATGCTTAGCACAGAACTTGGAACATATATATTAGCTACTATTATAATGAGAGTTATTTTTGAAAAGTTCTTAGTAAGGGCATGTGTGTCCATTTAGGCTTGGAAGTTTGACCAGGAACAGTGCAGGAAGCCGGTGATCAGGGCAGGCGGAGGGGAAGGGTAGATGCCAGGAGCAAGTAAGGGGAGAACATGGATCACCCAGGGCACAGCCCTGTATGAGGGAAATGAGAGGGGGTGACCTGGGCACCCACAGGGAAGGGGGCCGAGGTGGAGACACCTCTCAGACAGATAGGAATGGAGAACCTAGCTGCTGGGGGTGGAAGAGAAGCAGCTGGCCCCAAAGAGGAGAGCTGGCCCTGCCTGCCATCTAGCAAGGCCCAGGGAGTATGACTTGCCGACCTGTGGTCACAAGTGGGACAGGTCCCCAGGACAGCATCACCCACACCCCAGTGGGACTATGTGTTCTTAGCAGGACCTGCTGAGCCCTTCCTTGACGAGCTCAGGCCAAGTAACCATACCTACTTCTAAGCTCTTCTGAAGCTTAGCCTTTTGGAGTTGGGTGTTCTTTGGATACCACTTATAGCTCCCTTTGAAACAGTCTTACCTTCTGTTGGCTGAACCAAAGTGAAGGTGGATTTGTTCTCACTTTGGTCTGGGTAGCTTAGAGAGCCCTATGCTCTTAGCTAATCACCAGTCACAAGGCCGGTGTCAGCCCGGGGATCATGCACAGCCCTCCGAGTCTGTGAGGCCCCTAACACAGAGGCAGGTAGGCTTGGGCCAATAGTACAGAGCCCAAAAGACCTAGATTTAAATCCCTCTGCACCACTCATAAATCCTGTGACTATGGGCCAGTCTCTTAACTCTCTGTACCTTAGTTTCTCCATCTGTAAAATGGGGATAATAACATACCTGCCTCACAGGTAAGGATTTGATGATCTATGTATATAAAGTCCCTAGCTCAGTGTCTGGTGTGTAGTAAGTGCCCAGGAGGTGGGAGGGAGTGATTGTCAGTAAGGAGAGATAGGCCATGCCCAACAGGTGGGAGAAGGAAGGGTGTGGGAGAGAACTGCCCCCATCCCCATCAATCCCAAACCACAAAAGAGTCTGGGAGTCTAATTCGGAAGGGCCAGACATGCCCAGGCTCCCGAGGGGAGGCACAACAAGGAAAAGAGGGGGGCCTTTGTGGGGTAGGTTGTCACTGCAGGCAGAAGCCCCTTGGTCCCCATGATCACAGGCCATTGTGGAAATGGAGTGTCACCACCATTGACACTCCATTTCCATAATGACACAAGGGGCAGCGCCTCAGAGAGGGCCACTAATGCTGCCCTCTTCCTTTTCTCCCCAGATCTACCTGTCCTGGAAGAGTGGGCCCGGGGAGGTGAAACACTGGAAGGACATGATTGCCCGTCCCCGGCAGCCTGTGGCTCAGTGGCACCAGCTGAAGGCCTGAATGGGGCCAAGGGAGGCCCAGGGGGCCAAGGGCCTGGGTCCCCATCGTACCCTCACCACTTTATGCACGATGCCTGGCCTGGCCCCCCTGCCATGGGTGAGGGAAGGATCCTGAGGGCTCGGCCAGGGAGGGGTCCCAGGAATCCAGCCCCATTTCTAGGGAGAACCAGCCCCATTCCCCACCGGTCCAGTTCTGGGGGAGGGGCTCTGGGAGCCATTTTCCTGCTTTGCCCCTTTCCTTCCTGACTTGCCGATACTAAAGAAGTGGGGGGGGGGGGGCGGAGCACGAGAGCCAGACGGGCAGACGAGCAGATCCCTCCAGAGGCCCGCCAGGTGGGCACGGTCCCCCGTTTTCTTTAAGGCAGTGCCTGGAGTGGAGAAAGGCCGCCCCCTCCCCAGCCCCCAACGTGGGCCCAGGAGAGGGGAGGTCGAGGCGTTTGGCCCCGGCCCGACCAAGAGAGGCCTGTTCCAGGGCAGTTTCAGGTGCCGGCTGGGCCCTGAATGCCGAGGACAGTATATAGCCCGCTCCGGGGTCCTGGAGCTGCAGCCCTGTGTACTTGTGTCCACCGTGTGTGTGTACGTGTGCGTGCGTGCGGGGGAACTCGCTCCCTGTTTCCCTGGGGCCCGCAGTGCTGAAGACAATGCAGAGAGGGCAGGGTTTCGTGAAGTGAGGTAGGGCTGGAGGCTGAGAAGTCAATGCACAGAGCCAGGGGGTGGGAGAGGAGAGGCAGGGATGGAGGAAGGGTGGGGTGGGGAAGAGGGGGCAGACAGGAGCTGGGCTGAGAGCTGGGCTGCCTCCTTCTCCCCCACCCCTGCCTCCCCAGAACTCTCCACTAGCTCCTTCCCCAGCGATTTCGTCTCCTGAACATCAGTTCATGCCTTTCAGGCACCTACTGTGTGTATCGCATTCCACCAGGACTCCCCTGCTCCCTTCTGTCTCAGGGGTCCCAAGCCCCCACTAGCTCTCTTCCCTAACACCCTCATCCAAAGGCACCCTCAGCCTTCCCAGATGTTGTATCCCAGCCACGTTGGCAACGTTTGCCACGCCTTCCAGCTTCCTTCCCTTTCCTCGTCTCTGTGCAGACCTCCCCACCCACGCATCTCCACCCCTCCATCCCCTGTGCTCATAGACCTTCCCTTTCATCCCGTCGTGGTCTCTGATCTTCCATCACTTGACCTTCTCCAGGGCTTTCCTTTCACCTTTCCCACAGCTCCTGGTCCCTCAGAGCAGCTCCTTCTGCCCCTCTCCGTTCAGGCAGAGGAAGCAGGGAGCATACCAGGATTCTGTGAGTTTTGAGGTTGCCCCCACACAAAGAAGCTGTGGTTCCTCTGCCTCAGCTACTGCAGAGACGAGAACTGGCATCCCCTTGGAGGCAGCAGATTTCGGGATGATCCCTGCTTAAGCCCACTCACCCCCACGCCGGTCCTGGTATTGATGCAAGACAGCTGGTGACAGCCTCAAATCCAGGGGTCCGCGAGCCTGGGCCTGACATTCCTGGCACACACCGCGAGGTGGCGCCCTGACACTACAGTCTGTGGACGAGGTCTGGGAGCACAGTGCAACCCCAGATGGGTCTGACACCCCAGGAAGGAGACTCTGGAAAGGGTGCCCCACTCAGCACGGCAAAAGCATAGGCAGTCGGGAACCATTTTCCTTAAGTAGACTTCCCTTTGAGCTGAGCGTTTGCTCTGTGCAGTAGACGCTCACATTTTTGCCCATATCAAAAGTTTCTTACCTAGAATCTCACGCCCCCGCCCCTACTCCCTAACCCCAAGGATCTAGAGGAATATCATACAAAGTAGGTGAGTCATTTTGTAGAGTGAAGAGTGCTAACGTAAAACAGTCACCCACATTCCTTGTAAATCCCAATTTTTCCATATTGTAGCTTTGCTTAAAATGGGGGTCTGCCCCAGTGGCACGGTCCTTATCGGGCAGGCTGGGGAACCAGCCCCCAGCGGGGACTGGAGGGCAGCGACCCCGGAGACAGTGGAAGCGAAGAAAGGGTGTTGTTGGAAGCTTTGAGAAGCGGAGGGGATCGGCCATCCTCCATCCCTCGCTGGAATCCTGTGCCCCTCCACGCCGGAGGCCGGTGGGAGAGCGAGCCCAGTCCCAGGCCCTGGTGTCTGCTACAGAGCACTCGGGGATTGAACCAACTTGCATTGAGTGGGCGGGGCAGCTGCATCCCCGTTTTCCGAGCCCGGTCCCCGAAGCTCTTAGCCAATCACATAAAGAGAGCGTCTCCAGGCCGTGCCCGTTCCAAATCTGACCCCACCCAAGCACGTCGATGAACGGGACCTGGGGTTCTCCAACCGCGACGGGCACCCTTAGCTCCGGGACGCGGGGGAGGGGTGGCAAGTGGTGGGCCAAAGGCAGGGTGGGCTAGCAAGTGAAGCAGCGGGTGGTATGGGGTGAGGGCAGGGGAGGTCTAAGGC
The DNA here is from genome assembly GCF_949987535.1 of Balaenoptera acutorostrata. NCBI lineage: Eukaryota > Metazoa > Chordata > Mammalia > Artiodactyla > Balaenopteridae > Balaenoptera > Balaenoptera acutorostrata. The sequence continues at coordinate 10,268,709 of NC_080072.1, forward strand.
TATAGAAGAACAAGGAAAGGGGGAACTTGAGGGTGGGGGGAGGGCCCTCGTGCCCTGTCACCATCCTAGGACCTTGGACAAATCACCCACACTCCCGGGGCCTCAGTTTCCCCATCTGTAAAATGATGGTAATAATACTTCACCTACCTCATAGGGGAGGTTGTAAGGCCGCTGTCACCTGACCTGGGGGTGGAGGCAGGAGGATTCTGAAGGTGCTACCCGTGAGTAAAGTATTATTACCGTAGCCCGAAGGCAAGGCCCGCCTTCCCCGCCCCCCACAGAGCCTCCAGGGATAGCTGAGGCCTGCCTGGGCCCATCTATCTCTTCTCCACTGTGTCCCCGGTCCCTTCATGAGCGGTCATCTGCCATCTTTGTGGCCGCCCTAGACTTAATCATTATCTTATTCAGGTATCCTTTCTTGTGACCATCTCCCCACGTAACTGCTGTACAAATTCCACCTGCTCCAGGACCCCGTACCTGCCCACCGGCGCCAGACGGACGCCGGGGAAGGGACAAGGAAAACAGCCACAAAAAAAACCAAGGGAAGCCCCCAGAATCTCCAGCCCCTCTGGGGTCCCAGGGGTGGGGATTGGTGGTCGCTGTTTGTATTGTGTTTGAGTCCTTGAGTGCAAGCGTTTTATAAAAACAACAACAACAACAAAAACCCACTATCACAAAAAAATTTGCAGCGAAGAGAAATGAAGGAAAACTGAAGAAAAAAAAGGAAAAAAAAGAATCATACAAAATTTTTCCACCACACGCACCCTCTAAGCCAGCAAGATTTCCTCTTTGCAAAATCATATTTTTGTGGGAATGGGCCCTGCTTTTTGTGGCAAGGCCTGTTCTGATTAATAAAGGATCGTGAAAAAGTAGGGCCTTGGCTGTTTCCTCCGTGGGTCCTAGCTCTCCCTCTCCTCCCAGGGGAAGAAGCAGTGGGGTGAGGGGATGGGGAACCTGGGGCTGCATCTCCCCTCACCTGTCACCTTTGGGATTTGGCTTCACGGGTGATGAGGCCCTTCCAGCCCATCCTCAGGTTGAGCATATGAGCCCACCAGCTACCCAGAAAGCAGAGGAGCAGCCATACCCCCTGGATCAGGCCTAAGGCAAGGCTTATTGGGAGTGGAGTCTCCTCGGGGCCTGAGGGGTGCCCCTCTAGCTCACCCAGCCCGACATCCCCTTCCTCAGTTCCCAGGGGAACCACCCTCCAAGGCAGGTCAGACAAACCAAAGGGAGACCCTCCACCTTCCCCACCACCACCTGAACTCTGGCTGGGCCACTGTTGTTTCAGGCCAGCACGTCCTCCTCCTTCTGTTCCCTGCAAAGCTCTGGGTCTGTTGGCTGGACCTGCAGCTTCTCTCCATCCTTTTCTGGTTTCATCCTTTAGGATTGTTAAAAGTCTCTCCAACTGAAAAGCACCCAAGGCCAGTCCTAGCCTGAGGACCTGGGAAGCTGGGCCCCAGTGTCTTCCTTCTCCAGACACAGTGGCCCCGGGCAAGCTAGTTCCTTCCTCCTGGTGTCAGTTCCCTCCGTCCACAGAAGAGCAATAACCATTCCAGCTCTTTCCCCTTCCCTCCCACACACAGCCCAGGAGAAGCCGAGGCCTGGCAGCTCTTGGGGTGCTTCAGAAGGAAGGTGCTACATCTGTTACAGGCACACAAGAAATGAGTGCCCTCTGTTGTCGTGTGTCCCCTGCCCACTCCGAGTGAAGGGGCCACCGTGCCTCCTGCACTAAGTACCCCCACCTGAAGCTGCCCGTTTTCTCCTTCTGCCCCATGAATTTCCGACAGCTTGGTTTAAATGTCCCGTTAAAAGGTTCTGATCTCTGGCTCAGAGATTGGAGGGAGCCCTAGGGTCTGGGAGGTAGCCTCACGAGCACTCCTTGCCAGGACTTCTGTTCAGGCTCGCTCTGGAAAAACTAGGCTTGAAAGCAGGACAGCTCGGCCTGGCAGAGGTGGCAGCCCCATGCCATGGGCTCCAGGCCTCCTCCTGGCCTTTTTTGCCTTCTCCTGCCTCCACTTCGGGGGGTCTCTCTTCATCCATGCCTGCAGAGACTCCCCATCCCTCCTTGTGGCTGGGACCAGTGCCCTCTGGTGTTCTTTCTCCTGCAAGTCCCTCCTGGATTCCGCTGCTTTCTGGAAGGCCTTCTCAGGCCACGTCCTGCTCTCCTCTCCCTCCCCAACAAAGACAACCAGAAGGACAACGCTTGAACACGCCCCATATGCCCCAGCCCGCGTCTCCCCAACCATCTGTGTCCCTTGAAGATGCCCCGCTCTCTGTGTCTGTGTCCTGTGTGTATGTGTGGTGTCACCTTTAGATTGTGAGCCCCCCCTGGGCAGGGATCCCTGTCTGAATACATGTTCTGGGCAGCGCACTCGGGTGTGCTAATAAATGTCCATCCTCAGAACGAGAGTGCCCAGGTGTCTTAAGGAAGCTCTGGGGCGATGGCTGAGCAAGCTGATGTGGTGGCATTGGATGAGACAGAGGTGCTTCTGGGCAGGGCCCCCAGGTCCTGAGCACCTTGCCCTCCTGCTTTCCGAAGCCCGAGTGTGGATGGGAAGAGGGGGATGGTGGTAATGAAGCCAGGAAAGGATCCAATCTCTGCTGCTTCGCCGGCCAGCAGGTCTGGCTGTTGGGAGGCCCCGGGAGGAAGACAGGCTACGATTCCCACTTATTCCACACCCAGACCTGACCACCAGCCATGGACAGAGAGGCTCTCCCTTGGCGCGGATTGAGCATTGGGTTAGGAGGCCTAACACCCATTTATGGGCAAGTCACTTTCCTCCCCAGGCCTGTCCCTTGCCCCATCGCTGCCTCTGCTCTGGCCTCACCACAGTCCCCACAGCCTGCCTTCCTGGTCTGATCTGCCAACTCCCTTGGCCTCTGCCCTGCTCCCCCATGGCCCACCCACCCCTGACTGTCCCCCCAACAACGTGCGGAACCGTCGATGTGGCCACTGTTACAAGTGCCCCTACAAAAGTCATCTCCCTTTCTCCCTGCTCCCCCAAGGCCAAGTGAGAAGTCCCCAACAGGCAGATGGGGGTGGGGAGCAGGCGGGCTAAGACTCCTAATACAGTGCTCTCTTCATCACCAAGGAGAGCTGTGATGCCCAGCTTCCCCGGCAACAGCTCCTTTCCTATCCTAGTCTCCCCTATTTCTACATGGAGACAGGGACCCTCAGTAGTGCTCTCGAACCAGGCATCAGCACCCACTTTAACCCAGCTCTCTAACTTCCCGAGAAAGCGGCTCCTGATAGTGAAGGGCAAGCAAGCAGCAGAGCTGGTTCCTGGGCCCGTAACAGATTTCTCTCCTCTTCCCCTGCGGAGAAACTCGGCCTCAGCAGCCCTGCTTGGCTGGCGAGCGGCTGTGGATAAGGGTGCCGTCCTTGACAATGCAAAACGGCACAGCCCTGTGTGCCTCGGGAGGGCCCAGGGGGACTTATCACAGGGCCTTTGCCCGGACCTTGAGTCCTCCGGCGAGTGCAACAGGGGAGGAGGCACAGGGAAACAGACCAGGGAGAGGAAGGGAATCTGGGCTGGCAGTTATTCCAGGATAACTGCGGCTCCCCTGCACCCCGCTCCCCTACCTCTAAGATTTGCATAAAGGGAAGGTGGACAAACACCAGGTTGCATGGAGTGCTGAGCTGCAGCATCAGCTCTAAATAAACCCAGCTCCCTGTGTGCAGATGGACAAACTGAGGCCTGGGTGGCAGGGAGGAGCATGACTTGCTTAAGATCTCCCAGTCAATAGTAGAACTGGGACTGAAATCCATGCTTTCTTTTTTCTTTTTTTTAATTAATTTTTATTTATTTATTTTTGGCTGTGTTGGGTCTTCGTTTCTGCGCACGGACTTCCTCTAGTTGCGGCAAGCAAGGGCTTCTCATTGCGGTGGCTTCTCTTGTTGCGGAGCACGGGATCTAGGTGTGCGGGCTTCAGTAGTTGTGGCACGCAGGCTCAGTAGTTGTGGCTCTTGTGGCGCACGGGCTTAGTTGCTCCGCGGCATGTAGGATCTTCCCGGACCAGGAATCGAAGCCGTGTCCCCTGCACTGGCAGGAAGATTCCTAACCACTGTGCCACCAGGGAAGTCCCAGGACTGAAATCCATGCCTTCTGATTCTAGGCCCAGGGGAATATGCCATCGTAGGAATCACGGGGCAAGAGGACAGTCTGGATGGCTGACACTCCTACCCCACCTGAGTGACTGAGAACTCAAGTTCTTTCCTGCAAGTTCCAAGACCCCAGGAGGGACCACTGGCCCTGATGGAGCCTCAACAGGGGGAGCATGGGCACCTGAGGAGCCCTGGGAGGAACAAGGTCTGCAGCCAACCCCTGCACTCCTCTTCCTCCTTGAGAAGGAGGCAGCCTCCAATTTTTCCCACCCTAAGAGCACTTTCTGTCCATTGAAGGCCTTCACTCTCCCAAGCTGACTCCTTCAGATCCATCCCCAGTCTCCTCCTAACCCCCAGGTCCAGCCCAGTGGCCAGCAGAGCTGCTGGGCCAGGCCTGACCTTTGGCCTTGTATGACATCATCCCTGTTGCCATGGTGATGGTGGCCTGGCAGCATCTTCTCAAGGGAGATGGGCCTCTAGGCTTGAGGTTTTACAATTTTCTCTCTTTCTTTAAATATTTAAACTTTTTTTTTTTTCTGAACAATGAGGGGAGAAAGTAATGACTGAGTTTAAAAAAAAAAAAAAAAAGACTAAGAGGGAGAGACAGAGAGAGGAAAATGGAGCCAGGGAGATGGAAGGAGGGAAGAATAGAGTCACAAACAGGGAGGATGGGGGTCAGTGCCAGTGAAAGAATAGAGAAAGGTCAGCCAAGCTTGAGATTCAAAAACATATTAAGAGTCGGGAATTTGAGAATTAAGCTGGAGAATACCAAGGAAGGGGGACTGGGGGTGAGGGCCGGTGGCCAGGTGGCAGAGAGTAAGATACAGCCAGATGAGAGAGCAGTCTTGAGCAGCCAAAGCCATTTGTGACTTTGCTCTTGACTTTGCAAGACAAGCTCTTGTTCCCCAGACAGGACACAACAGTTGGCCAGGGCCACTGTGACATAGAGCTGGAGCACATGGACAGAGGGCAGTGCCAGAGGGAGTCCACGGTCCCCACAGCAACGGGACCCAGTGCTCCCAGGGCTTATAAATAAACAGGCATGTGGGAAACGAACATTCTTTCTCCGAGAAATATAATTTATGTTTACAGCCAGTTTTTTTTTTTCTTCCTAAAGAAAACGCTACCATGGGGGGGCCCTGCCCCCGACAGTGTCCCTGAGTGGCCCTGGCCCTGGGCCCTCCTCCCATTATTGCTTGGATGGGAAAGATCTGGCCCTGGGAATTGCAGAGCGAGGCCTCACTCCTCACCCCCGGAGGCTGTCCTGGTGACGGAGTGGAGGCACACAGTGCTCGTCCCATGCCCCACGCCATGCCAGCCACCCCGATGGTGCCCATTTAAGGGAATGGAGAGTACAGGAGTGGCTACACTGGAGCAGCCGCCCAGAGTAGAGAGCCTCTCTCTCCAGTGCAGGAGGCCCTAGAGGCACAGTGGCTTCTTTTCAAACTTGACAGCTGGAAGGCTCAGGCTGTGGGGAAGGGAGGGAATGTTCTCTTTCCAGCAAGATTCCAGGCACAAGCTGGAAGAAGAGAACAGAATAAAAGGCAAGGGCAGAGACCGTGCCTTCTGAGTCCCCCCTTCCCCACACAAAACTTAGGGGACCTGGGGAAGGAGGTATGTACCATGAGCCCTGGTGGAGGAACAAGGGCAGCTATGGTGTTAGAGCCCCAATCCCGGTTTCCCACACCTGTCTGTCCTGGGCACCAGCCCCAACTCCAAGCCCCTGCCCCCTGGGCCAGGCCTTCTGGGGGCAGTTCTGCCTCAAGCAGGCATGTGGTCCACTCCAGAGGTAGCGGCTCCTACACCAGAAAGGGTGGATCTAGAAGATCCAGACTCCAGGAGGAGGGAGGTTGGTGGGTGCCCTGAGCTTCCAGACTCAGCCAAGGGGATGATTCCATGGTCAGTGGTGACCCTGGTTCCAGGAAGAAGCTGGTGCCTTTACTACTGTGTTGTCAGTGACTCTATCAGGGACCAGACGGAGCTGTAAGAACTGGACGGAACCAGGACTTCTTGGCCTGAAGACCGCCCAGAGACCAGCCAGTAGGCAGTCTTTTCATTACCCTGGAATGTCTGAAGATGGCCCCCAGGCCTGCCTGTCCCCGGCAGCTTGCCCAAAGAGACCCCCTTCTCTGCCCCAAGTAGGGACCCACCGTTCCCACAAACCTTCCCAGAGGCCCTCCTCCCAGAGTGGCCGAGGCCCAACACCCAGGGCACAGGCTCAGGTGCCCAGTCCTGGAGCTGCTTCCAGGGCGCAGAGGCTGTCCACGGGGGGCCCCAGAGCCCGGGAGCTCCCGCCCCCTATGAGCAGGTCTTCCTCCTCATCGTCAAAGGCCCGCGCTGGGCGCCGCGGCGGCGGCCGGGGCGTGGGTTCGTCGCGCTCGGCCATGCGCTCGACGGCGCCCTCGCCCACAAGGAAGACCGTGTCGGCGACGCGGGGGGGCCCAGTGACCGGGTTGTGGTCGTAGGAGAAGACGCGCAGAGCGCGCAGCGGGTGCAGGTCGGGGAAGCCGCCCAGGCGGTTGCGGTCTAGGTCGAGGATGTGCAGGCGGCCCATGCGCAGCAATGCGGGCGGGAACTCCTCGAAACGGTTGCCGTAGAGCCAGAGGCCGCGCAGGCCCGTCATGCGCGGCAGCTCCGCGGGCAGCGCACGCAACCGGTTGTCGCCCATCTGCAGCGACTGCAGCGCCACCAAGCGCAGCAGCGGCCGCGGGAAACGCCGCAGGAAGTTGCCCTCGATCCAGAGGCAGCGCAGGCTCTGCAGCTGCGCGAAGTCGGCGGGCAGCGCCGGCAGCCGGTTGCTGCCCAGGTAGAGGCGCGTGAGGCGCGGCAGGCGACACAGACCGTCGGGCAGGCGCTCGAGTTTGTTGAAGTCGAGCGCCAGGATGCGCAGCTCGCGCAGCTCCTCGATCTCCTCGGGCAGCTCGCGCAGCCCCGTGCCGCTCACGTACAGCTTCTGCAGGCGGCTCAGCGCGCACACGGCGCTGGGCAGCCGCCGCAGGCGCCTCCCGCTCAGCTCCAACTGCTGCTCGCCATTGCGCAGTTGCTCCTCCGCGTCCGATGGCAGCTCGTCCGGCGTGGACTCGGCTATGCCCATGGTCACGGGCCCCGGCCGGGGCCGCCGCCGCCGCCCGGCATCGCCCCGCCCTCGCGACCCCCCGGCCTCCTCGACGGGGCCAAGGCCGCGCCGGCTCCGGGGCCCCCCGCCCCGGCCTGCCCCTGCGCCGGGAGGGGGGCCGTGCCTGGCTGGGAGGAGGCGCCCTCCTGGGGCCCAGCCGCCGCGCGCCACGCGCCGCGCTCCGCCGCCCGCCCTCCGGCCTCCCCTGCTCCCTCCGCCGGAGGCCGACTGGCTCAGGTTAGCACTGACTTGCAACTCGGAGACCCGTTGCCCTGGCAACCCCCGACGCGCGTGCGGCTGCCAATGAGGCGGAGGGAGGGCGGGGCGGGGCCAAGGTGCCACCAGAGCGGGGTACGGGCGCCGGGGCTCGCGCCCCGTGTTCCCACCCGACCAGCCCCGGAGCCAGCGCTCGCCGAGGGAACCCAAGATCCGCTGTCCGCAAACCTGGCACCGTGCCAGCACAGACCCGACGACAGACGCTGTCTACACTTCCAGCCACAGCGAGCCGTTTGGTGTGCGGTTGTGTGCGTCCAGAGCTGCAAGTCCAAGAAGAAGGAGCCAAGGACCGAGGAAACGCCGGCGCGCGACCCAGGACTCTGGACAAGTGGCTCTCGAGGACGGATTGAGGGGCGCGGTCATTGCCGGCCGTTCGTGTCCAGCGGCGTGGGCCCAGTCTTCCCGGTGGGGTCACTTTAGGATAGTAACTCAGACCATTGTTCCTTTCTGGGCTTTTTCAGACTGGGTCACAGCTGAGGATCTGCGGGGATCCAAGCTTGGCTCCGCCCCCCTCCCCCGCCCAGTGCACCCCGCAGTGCACAGCAGGTTCCTGGTTCGTGCACTCACACCCCCCTCTCCTGCCGAGTCCCTCCAGCTATGCTCAAGGTCGGTGTGTGGCTGCGGTGGACGGAGGACTGGCGCACACGAGCGCCTTTGAGCACCACCAGTGATGACCACGCTCGTTCTGGAACCGTTCCTCTTGCTCACGCTCCCACCTACAGCTTTTTGCCCATGACTTCTCCCCTCCTGCACCAAGCCCTCCTGCCAGAGCTGCCAGCAGAAACACTCCCTCTGGTTTATTGCCAGCCTGCCATGGGCCCAGCACTATGCTGAAAGCATTGCGCTGAGTCCTTGCCACAGTCTATGAGGTAGGTACCCTCCTTGCCCCAATTTTAAAGATGGAGAAACTAGTCTGACTCTCCAACTTTTGCTCTTAACCAAGTACCACTCCAATAAATGGAAACAATGACTCCACCTCTGTCCATGAATTTTCTCACAGCAGAGCCTCAGTCTAACTCTTACAACAAAGGCATTATTAATCCCATAGGAAAGATGAGGAAAGTGGCCCCAGAGGGATTAGGCAGGCAACTTGCTGAAGGTCACACAGCGAGTAGAGTGAACAGCCAGGAAGTCAAGTCTGCAGGCTCCAGGCCTCCTCCATCCTGCCTTCCCACCTTGGTGGGTGTGACCATGTAATTGGCTGCAGGGACAGACCTCTAGACAGCATCTTGCCCTCTGACCCACCCCCACTCCCATCTCCACTACAATCTGGGAAGGAGGCCAGCCCAAGGGCAGACAGCAGGGGCCAGTGCAAGGAGAGGATGAAAACTACAACCCCTGAAATGTAAGCTGGCCGGGGCAGGTAAGCTTGTCTCCTTCCCTGCTGGCACAGGGTCTGGCATATAGTAGTTCATTCCATGAAAATTATCAACATTTTAAAAGATGGAGGCGAACTTTACATAGAGTGAAATGCATAGATCATAAGTGTAGAGTCTGGTGAGTTTTGACGAATGTAAACACCCGTGTAATATTTCCATCACTCAGAGTTCCCTCACACCTGCCTCTTCCAGTCAATCCCAGAGGCAACCATGATCTTGACCTCTATCATCATGGATCAGTTTTGCCTGCTCCTGAATTTCATATAAATGGAATTATTCAGTGTGTACCTTTTTTTTGCTCCTGGCATCTTTTTCTCAGGTACTCGATATCTATGTGTTGGATAAAGAAACGAAAGAGCAGAGCAATAGTAGTTGTAATCAGGCAAGGGGTGTCATGGGGTGAACATAGAGACGGGTACTGCTCTGAGCCAGGAGCTAGCCTTGGACCCCTGTCCTGGAACGAAGACTGATAAGATGCAAGCTGAGGTAGACGACCCGGGCAGAGAATAAGTGGGACCCAGACACCAGATCTGGGATGTAGGAGAATTCTGAGCCCCAGCCAGAGGGACTTCAAGCTCCTTCCAGACCCCACCTAAGCCCCAGTCCAACTTTCTCCCTTCTACTCATTTGGGAGAACTGGGAAAAGGTGACACCTCAGACACCAGAAGGCTGAGGAAAACCCAGCCAGGCAGCCGGGATAAGAATGAGCACCTCCCCCACAACCCCCCACCTCCTCCTGCCCACCCTCCCCCAGCAATTTCCCCAAGGGAACATTTGCTGTGGAGGAGGAAGCCCAGCCAGCCCCCCTCACCACATGCTCGGAGCTGGCGCTCCAGCACCAGGCAGCCCTCCTGGGCTCTGCCAGCATGGGCAGGAACTGCATGAGCCCCTGCAACGCCAGCACCAGGCTTGGCAGAGCTTCCTGGGTTCAAGGGTGCAGGGGACCAGCCCTCTTCTTTCTTCGAGTCTTTTTCTTGCTCTGGGTAGATGCTGTACCTTCGCCTCCCACCAGGCCCTTCTCAGTGAGTAAAGGTAGAATGTACTGCCGTTCCGGGCCCACGCAGGCTGACAGTGGGGCAATCGTGTTGATGAATCACACTGTCACTGCGGGCGCCCAGTCCTTGTCAAGGCGTCACTAATGAATTAGCTTCACCCCCAGCACGGGGCCTCTCAGCCTTTCCCCACTCCCCAGGAAGGCAGGAAACTGAAACCTGGGCGCAGGGAGGGGCTCTGACAGCTCCAGGAATGGGCCCAGATCCCGGCCAGCCCCTCTGCCCACGTGCGCTGGAAAAATGTCCAAGGAACAGGCCCCTCGGCCCCCCAAAACGGCCTCTCTGTTCCTAATCATGAGCTATAACTGTCCTGCCCACCTCCAAATCTGTATTTTTAAAATAAATTTTTGAAATACAGAAAAAGTACAAAGCCGTCTGTGATAAACACCCCTGTGCCCAGAATCCAGCGCTGACAATTGCTCACATTTTGTCATACTTGCTTTAAATCTATTTTCTTTTAAATAAAAGGAAGAAAACAGCACGTGTAATGTAGAAGTCTCTTTTGTCGCCCCTCCCGTGCCCCCACAAGCACCCCAGACCCCTGACCCACTGACCCTGCCAAGGCCCCTCTGGTTCCCCACCCCCACCCATGCCCCCCTGCTGATCTTTGGAGCCACTGTGGCTGCTGAGACTTGAATAAGATCATGGAATGCTGGCCTCGTAGGTTCTTAGAAAGCAAGGATTTGCATGTATTAGAGCCAACAACGAAATGTCAGAGCTGGGAGGGTGCTTAGCTCCTCTGGGAGATCACAGGCTCTGTTAAATGTCTGTAAGAAGCCAGTGACCCTCATCCCAGAAAAGTGCATGGAAGCTGGAACTCACTCAATGATGCACACAGTTCCCATGGTTCATGATCTCCTGAGGGTCTAGTCCAACTCCCTCATTTGGCCAAAAAGGAAAGCGACAATATCCTTCGTGCCGTGGCCCACTCCCCTTACCTGCACCGGCCAGAACCTGAGTCCTCAGCATCATTCAGGTATTCATTCAACAAACGTCAAGCCACTACTTGTATGTCCAGGCACTGGGGATGGCTATGAATGTGAACGTCATAGACAAAAAACCCTGCCTTTGTGGAACCTGCATTCCTGTGAGTGGAGATAATCAAGAAAACGCATTTCGGTGTGTCAGGCAATGTTCAGGCTATGGAGGAGATAAAGCAAGGACGGGACGAGGAGGAATGAGGACCCCATTTATTTTATTTTATTTTTTTTTATTTTTTATTTTTTTGAGGACCCCATTTAAAACAGAGTGGCCAGGGAGGCCTCACCAACAGGATGGCATCTGAGCAAAGACGGGAAGAAGAGGGAACAAACCAAGCAGACAGACGTCTGGGGAAAACGCATTCCAGGCAGAGGGGATGGCGATACCAAGACCCCAGGGCAGGAGTGTGCCTGGGTGTCCTGGAGCCACAGAAAGCCCGGGGAGCAAGGGGAGCTTGGCAGCAGACAAGGCCGGAGAGGGAAAGGGAGGGGGCAGACCACGGAAGGCCTGTGGCCTCTGTGAAGGCTTTGGCTTTGACTTTGGGTGAGAGATCACTGGGGGACTTTGAGCAGAGGAGTGACATGATTTGACACACATTTTAACAGGATCCCTTTGGCTGCAGCTGCAAGAAAGATGTGTGTGCGCGCGTGTGTGTGTGTGCCTGTGTGTGTGTGTGCCTGTGTGTCTGTGTGTGTCTCGGGGTGGGGGGAGGAGTTTGTGCGGCTCCCACCCCTCCCGTCTTGGTTCTCTTCCACAAGGTGATGATGGTTATCATTTACTGAGCACCTACTGGTTATCTAATTTACCTTTCTCCACAGCTTTGCCAGGCAGTTATTAAATCCCCCTGCCCTACAGATGAGGAAACAGATTCAGAGAAGTTAAGTAGCTTGATCGAGGTCACACAGCTGGTCAGGGGCAAAGGCAGGATTCCAACCCAGTCCATCTTATTGAAAAGCCAGGCCTCTTCCTACTATGTCTCATTGCCTCTCAGCTACGGAAGATCAGAGAAACCACCTAGGATGCCGAAAAGCTTGCCCCCATCCTGCAAATAGTACAAAGATTTCCAGGACTGCCCTACTTGGAGATCTTGATCCCAGGCCCTGGGGTTCAGTGTTTGCCCAACTGGGGGTGTCCTAGAACCCACAAGGCAAGCCTAGGAACCCCAAAACAGGCTGGGGAGGGCAGAGGAAAGAGGCCCCTAGGGGCTGTGATCTGGGCTCAGGGGTTTCCTGTTAGCAAATCCCAGGCAGTCTCTGGCCCCCCATTGGCCCAGAGCCCTTCATTAGACAGCCAAACTCACAAGGCTAGCCCAGACTCCCTAGAAACTGGAGCCTAGACATACCTTGGGGATCACTCTCCCCTGAAACCAGAGCTCTGAGAGTGACCTGCTTGGTCTGTTGAAAGCTGAGAGTGTCATTTTCCATTCAGTCCCTCCCGCCAACCCCCTTCATCTCTCCCAAGGACACCGGAGCTGGAGCAACAAGGCCAAGGGAGTGAGGCTGACTCGATGGCCAGGGCCACGCCTCCACGCTGTGCATGGGAACCTGACCATCCTAATGGTTTTGGTAGGTTCCACGTTCCAGAATGGTTTCTGAGCATGATGGCTCCTTCCTTCTGGAAGAGGCCATGGTGGTCACGGCTGGCAGCTGCCCATATGTTAATACCTTCCTAGATCTGTGGCCAAGTGCAAGTCCAGTCTTGCTCCAAGACTACAGACACAGGTCCCAATCATGACCATCAAGGACTTGCCTGGCCTCGTCCCCCTCCCTGTGGCAGGAGCTGCTGAGGGTCACCAGCTTCTGTCCCCACCCCCCACTTCTTCCTGAGCTCTCAGGCTGACGGGCTGGGGCCCTGGAATGAGCACTGGGCCAATGGGTGTGAGCAGAAGTGACGCATGCCACATCCCACACAATCCTCCACTCTCTTTCATTTTCTGCAGTGTTGAAGGTGGAAAGGAACTGGATCCTCGAGTCATCACTTGGAGACGAGCTATCTGACCCACATTAGACTGTGAAGAAAATGAGAAATAAATTTTTAATATGTTTAACCATTTAGACTTAAGGGTTGTTTGTTACAGAATTGGCCTGGTCTAACACACTTTCTCTCAGTTTCTCAAATGCACCAGCTTCTTTCTACCCCAGGACCTTTGTACATGCTAGTCCCTCTTTTTCCCATTCTACTTGGCTCACATTGCTTATCCTTAAGATTTCAGCTGAAACCTTCCTCTCTCAGAGAATCCTTCCAGATCCCCCAGAGCACATGGGAGTCAAGCCCCTGTGTTACAGATTCTTGAATTCCCACATTTCTTCTTCAAAACACTTATTCCAATTATAATTAAATAAATAATTAACCATGAATTAGTTGAAGTCTGTTTCCTCTGTACCAAGATATAATCTCCATGAGAACAAGGAAAATAAAGGGAACAGTGAACAGGCTAGAGAAGAAACATAACCTGGCCTGAAAGAGTGAATCACTCCTAGTTTTATCTGAACTGTTACTAATCTGTAGTGTCTTGTAACTAGATTTGTACTTCACAAAGCTAACCTATCACTCTTTAACACTATGTGAATTACATCCTGCACTCCCTTGTAGCAAATCACCCCTTGTAGTATTTGCATGTCACATAGAAGGTCGCAGGCGATAACCCAGAGGCAGACGGACCCAATTACCAGTCTGCCTGACGCCAGATGTGACTGTTTTGAAATAATGCAGGAGGAAGAAGAATGCAAGACCTTCACTACTTTGATCCTTATCATATACCCCAGACTGCAAGCCCCACATATAAAATCTCCAATTCCACGAGGTGGGGGGCACAGTTCTTGAGGCGCTAGCCTGTTGTGTCTTCCCTTCTGCCTGGCAGGAAAATAAAGCCATCTCTCTTCCTCCAAAATCTCTGTCTCCGTATTTCTGTTTGGCATCAGTGCACAGAGAAGCCAAGATTTTGGCAACAGTAGGGACCTTGTTCACTGATGTTCCGTGGTACTCAGCCCTGTGCTTGTTGCATTGTACCTACTCGAGGAATATGTGTTGAATGAATGAATGGGATGTCTCTCTCCCACAGGTTCCCTGGGGCCATCTGTCCCACTTGAGCTACTCACCCTCTCAGAACCTCAATTCCCACATCTGGAAAAAGTCCCAAATAGTGACGGAGTGGGGCTGGGGTGGGGGTGGGGGAAGCGGGGTGGGGGGGGGCGGAGGGCGGCTAGGGTGAGGTGAGTAAGGCACTTGCCCCGGGCACAAAATTTAAGCGGGCACCAAAAAGCTCAGTAGTAATCAAGAGAAATAATAGTTGAATGCAATATAGGCAGGATTGCTACCAGTGCTGTGATCCATATTGGAGCCTGCAGCAAAAGGAAAAATCAGTAGTACGAATCCTGTCTTTATTCTAAATTTTGATATTTTGTTCATCATGAGTTTTTTGCATTAATTTTGATTTTTTAAATTATTGCATTAAGGACTTCCCTGGTGGTCCAGTGGTTAAGACGCCTCGTTTCCACTGCAGTGGGCACAGGCACAGGTGGTCAGAGAACTAAGATCCCACAGGCTGTGCAGTGCAGCCAAAACAAAAAAAGTAAAAAAGAAAAAAAAAATGATTGCATTGAACTACTATTTATCTGCATTCCTCAGTTTGGGGGCACTTTTTAAAATTTTGTGCCCAGGGAAATGCCTCACTCGCCTCATCCTAGTCCCAGCCCTGGAATGGTGTACAATCACCCTCTCTTCGAAGGATTATCGTGTCAGTGAGGTAACACAGGATAACACAGGAGCTGGGTATTATCATTTTGAGATATTAACTGCTGCTCCTCTGGAGGCAGTTTCCTTATATCCCTTCCCCTCCATTCAGATGCTAAATTAGCTTCTCATATTCTGCTCTCCAAAGGAAACTCAGAACAAAGAGCCAATTCCTTGGCTTTGAGTTGCAAAACAGGCTTTGAAACACAGAGCCCGTTTTAAGAGAGAAATATTTTTTGTAAGTCAAAAAGCTTGGCTTTGAACTTGGAGAGCAGGGAACTGACGCTGTAAGCCCTGGAGTGGGGAAGCATGTGTCATCACAGAAGCCAAGATTCCACCCAAAAGGAGATAAAGGTTCAACAGGCAGGTGGGAGAGAAGGGGCAGAGCAGTACTCCTAAACCTGGATGCTGGCCCTCAAAGGGGTCCCTGGCTACCTGCTCTGGGCTGAGCCTGAGGGTGCCATGAAAAGGTCCCAAGTACATTTGGGGGACACCAGGGCAGAGGGGACCTACACTTCCTTTACCAGGTATGTCCTGAGGATGCAACAGTCCTCCCACAATGCCCCCCCCCACGGTATGGAGAAGCCTCAGTAGAAATGGAGGAGAACTGGCCCCTCCCCAGAATCCTCTATACACCCCTATATCATGAGGGGGAGCATCCAGAAGTTTATGCACCTCCAGTGCGGACTTGGTGTGTCTGAGAGCAAGCTGACGGACCTGGAGGAGATGCGTGTGTGGTCCAGGTAAGGCAGCTGAAGGATGGATTGCGTGACCCTGGCAACCAGAGATCAGAGTGTCACAGTTGATTCTGGGCAGGTATGAAACCGCTTGGTGGAGTTTTGCGGGGCTCTGAGGAGCTCCGGTTCTTTATGTCTCAGTGCGGAAAGAATTCAGCGAGAGGCAAAGTGATAGATAAGAAGTGATTTATTAGAATAGGACGCTTGTGAGGCTCACAAGTGGGCAGGCGAGAGGATGCCTCGCCCCAAGAACTTAGTGGGCTGCAGTTTTATAATCAAAGGAAAAGTGGCGAGGGGGAAAAGACCACCTTCTTCCTCATTCTTGAGTAGACATCACGCTTCCATCATCAGCTCCTCTTCCATGTCAGGTGGGGGAGTTTTCTTATCCCTACGTGGTCAAGCCAGGACTGTCATGGCACAATGGAAATGAGCAAAAAGGCGGTAACATATGCTAAAAATGGCATTTCAGGCTTCAGTATAATGTCACCCTTTCCATATATATATATATATATTTGTTTTTGTTTTTAATGTGCCCAGAGGAGCATGTCCTAGGAATCATTAACTTACTGAGCTCACTGGGCAGGAAGTGGGTCTCATGCCATAATTGTTTTATTGTTTGGGGGAGTGTCTCATGCTTCTGTTGCTAAGCAAGCCTGCTTGGTTTTGTGGTGAAGCAAACCTGCTTTCTTGAGTGATCATTAACTTACAGGGGTCTCCCATACTTTTTTCTTTATTTACAATCCCCTAGTAGGATTAACTATTGAATTACCTACTTTGTCCCTTTACTCTGTCCCTATCAGGTGCATGGAGGACAGGTGTGGATGACCAAAGCCCACTGAGTTCACACATCTCAGGGGGAGTCGGCATGGAGGGATGCTTCTCCCCCGGCAGCAAGCTCCATGTGTGCACCCTCCTGGAGAAGGAAATGAAAGGCAGCAGGGGCAGATCCTGACCTGATTGGATTTGAGTCCTGAATGGACAGTTTTGCCAGCTACAAATTGGCACTTGCCATCCACCTCTACAAGGATTAAAGTGTGAGTCACTGCAGCTGCTGACTTTCAACACCCCCTGAAAGAGTTCGGGGTGGAGATCAGGAATGAGGCACTCTGTGCTCTGGGAAAAACTGGCAGAACAGGTCTTCAGATAGTTAGATATTTTCAGGAGAAGATTTTATGAGCCCACTTCTTGCATCTCCTTGTATATAGAAAAGCACTAAAATCCTTCATGGTGACGTCTGCTCCTCGTGACAAGCAGCAACCTTCACAAGACTAGCAGCAACCTTCACAAGACTAGCAGCAACCTTCTGCAAAAAATATGCATGTACTCGATTGCATGTACTCCCCCTTCACCAAAATCACATATATACTGACTTCCCCCGCACCTGTTCGGAGAAGTTTCTCAGAGCTATCCGAAATGCTGCCTCTTGGGCTATAGTCCTCATTTTGCCCCAAATAAAACTTAACTCACAACTCTCACACTGTGCATTTTTTTTTCAGTCGACACTTTAAATTCAAAGAGGACTAAGCTGGACTGGAAACAAAGAGATGGATGCCAGTTAGAGAGAGACCAAGGTACATTTCCGAGCTCCTGAGTATGTGCTCGTGAAATGCACACCTGCTGTGCACACGGCTGAACTGGTGGTGCCCCGCATGCGGGCACCACGTCCAAGGGGCTCCGTTTGCATCAGGAACCTCATAGATTGGTATACTATTAGGGCAATAGAGGAAGGGCCTGTTTCCCCATGTCTCACAAAAAGCCCTTAAGGGCCAACAGCATCCCTGCCAGGTGTGTAAGGCATCCGGCTCACAGGAGGCACTCCACAAATGCTTATTTCCTTCTTCTTGATGGTAACCCACATGTGCAGGACAT
This sequence comes from Balaenoptera acutorostrata, assembly GCF_949987535.1. Taxonomy (NCBI): domain Eukaryota; kingdom Metazoa; phylum Chordata; class Mammalia; order Artiodactyla; family Balaenopteridae; genus Balaenoptera; species Balaenoptera acutorostrata. The sequence goes on from NC_080072.1 coordinate 10,285,955, forward strand.
TTGAATTCTTTGGGCCTCCCAGCATTCTCCTAGGTTGGAGAACCCCAACTGCTTTACAAGGCAGAACCCACACGTCCTATTATGGAAGCTGAAAACTCTGGGAATTCCCAGCTTCCTTTGCAGGTTGGAAGCAGGCGTGTGACCTGGGAGCCACCCAGCAGAAGCACCCACCCCAGGTTTTGAATTGGAAATGAGAGCAGAGCAGAAGGGACTGTGTAGGATCCCTCCTGAGGACAGGTGGGGACGGCGGCAGCAGGAGGAGCTGCATCTAGTGCCCCTGCAGCAAGATTGTCCTACCACGGGGACTCGAAGGGACCACGGGGACCACACGTCACTGGGCCCAGAGCCTCCCAAAGTCTTTCCTGAGCACAGCTTTATCAGGATCTCGCCCAATCTCTCTCTTAGGATGCCTTTCTTAGATACCTTTCTGGCCTGTCTCTTTAACTGGGGACCTCTCACACACACACACACACACACACACACACACACACACACACAACCTCTTCTTCAGCAAATGAAAATAAAGCCCCATGCTTTTCACCAGCTGCAAACTTGAGACCCCCAGTGCAGTGATGTGATGGGAAAGGCCTTGTGTTCCTAGCAGAGACCCAAGCGTGCTCTCACTAAGCCGCGAGCCTTTGGGAGCCGGCTGCATCTCTCTGGCTCAGGCTGACCTGGTTTTTACAAAGGTCCTTCCAGGGGTGAAGTTTTATGACTCAAAGAACTTTCTTGGCAAACCCTGTCTGTAGCAGCGTCTTGAGAAGCAAGGAGTGTCAGGGCGCCTGGAAGACCCCAGCAGGCCCTCCTCTGACCTTGAATAGAGGCCCCAGGTGGGGATTTCCTGGGTCAGATCCCTCTTCTAAAATATTTGCCATTCAGGGAACATTTCCATGGGAATGGGTGGCCCTCCAGATGGTCAGAGAGGAAATTGGGGATGGGATTCTGACTTTCAGGCCCTCCATCTGTCTGTGGGTAACAGACCCACTGTCCTGCAGCCTCCCCAGCCAGGGCCTCCCTCCACCCCCCAGGCCTCCCGTTCCCATGAACAGAAGCCTTTTCCCAGAGGGCCAGCTGTCAAGCCCATGAGCTGGTGGATCTTCAGGTCGCCACGTGACTCTGGCCAGATGGTGCCTGTCAATATCAGCTGCCACAGCGCCACGACGGGCCTCAGCCTCACACACGTCCGCGTGCGTCACAAGTGGGCACCCAGCATCTGTCCCCATCCTGCCATCCCATCAGCCCTCTGGGCTCCACACCCCACCCCAATGCCGTCAGCGCAGCACCCACCTGCGTCCCCAGACTTCCCCCAGAGGGAGGCCCTTCTGCGTTCCTGCTGAAACGATGAAGGCCCACGGAATGTTCCCAGCACCCGGCAGGCTGTGAGGGCTTAATAAAGGGTAATCATCATCACTGCACACCTCAGAACTGTTTCTAAAATATCAGGGGGTGGGGCGGGCAGGAAGCTTTTGGGAACAGAGTCAATAGGCACCCGCTGAAAGGAGAGACTCGCCTGGTTACAGGTGAGCGGAACAGCTTCCAGGAGGGCCTGGGAGAATTGGCCTCAGAGACAGGGCCCCCACAGGACTTCCCTGGTGGTCCAGCGGTTAGGACTCTGCGCTCCCAATGCAGGGGGCACAGGTTCGATCCCTGGTCAGGGAACTAGATCCCACATGCCCCAACTAAAGATCCCGCATGCCTCAACTAAAGATACTAAAGATCCCACATGCCACAACTAAAGAGGCGGTGCAGCCAAATAAATAAATATTAAAAAAAAAAAAAAGAGAGAGAGACAGGGTCCCCTCAAGGGGCCTCCAGGTTAGGCTGTAAGGCCGTACAGGTGGATCACCCACCTGAACTCTCCCAGACAAGTGGAGGCCTGCTCCCAGAGAAGGGTCCTCGGGGGCCTGTCCAGGGCCAAGCAGGAGGGGACAAAGGCCGGACCCTGTGACAACTTCAAGTCCCCACTCTTATCTGGGACTCGGGTTTCCTCTGCTCCAGCATCACTGCAGCAGCTCTTCTAGCCCACAGGGCGGGCACGGCTCCTAGCTGTAGCTCAGACGGTCAGCTGGAGGCAGGAGGCAGCCGCAGGGTGTGGGGAGCCGGGATTTGGACCCAAGCAGTCTGACTCCGGAGCTCAGGCCTGGACAGCTACCCCCTGCAGACAGCCTGGGCCCAGGAGAGGAAAGGAGGCCAGGCTGATGCTGGTCGGGGCCAGACTGGAAGCTCAAGTCTCAGAGGCGTGAGCGGACGGGCCCCTGAAAATGAAGCCACGTCTCCAGCTCTCCACCGGACAGCACAAAGGAGGGTGATGTGGCAAAGGCCAGTCCCTCCCACGGGGTTTCAGTAACACAAGTGGCCACAGGGTGAGACGTGCCCACCCCTCCTGCCCTGGTGACGCACAGAGGATTGCTTGGCACTGATCCGGCCGTGGTCGTGGGACCTGCCGGGGGTCAAGGTTGGAATGCAGGGCCCTCAGGCCACTGGAGGGAAGCGTGGTTGGGCTTGGTCAGAGTCTGGGCCGGAGGGGAGAGCAACAGGGCACATGCAGAGGGAGAAGGGGCGGCCTGGAGGGCAAAGCACAGGGGTCCCGGGGGCCGCAGCCACGGCATCCAGGCAAGGGGTCTGGGCCACAACAGGGTCTCAGCCGCTGGGCTGCACTGATGCAGGGAGCCTGGGTGACTGACATCCTGGCACAGCGTAGGTGGCACCTAGAGCCCACATCTGGTGCCCCCACTGGCAGGCAGAGTTCATTCGTTCATTTATTTGTTATTCATTCCATTATTTAATATTTACTGAGCACCTGCAAAGGTGCCAGGCACCACCCTGGGCTTTAGAAGTTGAGTGTGAACAAGACAGACGCATCTGTGCCCTTTTGGAGCCTCATAACGGAGGAGGGGGACAGAGAAGGGCTCCGTAATAAGGTCAGCGAGGCCCCTGAAACCTGCCCAACCTGCCTCCTCCACGGGGATGCCCACCTCTCAGCCTCACTTGCCCCCACCCCCCTGGCAGAGCCTTGGGCTGGCCCCTCCACGGGGTCCTTGCCCACAGCCTTGCCTCCTTCGGTGCCCACTACTGGCCACTCTGCCCATTTAATTTGAGTTCCTTCCCCGAGGGGTCCTGCCCTGAGTGACTCGGTGGGAAGAGCAAAGGTCAGGAAGCCCGGAATGACTTGGAGTCCACTCACGCCCCCACCAGGAGACTTCCTTACTGGCTGTGTGACCTGGGGCGAGTCGCTCTACCTCTCTGTGTCAGCCTCCTCATCTAGAGGTGAGGAAATCTGTGCCCTGCACCAGGCAGGGGCTCTAGAACCACCTAGGTTTGACCTTGGTCCCTCCTGGACCCCCTTCCTGCCACCCCACGCCCTGGGTCACCCCATCCTCAAACGACCCCTTGGGCTGGAGCCCAGGACCCAAACAGCAAGGCCAGGATGGTCTGCCTGGGAGAGAAGCTGCAGGGGGAGAAGACAGGGTCTAAGGGGAGCTCAGGGGTGGGGTCCACAGCTCCAGCTCAGGAAACATCCCGGGGTGGCCCCAGGTCACGTGGCCTGGAAATTGGGTGCAGGACGATGGGGGAGGGCGGGGGAGAGAGGGTGTCATCCGGCGCCAGTGTCCCTGACACCATATCCCTTGTTGAGCCGGTAGAGGTAGGGTGAGCAGGAAACACGAGCTGCAGCAGGACAGTGGCGGGGAAGGACATGGAGAGGTGAAACGGAGTGGGCTGCGGCGTGTCTGTGTGCGCTCACGTCTGTCCTGGAGGTCTCTATACATCTGTTTTTGTGTGTCTGCATGTCTGGGTCTATGAAGTGTGTGTAGGTCTGCCTGTGTGTGTTTATATGGGTCTGCATGTACAAGCATCGGGTGTTTATGTGAAGGTGTGTGTTTGTGCATGTGTCTGTTTTGTGTTTCCATATGTTTCTATGTGTGATTGTGTTAGTGAATCTACGCGTAGTTGCCTGTTGGCGTCTATGCGTCTGTATGTGTTTGTATATGCATGTCTTCAGAGGTCTGTGTGCGTCTTGTGTTTGAGTGTGCTTTTGTGTGTGTGTGACTGTGGGCAGGAGGCGCTGGTTGACCCCCTCCCCCTCCCCCAACTTCACTATGGCCAGACTGCTATTGTGGCCCAGCCCTGCTGGCAAGTCTCTGGTTCAGTGACTTACCCTTGATGTTGGGGGCCATGGACCAGGGGGCCATGGACCAGCGGGCCGCACCCACAGTCTGTGGGGCTGTCGGTGGGTCCTGAGTCTGGCTGGGTTGTAGTCGAGATACTCTGTGTCCCCTCCTCCCCTCCTCCAATGCTGGAGCCAGCATCCCACATGGAGCCCCAGACAGGCCCTGGACAGCCCCCAGGCCTGCTGCTCAGGACTGCTGGGTACAGCCAGGCCCCAGGGCCAGCAGAGCTGTTCCACAGACTCCCACTAAGGGGCAGGGGTCGAGATGGAGGGTGGGGACCAGCTGCTGGACCACTGAGTCTGCCCTTCTGCACGCGGGGCTGGGCTGCAAGGTGCAGGGGACATCCCCGGCCGGGGGCGGCTGCTGCCTTTCTGTCCTGTGTGACTTCAAGCAGCTCATGCACCCTCCTCTCTGGGTCCAGGTTCTTCATTTATAAAATAAGGGGCTGGTGCTAGCAGGGCCACGGCGTACAGTTGTACGGTTGTGTACTGCACAAAAGCACCTGGCAGAGGTGACGGAAGGCTCTGAGAGGCAGCCCAGATTCCGCCTCACAGGCTGAGGGCCCCGCTCTCAGGCTGCAGCACCTGGAGAAAGAGAGGCTTTTTTCTTCCCGTAAGACTTTTGCTCTTTAGGTCCTGTGCTCACGTGGGGGTGTCTGCCTAGAGGGAGCCTTGTTCTAATTCTCACAAAGGCACTGGGGCACCAGCCTTTGGGACCAGCCGCCACCCCTCCCAGTGTCGGTGTCTGGGGACTCCATCCACTGCGGACCCTCCTCCATCCATCTCTGGAGAGAGATCTCTGCGACTCTTCCTGCCCGGCTGTCCTCCCCTCTCCTTTATTTACATGTGTATGAGTGTATGTATGTGTGTGTGTGTGTGTGTATGTGTGTGCATGTGTGTGTATGTGTGTATGCATGTGTGTGCATGTGTGTATGTATGTGTGTATGCATGTGTGTGCGTGTGTGTATGTATGTGTGTATGCATGTGTGTATGTATGTATGTGCGTGTGTGTGTGTATGGGTGTATATGTGTGTGTGTGTATGTATTTAACTTCTTGGCTGCGCCGCGCGGCATGTGGGATCCTAGTTCCCCAACCACGGATCAAACCACGCCTCCTGCACTGGAAGATTGGCAGCGCGGAGACCTAACCACCAGACGGCCAGGGGAGTCTTCCTCTCCTCCCCTTTACACCTAGAAGGGCCCCCGGCTTTCCTGCTTTGATCCCCTGCCCCATGCTGTAGACTTACCTCCCGCCCACCTCCGCCTCCCCCCACTCTGGCCCGCCTGCCCCTCCCTGGGACTTCCTCCCTTCCACACTTGACGGACCGCTTAGCACAGGTCCTCGGAGACCCCTACACGGGAGAGGAAACTGAGTCTCAAGAGTGAAGTGCCCTGTCCAGAGCGTGACGGTGAGTCCAACCAGGCCTCCCTGACTCCAGACCTGGCCCTGGCCCCTCCAGCCCTGCACCCGCTCCCACCCTCACCCCTCCTTTCCCAGCCCCCTCTGACCGCGCGGACACTGCTCTGCCTCACTGCTCTTTATTTCATTAGGAAAGTAGCCGGGGAGCCCCCGGGGGAATGTGGAAATAGGGACAGTAGCCAGCTCCTGTCCCCTGGGGTCGGCAAACCTGTGCAGACAGAGATGAGGCCTGAGGGGCTCCGGTGGTCTGTGCACTCTCCCCACCCCGAGATGCCCCTGATCTACCACCCCCCCCGCTCTGGGGCTGGGGTCCCTGGGCAGGGTTGGCCTGACCCAGGGCTTAGGATGTGGGGCTGGTCCACGATGGCCACCCCTGCACGGGGAGCAGCTGTGGGTGGAGGTCCCCCGGCCCCTTACCCATGCCTCAGGCTCAGAGGGGCGCCGTGAAGCCGCTGCCGTGGCTGCCGGGAGGCGTGGCTCGGTAGAAGGGGTCAGCCGAGACCAGGGTTCTGCAGGAAGGAGGGGATGCAGGTGAGGGAGGGGTAGGGGCAGCGAGCCCGGATCTTCCCTTTCCCCCCACCTCCGCACGGGGCCAGCGCTCAGCCGGGGCGGCCGAGCCACAGAGAGTCCTTGCCGGCCAGCTCTGGGCCATTATTGGTACAAACGGGATTTCTGAGGAATTGGATTGAGCAGAAAGGAGTCAGAGAGAGGCAGAGCCACAGTCATTCAGCTTTGTCCCCACACACCCCACCCCACCCCACAGCTGGCAGGGAGCAGGTCGGAGCTGGCCAAATGCCCGGAAACACGAGCGCCCCGGGGACTGGGGCAGCAGGGGGAGCAGCTGGGCAGAGGGAGGGGTCGCTGGGCAGAGGAGGGCAGCAGCCCCGTTGGGCAGGAGAGGCAATGAACAAACCAGAGAGAGAAAATGGGCCTCTCAGATGGACAGACAGACGAAGGAGGGAGGAGAGGCCGGGGAAAGACCTAGATGCAGCACAGGACAGCAGGAGGGGGGCGTGCTACCTGCCCACGTGGGGACGCAGGCGCCGCAGGCTCTCCGTGGGGTTGGGGGTGGCCTCCAGGCGGGTGACCGGCCGGTTGAGGGCATAGCCTCCGGGCTTCTGGGGCTGGACGCCACCTCGAGTCCAGCCTTCACGGTCTAGACCCTTGGGGATGTTCTCGAAGTATCTACGACACAGCAGAGTAGCTGGCGGTAAGCTGGTCTCTGTCCGCCTTGGCAGCCTCTCTGCTCTTCTCCAGCAGGAATCTTGGCTCCAGCGGAGCACAGACTGCCGCAGCTCCTCCAGCCTCCTTGCCTTTGCCCACGCCGTTCGCTCTGCCAGGAACTCCCGAAGGCCCTGTCCACTCACTCGCCTCTTACCCTGGAAGCCTGCCCTCACTCTGCCCCTGAGCTGGGTGCCCCTCCTCTGTGCCGCCCCTGAGGCTCAGACAGCACTCTGGAGTGTAAAAGACTTTTAAGAGATGCCATTGCCTCCCTCCCTGGCCTGTGAACGTCTCAGGGGATGGGAGAGGATGAGGGTTGGGGACCCCGTCGCATCCATTTCTCTCTAGGCATTTGACTTTTCCTTCCATTTTGCTAATTTTCACTGAGCACTGGGCCGGGTTCTGAAGGTGCCAAAATGAGCAAGATGTCGGCCCAGCCCCTGAGTTTACAAAGGGGGTGCAGAGAGAAAAATGAGAAAATCAGTGATTACAACCCCTGGGGCTCTGGGCCCGTGAGGAAGGAGCGGTGTGCCTGACACCTGCTGAGCGCTCAGGAAACCAGACAGGTGGGTGGGGGAAGGAGAGATGGCTGGGCCTGAGGGTCTGCGGGAGCCTGGGGAGGGGCAGGAACACAGTTGCCCCCCAACACCCAGAGTGAGGCTCTGCCCCTCCCCCTTGCCCTCCGCGGGAACTGGAGCAGCCATACGCATCACGGATCTGCTGTGAGGCTCAGGCACCACTTCTACCCTCTGAGCCTCAGCGCCCCCATTCAAAAGAGGGAGCATTTAGCTCCAAGGATGGGGGGAAGCAGGGAGAGCACCCTGGGAGATGGAGGAGCTGGGGGGGAGCAGTGTGGACGCGGATGACACAGGCTGACACACAGATGACAGAGGCCAGGAGGGGAGGCTCTTGCCTAAGAATTACACCTCCATTATCCCACTCCTGTGATGCCCTCCCCACCCAGTCCTGGCCTGGGTAGCCTCCCCCATGACTCTAGGGCCACTTCCTCCTGGAAGCCTTCCCTGATGCCCAGGACACTCACTCCTTGCCCAGGGCTCACACAGCACAGAGCTTACCTTCTGAGAGTGCACGGAGCCCACCTGCCATGGACTGGTTGTAGTGTCTTAGCAGATGCCCTGTTGCTCCACATAGACCCCATTGTACTCCCTTATTCCTCCCCTGTCCACCAATGGCCTGCACTGCATCTCTGGGAAAGCTGCCCTTGGGTTACTGGAGCAAGGAGGTACCTGGGATTTAATATCGCCCCTGGGGACAGCCCTTAACCAAGGATCAATGGATGTGGGGTACAAATACCCCAGCTCTCTCGTTCCTTGGCTGGGATCATTCTGAGTTGTGTGTTTTGCACTGTTTTCTAGAGTCTCCCCATGGGATACCTGGTTTAATAACACACTGTTGTTGGCTGCCATCCCTTCCCTACCCCATTACCCCCATCCCTGACACCCTTAATAAAGGGCTCACACCCAACTCCTTGGCTTGGGGTCTGCTTCTGGGGGAACCCACATTAATCAAGTGTTGGCCTTCTTCACTCATTACTGTGAACTCATTACTTTTCCCAGTCTCAGTCTCCCTGTCTGTAAAATGGGTCAGCTTCACAGCCCCAGATGTGGGTAGGGAAGAGGGGCTTACCCTTGGTTGTAGGTGGTCAGGTAGCGATTATCCAGGTCAGGGTCATAGGGGCTCCGGACATAGCTGGGGTTGTTAAGGCTGAACCCTGTGGGCTCCTGCACCAGAGGGATAGAGAGGGGACTTCTCAGGTCAGGAGGGGGTGGGGATTTGGGGCGGGGGCTGGGTACCCCAGGCCTTACCTTTTTCCCCACGGTCTCCCGGCCAAGCAGGGCAACATTTGTCTGTTGCATCTTCTGCGGGGGCTGGAATTGCCGGTGGTTCATGCTGCTGGGTTCTGGGCCAGAAGGGGGCACCTGCAAGGGACAGAATCACAAGGGTGGCCAGGTGGCCAGGGTGAGGCAGCAGGATGGAGGGAAGGCAGGCAGAGGCCCATGCAGCCTCAACCGCCCCAGCCCCAGGATGCGTCCCCCTCCAGCCCCACTGAAGTCACGGCACGCCCCTCACTTTCCAGCCCCTGGGCCTTCCCCCCTCCACCCAGGGGTCCTTCCCCCCTCCACTCAGGGGTCCTTCCTCTGCATCTCCAAATATCCTGATTCTTCCCATATTGCACTGCCCGGATCGAATGGCACCGGGTCCAAGAAACCTCCCCGTCTCCTCCTCTCTGAGTGCCCCCTTCTCTGAGGGAGCCCCCCGAGGCCACTCACTCTGGGGTTCAGAGTCCTCTCATTCACTCGGCTGAAGCCGGTCTCCCGCTCGGAGCCTCTGGCCAGCAGCGGCAGGAACTCATCCCCCTAAGACAGCAGAGCAGCCCCTGGCACGGCTTCCGGCACCATCCCAACTGCCCCACAGGAGGACCTCAGGCTGTGGCACAGACATTCCCCTCCAACCCTGGCTCAGCTTACGTGAGGATGGGTCATGGGGAGAAAGTCTGACTTGGTGACACTCCGGCCGGGGAGGAGGACCTGGAAAGAGGCCACAGAGGAGAATCAGGCTGCTCAGCTCCTCCTTTGTCCTGAGCACAGAGAAGGGCTCAGCACAAATGGGTATAATTGGACCTACAAAGGAAAGGGGAGAGTTTGGGAAGACGGGAGGGAAGGGCACGATGCTGAATGGGAACCAGCAGCCCAGCGTTCTTGTCTGAACTCTCAGTGACCTTGGCTATGCTGCTTTTCCTCTTTGGGCCTCAGTCTTCTCATCCAGAAAATGGGGGAGTTGGACCAAAGTGGTGGTTTTCGCCCACGCTCTTTCATCTGGTGTTTGGGCAAAGGCTTCTGCAGCTCATATATATATTTTTTTAAAGCTAGAAACCCCCAGACTGGAGAGCTTCAATCACCTTGAAATTCTAGTGGGGCCCAGCCTGACTTACCGGCTCCCCAGGGAGGGCCTGGGGGGGCGGCTGGAAGATCACGGGGTTCTTGTTGGAATCTTTGGTTAAGCCAGTCTCCTCCTTGGCTCCAATTGATTTCTTCTGCAAGAGATCTGCAAAAGACAGCCCCTCTGTGCTGGCCTGGGACCAGCAGGCCCCACCAATGTGGCCACCAGTGACTCAGTGTCCCAGTAGGTGGTGGGGGGAGCTGGCTCCAAGGATCTGGAGGCCTGAGCCGCCAGGATCATGGGCAACAGGGGGACTCCAGAGACCAGGGCAGAGAGCAAGAGAGGAGAGCAAAAGGAAGGGCAAGTCTCCAACAGCCCTTCTAAGCAAGAGAGTTGTCCTTTGGAGATCAGCAGACCTAAAGCACAGAGGTCAGCCCAGGGAAGATGGTTTCCCCAAGCTGCCGATATGTCCTTCTGTCTTCCACTGGTGCCTTCTTAGCCTTGTGCCAGCTCTGGGGTTCCCGGGGGTCTCTCCCAAGGGTCGGGGATAGGGAGGTGTAGTGGGAGGCCTGAGTTTAGACTCACGCCTGCCTACCTGGCTGGTTTGAAGGCTCCTTGAGATACTTGGAATTATACTCGGAAGTCATGAAGCGGGGGCCCTGGAACACAAAGAGTGGAGCAATGGGGGACACAAGGTAGACCAGGGCCCGAAGGCAGTGGGGGCGGTGCTGGCTCTCCGGTTCTCTGTGCTTTGAGCAGACCTGCATGCTCCCACACAAATCTCTCTCTGATCAGGCATCACAGCGCCAGAAATTCCACCAGGAGAGCACAGTTCCTCCGTGACAATGAAAACTAAGTCATATCCCATGCTGGACTCCAGTAATGGACAATGGGACCCAGAGCCCCTGAGACCCAGAGCGGGAGGGGCCCAAAGAGAGGAGAGAGGCTGATGGAAGGAAACGGGTGCTCACAGTACAGCGGGCCCCTGGATGGGATCAGGAGACAAGGGAGCTCAGGTATTAAATCCTAAGATACATGTAAGGAAGGCTGTGAGGACCACTTTGCTGCTGCCTTGGAAATACCAAATATCAAATCCTCGGCTCGCCCCAGTCTTTTTGAGCGTGTGTGCCCTGAGCCCACGTTTAGCCGGCTGCCTGGGTGAGTCAGCACAGAACCTGTCTCGAGGAAGCGGGAGGAGGTGGGTCTGGCCCCTCTGCCCGGCCCAAGGCCCTCATCGGCGCCACCCACTCACGTGTCGGGCATTCTCCCACTCCAGCGAGCCCTTGTTCTGCTGTTGGTGGAGCAAGGGCACTTCCTTGGGCTCCAGCCCCTTGATGGCCTGTGGCCCATAGTCCTGGGTGTCAAAATGGACCTTCCTGACCTGGGAGGAGGGAGCAGCCAATTACCCTCCAGGTGAGGGGATGGCAATCACTTCCTGACTCTGATTCTGCCCTTGACCCCTACAGAGTATCTGCACAGCAGCCTGAGGGGTCCCTTTACGACGAAGCTGGGCCATATCCCTCCTCTGCTCAAAGCCCTGCAGTATTCCCATTGCACTCCAGGTAGGATCCCACGTCCTGACAGCGGCCCACAAGGACCTAAGCTCCTCACTCCGCTCCAGCCACCTGCCTCCTTGCTGTCCCTCCTCCCATCAGGTGCTCCCACCTCAGGGCCTTTGCACTTGCTGTCTGCATTGCCTGGAATGCTCTTCCCTTACTTTGCTGCATCCGGAGGAATACTGACGTCCCTCAAGTTTTTGTCTAATGTCTCCATAGTAAGCTCTTTTCTGACCCTCCTGACTTGCAGGTCCAATTCCTTTGCTTCTGCTTCACTCCTTGCCTCTTCCCTGTTATATTTTTTTCCCAGCACTTATCACCTTCAAAAATCGAAGAGGTGTTTAGAACATATTGGCTGCCTGAATGAATGAATGACAGCATCCATTCTGGTGGTGGTGATGATGATAAGGATGATGGTCGTACAATGATAGAAATGAAGAAGATGGGGATGATAGTGACAAAAGTGAAAGTGACAACAGCAGTGGGGATGGTGATGCGGGCATGGAGATGTGGGTGGGATGGTGGAGATCATGGGGAAGGGGATGGGGTTGGGGTGGGGAGGGAACAGGACTGGAGGTGGGGATGGTAGAGATGATGATGGTGACAGGAATGGGGATGGAAATGGAGGGGGAGGTGGTGGGGGATGGGGGTGAGGTCAAAGGTGATAAAGGTGAGGGGACCCCAGCCCACACTGTGGGTCCTCCATGCCCAGTCGTCTCAGCCTTGACCAACTCTTGGCAGTGCAGCCCCACCCTCTGGAGGGATCCTCACCCTGTCCACCCTCTAGCCCTTCCTCCACCCCAGGCTAGGGTCCCCCTCTGTCCTGGTCCTGGCCCAGCACTGACCTCCCTGGTGGGGGTGACTGCCCTGGCCTTCTCCCGAGAGGAGCCAGGGTGGGTCTGGTGCATGTTCCAGGGCAGTGGGTATTTGCCATCAGGCACCTCCAGGGGACGGTAACTCTGACTGGTCACGGTCTGGAAATTGTTGCAGACTTGTGCCCTGAGGGTGGGGCAGGAGCAGGAGCTATTACCACCAGGGCCACCTCTCCTTGTCCCCTGGAGGCTTCCACCTCCCTCAGACCTCCCACAGCAGCCTCGGGAGTCTGCTTGCCTTTGGGCCCCAGGCTGAGGACCAGGCCCTGAGTCCCCCAGGACGCCGGACCCCATGCGCGGAGCCTGGAGTTGGTCTGATGAGGTCCGATGGCCCTGAGGGCTGAGGCCCGGGAGGGCAGGGGGTGAGGAGGGGTTGGACCGACTGTACCCCATGGCCGGGTTGTCCAGGGCATCGGGATTGGGTTGGTATGAGACCACGGGCCGGTAATTTGATTTGTAGCCTGTGCCTTGGTGACTGCGCATGCGGGGCTTGAAATCCTCCCGACCTGCCAGAGGGGAAGCAGGCAGACAGGACTCAGGGTCCGCAGAGCGGCAGAGCAGTGACCAGGGCTTCCCAGGCAGGACCAGCCTCCCCCCGCACCAGGGGTCTAGGAGGGCGTCCCCACTCCTGCCCCATGCCCTGGGCATGGCTCCTACACAAAGGTGCCCTCACCGTAGGCTGTGCAGTAGCTGGTGGCGTAGAATTTCAGGGGGTCTGTGCAGCCCCCCGAACTCATCTTCACATAAGGGGAGACAACCCCCAGGGGGAGTTTCCCCATCATGATGCTGTGGGGTAGGACCCCCGGGGGGCCTAGGAAAGAAGCACAAGGAGCCCCATAGGTCTGGCAGCCCAAGGGTCCCAAGCCTGCCCCAGGCCCAGGCTGCGGAGACCACAGAGGAGGTGATGGAAGCCCACACAGCGGCCCTTCCCCCAGGTCTGTGCCTTTCCACCGACACCCACACCCTAAACTGAAGAAAGGACTAGTAATCATCGACACTTGTGTACCCTGTGTCTCATCTCACCTTCCTCACACCTTATCACCAACGCCCCTCCCCCATTTTACAGCTGGGAAACTGAGGTTCCAAGCGGTGAAGGATTAGCTCATAATAGGTAGTAGAACTGGGATTCAGACCCAGGGTATCTGACTCCTCAGCTCCTGATCTTTACCCCTTTTCTGGGAACTGAATAGCCAGACAATCGCCCACCCTGAGAACTCTTGGCCACCCCAGCTGGGAAGTTCACTCCCAGCCCCAGGCTCCTTGTCTCTCCCTAGGGTCCCTCGGCCTTGCCCGCCTCCCACTAGAAGTTGGCTCAGCTCTCTTGGGGCCCAACCACCCAGCTGGCCCCACCCTTACCTGCCCTCCGCAGGGGCTCTGAGGTAGGGCAAGAGGCTGCAGGAGGCAGGATCCGCTCCAGAGAAGCCTGAGCCCTCGGGGAAGTGGCCAGGCCAGAAGAAACAGTGCATTGCCTAGCAACAGGTGCCTAGCAACAGTGTCCCCATGCCTTGGAAGCCCTTCTGAAGCCAGGGCCCACTGAGGGGCTGACCTGGCCAGGAGGGGAGGCCAGGAGCTGCCCAGGCAAAGTACTGCCTCCATGGCTCTGGCCCCTATCGTGGTGTCCCTCACCAGAGCCAGGCAGAATTGCTGTCTGAGTGACACGAAATAAAAGATAATCCTGAACAATCACTCCAATTTATTGAGTACCCACTTCTCACCAGACACTTTACATCTTTTATCTCCAGTCTTCTGAATAGCTCTTCCAGGTAGCTATTATTATTCCTCTTTTCACACAGGGAAAAGGAGGGTTAGACAAGCCAAGTGACTTGGCTGGCCGGAGATCTCACAATCAGAAAATAGTAAAGTTGAGATTCAAATGTGGGTGGGTCCAGATCCCACTCTTAAGCCTCTGGGTAAATTAATGTTGACTATGTTCTGCTAGAGCCAAATCTGTGCCAAGCTCTTTTACACACATTACCTCACATAATCCCCCAAACCACCCTGTCAACTGGCTACTATTATTCTAGGTCCAATAAACCACAGCAGCGAAGAGTGTGGTTCAAACCTGATCTGTCGCCTTTGATGAGATATTTATCTTCTTAACGCCCCCATTTCCTCATCTTCATCGAGGGTTGTCACTGGACCTGTCTCCTAGGGCTGTTGGAAGATTTGATGAAAGAGTGGATTCAGCACCTGGCAGGTAGTTGATGCTCGGTTTTTAAAAGCTCTTCTTAGCTTTATTTTGCAATGGGAAAGGTGGGGCCCAGGCCTCACAGTTGGTGGTGGAAGAGTCTGGATTAAAACGGCGTGAGCCAGATCCACAGGTCATGCCCCTTCTGTGAGGGCCCATTTGCCTCACGTGGGCTCTAAGGCTTGTGAATGTCTAACAGTTGGATCTCTGGGGACTGAGCGGTTGTGTGTGGGGGTGGGGGGGTGATTTGTAGCATTTGTCGATTTCTATGGCGTAAACACTCCCATCATGGCTGCTTTCAAACTACCAACGCTATGTTACTGAAAAGGGAATTGGGTAGACAAGGTCAGCAACCCACCACAATTATAGTACTTCCACCATAGGGATACAGTAGATGGAAGTAAGCCCAAGAGCATAAATGACAGGAAAATATGGGAATGTAATGAGGAGGTGATGACTTTGAAGTATTTTATTAGCTTCTTTTTTAATATAATTTAGTAATATGTAAGTTTATATCATTGACGTTTTAACAACGGCTGCGTTCAACAATCAGCTGGCAGATTTCCTGGAAGTTTCACCGTCAGCTCTCAGGAGCTGCATGAGCTGGCCCCAGTGCTCCAGTGCGCCCCTGCTCTTAGGGGAGAATGAGGTGTGAATGAAGGGGAGGCCGAGGGCAAGGGGGCTGCCCTCGCCCAGGAGACGCCCTTGCCGCACTCACCTGGAGGTGACCGGCCTGCTGGTGAGGGAGCTTGTGTCTGCACCTGAACCCCACAGAGAGGCCCTGGACTCAGAGGTGACCAGGACCCAGCAGAGGCGTGGCAGGCACCCACCCTCGAGGAATGAATCTGTTCGGGGGCCAGAAGCTGCAGGGACAGAATTGAAGAGACACAGCCCGGCCCTCCAGCCAGGAGCTCCAAGTGTAATGATGGAGGCTCCCATGAGCTCCACTCAAGAAACACAAGATAGGGAAGAATAGGTGGGGCTCACCCAGGGCGGAGGGAGAGAGAGGCTCTCCTTAAAGTGTCTGCATCGCAGGGAAGGGTTACAAGCAAGGACTCAGACTCTGAAGCCAGATGGCACGGCCCTGGCTCTGACACTTAATAACTAAAGGACTTGGTGCATGTTACATGTGCCTCGGTTTCCCCCTTCTGGAAAGTGGGGGTGATAATGGTACCTACCTGTGGGGCTGTAGCTGGCACGCTGAGCTGGCACACTGAGGTGGTAAGTGCCATCTAAGAATTAGGGAAAGGTCTTGGCAAAGGATTGGGCTCAAGGGTTAACAACAGGAATTCCACATGGCCCTGCCCTCAGGGAGCCCACCGTCTCCAGGGGTCTCAGTCACTGCCAATGTGATGTAGCCAGCGAGAGCTCAGTTCAGGACCCTGAGAGGGCTGAGATCAGAACTCGCTTCTGCCATGCGCTGCCTGTGCAGCTCCCGGCTTCGGGGATTCACCTCCAGTCCCGATGTTGCAGGGTTGCTGGTGGATTTGAAATACACTTTGCACCGTGTCTAGCAGGCAGTAGGCCTGCACCAGGCGAAGATGAGGGAGGGCACTCCACGTGGAAGGGCCGGCGAGAACAAAGGTGAGACTACCTGGTCCCTCGCGGCTGGAGCACTGGGTGAAGGGGAGGGGCTAGCTCAGCTCGGGGAGGCAGCTTCGAGGGAGGCTGTGGCCAGGCTTTCCGTTTCGCAGTTGATGAGGGGCAAACGGGGTTGTGAAAGGCTTGAAACTGTCCCATAACGCTGTGACGGGAGCTCTTGAGCTGTTGGGGACCCATGGGTCGGAGCCCACGAAAGACGGGGAGGAATTCTGGGAGGCGGCGGTGATCCTCCTGGTGGCCTGTGGTTTTTTTGCTGTGTGGCGACACCCAGCGGCCATAACTCAGAACTGCAGGTGATAGACGTGCTGCCCTCATAAAGCTGGGGGGCTCCTGGAGGGGCGCGAGGAGAAGGCGGAGCTACTAGATCGCCCGGCCACCAGGTTCTCCAGAACAGAGGGGCCCGGCCTGGGCAAGGAGGGTTCGGGAGACCAAGGGCCTGGAGCTCACAAGCAGCAGGAGCCTAGGGGCTGCTCACCTGGTGCTGGTCCCAGCGCTAACCCCATCGCTGTGTGACTTTTGGACCTCTCACCTCTGGGCCTCAGTTTTTCTAACTCCCCAGTCCCCCCTACCCCCAGCCCTTGGCAACCCACAGGTGACTTTCCATCTCTATGAATTTGACTGCTCTAGGCACCTCATATAAGAGGAATCGTACAATATTTGTCCTTTTGTGTCTGCTTTATTTCACTTAGCATAATGTCCTTAAGGTTCATCCATACTGTAGCAGGTGTCGGAATTTCCTCCTTTTAAAAAGCTGAATAATATTCCATTATATGTATATACCACACGTTGTTTATCCACTCATCTGCAGATGGACACTTGAGTTGTGTCTATCTTTTGGTTATTGTGAATAATACTGCTATAACATGGGTGTATAAGTATCTTGTTGAGTCCCTGCTTTCAATTTTTGAGGGGTGCACACCCAGAAGCAGAACTGCTAGAACTTACTACACTCATACTTCTGAAGTCCGTGTGCAGGAGGCTGGGGAAGGCACAAAGGGTAATGTTTCCCGGCTTCAGGTGGGCCCCGAGGCAAGGGGGTTGATGGGGGAGGAGAATGGAATCAGGTGTTGCCCCCAGGAAAGGCCTGGTCTGAGTCCATTTAGGTGAAAGAGGAAGAGGCAGGGATGCCAATGTCTTGGGTGAGCTGAGGTCACATCTCTACTCCTTTCTGAGCCACTTCTGGAACTTGAGTTTGAGGTCTGCCTCTGGCACAAATAGTGCTGTGTGACTTTCCTTAATTAACCACACTCTCTGGTCCTGCTGCCTGTGAAAGAGGGAACTAGGCCAGACCTGGAGGTTTGGCTTGTTTGTTTTTAGTTTGAGATGTGTTGTTTATTTGGCCTCAAGGTCTTGGAACTCTTTCTTCAAACAGATATTAAAATGATGACTGGCTCTGTGTCTCCCTCACCCCCCTCATCTGTGAGACAGCAGGACCCCAGCCCACCCTCTTTCCAGGTCCCTCCCCTTGTTACAGGAGAGTGTGGAGGGGAGTCTGCCGCACCCTAGCCCACACTCAGCCTCACCCTCTGGGGCCGGCTGGACCAGCACTGGCTGTACCTCCCAGCCCAGACCCTGAGGTGTGTCTATAGAGGGCACAGCGTTTGAGGAACAGAGCTCATCAAACCCTTCATTCTGCCCACAGGAACACTGTTTCTGAACCCAGATTCTTCTAAGCCCACCTGACAATCCTCATCCAGGCCAGGTGCCCCCACTCTGTGATCCAGGATGGAGCAACTTGAAACTGGCACATGGCATCAAGGGGGTCATGACAGGAAGGGCTGGATGGGGCAATGCCAAGCCCATGGGCCCCTCTTGTCCGTGGCATGGGGGTAGCAGGGTGGCCTGGATTCGCACAGCCACCTCTTGGTTCAGCCCTGGGTGGTGGCGCTGCCCCGCTGAAGGGCTCAGCGGTTCTGAGGCTGAGGTAACTGATTTGGGAGAAGTGGGTCCGGAGGCTCCTGGGTCTGAACCGCATGGTGTTAGGATAGGAGCCCTGGCTTTGGGGCCTCACCGACCTGCGTTTAGATCCTGGCTCCACCTAGGACAATGTCCTGGGCCTCGCTTTCCTCCCTGTGACAGCAGGGTGCTGCCTGCTCCCTGGGCTGTTGTGAGAATGAAATGAGAACTGTAAGAAAGGGGCTCAGTGTGACACCTGCACCGTGGGACCGGTGAGTGATGGGGGCTGTGATCATTAGGGGTGTAAACATTGGGTCCAGGGAGCAGGCCAGCAGCCAGGCCAGGATGACTTCAGTTTTCACTATCGATTTTGCCCATTTCCAGCATCTCTGCACTGTGACTTGGGCCTCTAGGACGGCTGCTGCCTTAATGAGGCAGGAGAGGTGCCCGGGACTGGGGTCCTAAAACTCCCACCTTTAAAACGTGCCCTGGAGGCTCTGCTCACTGATCTGTTGCCACCAGGAACTGAAATAGCCCGAGTCTAACAGCCTAAGTCCAATCCCTCTCCGTCTCTGTCTTTCCTAAAAGGAAATGATTGCCTTGCTGGTTTGAGCGCTCTCTCCCCCCACCTCCCACCAAGCTAGCATAACTTCCTGTAGTTCATTTCCACTCCTGTCTGTAGATGTTTCCTGGAAGAACTCTGCTGAGCATATTTGATGGCTGTTCTGTTTCTGCCTGTTCTGTTCTTTTACTGTCTCCTCTGGGTGAACTGGTTGATCTCGCACAAGGTTTAAAAATTCATGACTCCTGGGGAAGATGGAACGAGATGGAGCAGAAAATAAGAACACAGTCTCAGTTTTCCAATGGGATAGAGATATTCTCGTCAGTGAACAGCGAGAAAGCGAGGGCAGGGGTCAAGAGGGTGGCTTCTGGATGCACAGAGATCTGGGTTTGACTCTCCAGCCCTGTTTTTCTGGGATCTGTGCTCTGGGACTCAACTCCTCTAAGCCTGTTTCCTCACCTATATGATGAGGTCACGGTAGAACTCACACAGGCTGAGGACTCCGGAAAGATAATATTTAAGTGCTTAGCACATAGCCTGGCATAGAGAAGGCACTCAATAAGTGCTTATGATTATTTTACATTTCCCAGCCTCCCTTGCAGTTAGATAAGCACCATGTGGCCAGTTCTGGCCAATGTGCTGCATGAGGAATTGAGGAATGCCACTCTCAGTCTGAGGCAGTTATCAGTGGCTGTGAGTTTTCTACTCTCTGTGGGTGGAGACAGGAATGTCAGGATGGAGGAATCAAAAGATGGAAGCAGGGGCTTCCCTGGTGGCGCAGTGGTTGAGAATCTGCCTGCTAATGCAGGGGACACGGGTTCGAGCCCTGGTCTGGGAAGATCCCACATGCCACGGAGCAGCTGGGCCCGTGAGCCACAATTGCTGAGCCTGCGCGTCTGGAGCCTGTGCCCCGCGACGGGAGGGGCCGCGATAGAGAAAGGCCCGCGCACCGCGATGAAGAGCGGTCCCCGCACCGCGATGAAGAGTGGCCCCCGCTTGCCGCAACTGGAGAAAGCCCTCGCACGAACCGAAGACCCAACACAGCCAAAAATAAATAAATAAATAAATAAATAAATAAGAAAATCCAAAAAAAAAAAAAAAAAAGATGGAAGCAGCCTGGATCACTGAGTCACCTCCTGGAGGTCAGCTGCCCCAGAAAGCGGGCTTTCCCTCAGCAGACGGGGATGTGATAGAGAGAGAAACCTTGCAGCTTCAAGCCCCGGAGGTCTGGGATTTTGTTTGCTACTGCAGCATAAGCAAAGAACTGAAGATTTGAGGACTTCTTGGGAAAGAAGTTTAGATGTGATTCTGTGTATTAGTCAGGGTTCTCCAGGGAAACAGAGCCAATAGGATGTACAAGTGTTCCTAAGTGTGTGTATATAGTGGAATATTATTCAGCCATATTATTCCTGCCATTTGCAAGAACATGGGTGGACATTGAGGGCATGATGCTAAGCGAAATAAGGCAGACAGAGAAAGGCAAATACTGTATGATCTCACTTATATGCAATCTAAGAAAAACAAACTCGAGAATTCCCTGGCGGTCCAGTGGTTAAGACTCCAGGTTTTCACTGCCAAGGGCCCGGGTTCAATCCCTGGTCAGGGAACTAGGATCCCACATGCCACACAGCGCAGCCAAAAAAAAAAAAGAAAGAAAGAAAGAAAGAAAGAAAAGAAAAGAAAAACAAACTCATAGAAAGAGAGAGTAAATTGGTGGTTGCCAGAGGCAGGGGGTGGGGGGTGGGGGCTGGGGGTGGGGAGGAAGTGAGTGAAGATGGTCCAAGGGTACAAACTTCCAGTTATAAGATGAGTAACAGGGCTTCCCTGGTGGCACAGTGGTTGAGAATCCGCCTGCCAATGCAGGGGACACAGGTTCAAGCCCTGGTCCAGGAAGATCCCACATGCCGCGGAGCAACTAAGCCCGTGCGCCACAACTACTGAGCCTGCGCTCTAGAGCCCGCGAGTCACAGCTACTGAGCCCGAGTGCCACAACTACTGAAGCCCGTGTTCCTAGAGCCCGTGCTCCGCAACAAGAGAAGCCACCGCAATGAGAAGCACGTGCATCGCAACAAAGAGTAGCCCCCGCTCGCCACAACTAGAGGAAGCCCACGTGCAGCAACGGAGACCCAACGCAGCCAAAAAATAAATTAAATAAAATAAATTTTAAAAAAATAAAAAAAAATTTTTTTTAAAAGATGAGTAACTTCTGGGGATTTAATGTACAGCATGATGACTACATTTAACAGTACTGTTTTGTGCACTTGAAAGTGGCTAAGAAAGTAGATCTTAAAAGTTCTCACCATGTACACACAAAAGGTAACGATGTAAGATGATGGATGTATTAACTAACCTTATCGTGGTACTCATTTTACAATATATGCGTATATCAAATCATGATTTTGTACACTTTATTTTTATTTATTTATTTATTTTCAAAATTTGTTTAAAAAAAATTTTTTTTTTTTTTGGCTGCGTTGGGTCTTTGTTGCTGTGCACGGGCTTCCTCTGGTTGCAGCGAGTGGGGGCTACTCTCCGTTGTGGTGCACAGGCTTCTCATTCCAGTGGGCTTTTCTTGCTGCGGAGCATGGGCTTTAGGCACGTCGGCTTCCGTAGCTGTGGCACGTGGGCTCAGTAGTTGTGGCACACGAGCTATAGAGCACAGGCTCAGTAGTTGTGGCGCACGGGCTTAGTTGCTCCACGGCATGTGGGATCTTCCTGGGCCAGGGCTCAAACCTGTGTCCCCTGCACTGGCAGGCGGATTCTTAACGACTGCGCCACCAGGGAAGCCCCATGGTGTTGTACACTTTAAACTTACACATGTTCTACGTCAAGTATATCTCAGTAAAGCTAGAAAAAGAAAAACAATAAAATTTAAAAATTAAAATCTAACAAAAAAAAGCCAGCGACTATTTAAGACTTGACACTTCTATGGGCAGGAAGTGGGCTGAGAAATCTGTACAACCCTCAAAGTGGGCAGAGCCCACAACCCCTGCTTCACATGCAATAAGGGAGGATAATGGGAAAGGAAGAGTCTCCAACGATTGCAAGCCAAGCGCCCCAGAAAGCCGGTGAAGGGAGTTCCTTGTAGGAGAGCAGCCACGGGGTCTCCCCTGCCCTGGAGGAGGACTTGCACGGTGTCTGCCCAGCAGGCTTCCAGACCATGGCTACTGGTGCCTCCCATTCTCCCCTCACCAACGGCATCTTTACTGTGGTTATCCTGCCCCTGCTCTGTGTTTGTATACTGAGCATGTGGGGAGAGGAGATAACTTGTCTTTTATTTTTATTATTATTATTTTTTAATTAATTAATTTATTTATTTATGGCTGTGTTGGGTCTTCGTTTCCGTGCGAGGGCTTTCTCCAGTTGCAGCAAGTGGGGGCCACTCTTCATCGCGGTGCGCGGGCCTCTCACCATCGCGGCCTCTCTTGTTGCAGAGTACAGGCTCCAGACGCGCAGGCTCAGCAATTGTGGCTCACGGGCCTAGTCGCTCCGCGGCATGTGGGATCCTCCCAGACCAGGGCTCGAACCCATGTCCCCTGCATTGGCAGGCAGATTCTCAACCACTGCGCCACCAGGGAAGCCCCATAACTTGTCTTTTAAATTCATACATCTCTGGATCAAGAGGGGCCACATCTAGACCCATAAAGAGACCTCAGGGCATCCAAGGGACCCTGGGCTGGAGGCAGGGGCTGGGTTTTTCTTCTTGGAAAGGGGGCGTTCCTGTGTGTTGTGTGTAGAAAAAAGAGTGAATCAAATGCAGTATTTGGAGATCAGAAGGGCAGACTGGGATAGAGACTTCTAGGGCTCAGCCAGGTCTGATTCTCTTCTCTTCCCAGATCCCTGGGAGAACGACCCTTTCCAGGCTCCTTGCAGACAGCAGGACCACGTGACGAGCTCCGGCCCACGGGCTGTGAGAAGTGACACGTGTCGATTCCGGATTGAGAGGATGGGAGTCCTCGCCACTCTCTCGACCTCTTCGGTGGCAGCTGTGGAGACCACAGTCTGAGATGGCAGAGCCTGGATGGCTGGGTCACCACGTGAAGGAGCTGTGCTGAAGAGATGCCCAGTTCACACTGGACTTGGCACAAGTGAGGAGTAAACCTTGCTTTGTTAAGCCACTGAAATTTGGGGGGTTTATTTCCTATCATAGTCTAGCCTGACCTGACAAGTACACCTTTCTATTAGAAAGATTGTAGCTAGAGCATGCATAGGAGGGAGAGGAAACGCCTGCAGAGTGTGGTAAGTTTAGGACATTAAGGGAACCTCATAAAATGCTCAGACATTCTCCATTAACTTGCTGGGTCTCCTGAACAAGCTCCATTGGCCACACACTTGAATAGTCTGGCATCCAGTAGAGACAGCTCCACAAAGAGCCTCCACCTTCATTTATCCGATCAATGAGTCACTCGGTGAGCATTTCATGAGCACCAATGATGTACCAGGCATTGTGTTAAAAAAGGGGATAGAATGGAGTGCAGTATATGGTCCCTTCCTCCAGGGAACTTGTAGCGGGCGAGGGTTAACATAAACAATAAACAATCTCTCCGTGCCCCCCAGGGGCCATGGAGGGTAGCAGTGTGAGCAAGGGTATTGCAGGTTGACCTGGCTGGGTTCTCATCCCAGCTGATTCCATGGAATTCCATGTAATGTGCTTGCTTAGAACACTGCCTGCCTGGCGGGTGGCAAATGCTACACACACACACACACACACGCACACACACACACACACACACACACTCAGGCACTCGCCCCAGGCCTGGCTGACTCCAAATCCTGCAAGCTAACCCACCCTAACTTATAATTTTTTTTCTTTTGGCCATGCCACATGGCTTGTGGGATCTTAGTTCCCCAGCCAGGGATTGAACCTGGGCCACGGCAGTGAAAGCACTGAGTCCTAACCACTGGACCGCCAGGGAATTCCCAAGCATTATAATTTTACAACATTATTGTATTATATTATCTCAGAAAGAAGCCCAAAGGTTTTAGCATGGCATAGAAAATCTGCCATCCTCCCTTCCAAGCCTCATTTCTAACCCCTCCCACCAGGTGCCCCCTGCTCCAGCCTCACAAGTGGGACCCCTTCAAGACTCTGCAAACATGCCATGCACTGTCTCACCTCCTCTGCCTGGAAAGCCTTTTCCCTGTCCCCACGCTCTCTCTAAAGCACAGATCTAAGTCACTTCTCTGCTTATAGCTCTCTGAGAGTTCTTAGAAGGAAGTGCCTCGAGGAAATCACTTTCAAGCTGAATCAGAGGGCTTGTTTTCATAGATGAAGGCCATTTTATTAAGTGGAATCTCGTGTGCTACCACAACTGGAGAGCAAGGCAGATAACGTGGGGTTGGGGTTAGTTGCCTGGAGCAGGCGGGGGGATGCAGAGAGTGGGAGAGGATGAGATGAGAGCGCTGGGCTGCTGTGCCCCTGTCAGAGGCCGCGAGAGGCGAGGCAGCGACTGGGAGGAAACAGGGAGCGGGCCCCAAAGAGCAGTGAGGTTCCCAAAGCAGGCACCCTCCCTGAGGTTTTAGGCGGGATGTAGACAAACAGGTTCTTAACAACTTATATCCCTAAATTGCTGAGTCATGGGAACGGCACACATAAGCAGTACACCAAAGAAAGCCCTTTCTTAGGAGAAGGCAATGCCACGGGTGAGGAGGGCTGGCTGGAACCAGACTGCCGGCATCCCGTCTGGTCTCGGCTGTCTTCCTGACACAGACCAGGACACCGAGCACGTGGCGGCTTGTCTCTCCTGCCACATGGTCAATGCACGGCACAGGTGGGGGGCCACCACAGCAAACATTATGCCTGGACATTGACAACCATTTTTTATGGGACAGACCAATACATAATTGTATGGGAGAAGCCAGCTGAAATCTTTCAAACTCTCCACCTATATGCATATGGCTGTTGGCATTCTCAGAGTTGGTTAATATCACAGCTTAAAAAGAAAATTGTAGAAACAAAGACCCAACACAGCAAAAATAAATAAATTAATTAGTAAAAAAAAAAATGGTCTTAATGGAGAATTTCACCTTCATTTTAGATTTAAATGATATTAAACTAAGTATCCTTTGAAGACACATGAGTGTAACCACTTCCATTTTTCTCAGTGAGGAACTTATTTTTAAATATGAATTTTTGTAACAATTAGAGTACTTTTTTTTTTTTTAACTTTTTTTGGGTTTATTTATTTTATTTATTTATTTATCCATGGCTGTGTTGGGTCCTCGCCTCTGCACGAGGGCCCTCTCCAGCCGCGGCAAGTGGGGGCCACTCTTCATCGTGGTGCGCAGGCCTCTCATTATCGCGGCCTCTCTTGTTGCGGAGCACAGGCTCCAGACGCACAGGCTCAGTAACTGTGGCTCACAGGCCCAGCTGCTCTGTGGCATGTGGGATCCTCCCAGACCAGGGCCCGAACCCGTGTCCCCTGCACCGGCAGGCAGACTCCCAACCACTGCGCCACCAGGGAAGCCCCTAGAGTACTTTTACATGCACTTAATTTTCATTTAAACATTTTATTAAAATTTTTAAAAATTTAATAACATTGTTATTGTTTGTTTTTACAGTCACAGACATGATTTTTGACAAAGATGCCAAAGCAATCCAATGGGAAAAGAAGTCTTTTTAATAAATGATGCTGGAACAACTGGATATGTACATGGGAAAAAAAAAAGAACCCCAAGCCTTACCTCACACCATACCTAAAAATTCATTCAAGATATAAAGATCTGTTCATGACATGGGGATAAGGAAAGGCTTCTTGAACAGGTCACAGGAAGCAATAACCATAAAAGAAAAAGCTGATAAATTGGGCTTCATCAAACTTTAAAACTTCAGCTCTTCAAAAGTCACGTTAAATGAATAGACGAAAATGAATAGACAAGCCACAGACTTGGTAAAAAAATTTGCAAACATATATCCGGCAAACAACTTGTATGTAGCACATATAAAGACCTACAATTCAGTAATAAAATGACAAGAACCAAATTTTTAAATGGGCTAAACAGGACTTCGCTGGTGGCGCAGTAGTTAAGAATCCACCTGCCAATGCAGGGGACATGGCTTCGATACCTGGTCTGGGAAGATCCCACATGCCGTGGAGCAACTTAGCCCATGCGCCACAACTACTGAGCCTGCACTCTAGAGCCCACAAGCCACAACTACTGAAGCCCACGCGCCTAGAGCCTGTGCTCCGCAACAAGAGAAGCCACCACAATGAGAAGCTCGTGCACCGCAACGAAGAGTGGCCCCCGCTCGCTGCAACTAGAGAAAGCCCATGTGCTGCAATGAAGACCCAACTCGGCCAAAAAATAAAATAAATAAAATTTAAAAATAAATAAATAAAATAAAATGGGCTAAACAGTTGAACAGATACTCCACAAAAGAAGATATATGAATGGCTAAAAAGCATGTGAAAAAACATTCAACAGCATTCATTGTCAAGGAAATGCAAATTAAAACCACAGTGAGGCACCAGGACATACCCACCAGAATGGCTAGAATTTAAGGCACTGACAACACCAAGTGCTGGCAAGGCTGTGGAGCAGCTGGATCTCTCATACGTTGTTGGTGGAAGTGTAAAATGGTACATCAATAAGTCCTGACAGGGCTTCCCTGGTGGCGCAGTGGTTGAGAATCTGCCTGCCAATGCAGGGGACACGGGTTCGAGCCGTGGTCTGGGAAGATCCCACATGCCACGGAGCAACTGGGCCCGTGAGCCACAATTGCTGAGCCTGCGCGTCTGGAGCCTGTGCCCCCGCAACAGGAGAGGCTGCGATAGTGAGAGGCCCGCGCACCGCGATGGAGAGTGGCCCCCACTTGCCGCAACTAGAGAAAGCCCTAGCGCAGAAATGAAGACCCAACACAGCCATAAATAAATAAATAAATAAATAAATAAATAAATCCTGATAGTCACTTTTTTTTTTTTTTTTTTTTTTTATTTATGGCTGCGTTGGGTCTTCGTTTCTGTGCGAGGGCTTTCTCTTGTTGCGGCAAGTGGGGGCCACCCTTCATCGCGGTGCGCGGGCCTCTCACTATCGCGGCCTCTCTTGTTGCAGAGCACAGGCTCCAGACGCGCAGGCTCAGTAGTTGTGGCTCACGGGCCTAGTTGCTCCGCGGCATGTGGGATCTTCCCAGACCAGAGCTCGAACCCGTGTCCCCTGCATTGGCAGGCAGATTCTCAACCACTGCGCCACCAGGGAAGCCCCGACAGTCACTTTTAAACCAGTCGTATACCTTCCTATGACCCGGCAATTCTATTTCTAGATGTTCACCAAGAGAAATAAGAACATGTATTCACAGGACTTGTTTGTAGTGTCTTCATTCATAATAGCCCAATACTGGCGACAGCTCAGGTGTCCATTCACAGGCGAATGGATGGACTAACTGTGGTCGAGTCAGACAACGGAATACACATGCTCAGTATTAGACACGGACAAATACTGATGTGTGCGATGACACGGATGAACCTCAACAACACTGAGCTGAATGAAAGCAGGCACGTGCAAAAGAGTCCACACTGTACGAGTCCATCTGTATGAAATTCTACAACAGACAGAACTAATCTATGGCAGAGAAAAAATCGGAGATACGGTTGCTTGGGCTGTGGGGAGGCGTGCTGTGAGGACCGACTGGGATGGAGCATGAGGGAACTTTCTGGGGTGATGGGAATTTCTGCATCTTGACAGGAGGTTGATGCAAGCATTTGTCAAAACTCAGCAAACGTAGAGTTAAGATTTGAGCATTTCACTGTACGTACGTTTTACAGCAAAAGAGAAAAAAACTTTAAATACAAAATATCAAAGTGGAGTTAATGATATGCATTCTTAAGTATTTAGGGGAAGTGTTCTGATGTCTGTAATTTTCTTTGAAATGCATCCAAAAGTAGATGGATGAATGGGTGGAAAGAGGGATGGAAAGATGGACAGATATGCAGCGAATCAAGTAGAGTGAAAAGTAGAGTGAAAAGTTAATGGTTATCTAAGTGCTGGGTGCTTACCGTAAAACTCGTTCAACATTGCTGTATGTTTGAAATTTTTTATAATTTAGAAAAATTCAATAACATTTTATGTACTTATTTTTATAGTTACCTTTTTAATTTTGGCAAGTGACACTATTGATATGACTTTTTCCATTTACAGTGATGATATAAAGTTTCCTTTTAAAATTAATTTGTCTAGGGAATTCCCTGGTGGTCCAGTGGTTAGGACTTGGCGATTTCACGGCCAGGGCCCAGGTTCAGTCGCTAGTCGGGGAACTAAGATCACACAAGCTGCGTGGCGTGGCCAAAAGAAAAAAAAAAAAGAAGAGTTAAAAAGGATAAAATAAAATTAATTTGTTTAAATAAAAAGGGGCTCAACTTAAGAACGATAGCAAGTGAATATTAGTATAGATGGTGCATGGATACGGCAGAGCTCACGATGGCAATGAGTGAACAGGGTAAGTCTGGGACAAGTGGGGTGCTTGAAAGTACACAAGTTCTGGGGCAACCTTGATTTAAACCCTGTTTTGCTGCTTGCCAGCTGTGTGGCCGAGGGCAAGCCTCTCTGAGTTTGTTTCCTCGTGTAGAAATGGGATAAGGCAATCTCCTCTGAAAGGAGGCTTGCTGTGAGACGACCCAGGGAAAGCCTGGCTTGGGAGGCCACAGTAAGCGCCACCCGCCTCCCTGCATCTGGGAAGGGCGGAGAACATTGCTACCTGGGAAAACAGTTTGAAGGATACAACCAAGGCAGGGAGTATACGTGCTTGGTGGGGATGAGTGGTCGGGGGAGATTCTAAGAAGGTCCACCACACTGAACGGGGAGTAAGAAAGCAGAGAGCAAGAAGTACAGAGCACCCACGCAGACATGAGTCCCAGCTACTTCTGCTTCCTTGTGGGAAATGTGAGGCCCACACTCAGCAGGGGAGGATGGACCCCAGCGGCCCCGGCTCCAGGGCCCTCTGGTGCATCTATTTCCTGAAGCATGCTTGGCTTTGGGAGTTCGCTTCTTTTAGCATCTCAGGTCCTCCAGACGCGTGGGCAGAGAACCAAGAACTGTCTCCACTTTCCACAGTGAGAAAGACAGATCTTATTCGTTAAAACCCTTCTCCCCAGTCCGAGGGCATCCAGCCACCTGGAAAGAAGGGGACCAATCCTTCAAGCACACTGACCCATTGGAACTAGGGAGGGGGAAAAAAAAAATCTCAGGACAGCAGGAGACCCAAGAGGCCTCTGACCCCTGCCGACCCACAGCTCTTGCTGTTGGGAAGGTTTGCTTTGAGCTCTGCAATCAGATTGACACATCAATTTTTTTTTTTTTTTTTTTTTACTCATTTCTTAAGTAATTGGGAACACCTTCTACATGCCAAGTGATGTACCAGGTACTACGGATCTCAGGCGAACAAAAATAGATCTAGTCCTTGTCCTCATGGAACTTGAAGTCCAATGGGGAGACAGGCATTGATCAGAGAGTGACGGATTTAAAATTGAGATGTTAGGGAGGGCTTCTCTGAGGAAGTGGCACCTGAGCAGAGATCTGAAAGAGGATAGGAGTGAAGAAGGAAAGGGAGGAAAGAGCACTCTGGGCAGAGGGAACCGTGCAAAGGCCCTGTGGTGGGAGAGGTCGTGGAGAGGATGAGAGGCTGAAGGAACCTAGGAGGAGCTGGAGCACAGAAACTGAGAGTGAGGCCAAGATGAGGTTTAAGATGTGGGCATCCCAGGCAGGAACCTTAAAGGTCATGTCAAGGGTTTTCATTTTTATTTAAGAGAAATTGAAGGGTTTTCAGGAGGGGGGAAGCCATGGTCAGAACAATGCATTGGAATACACTGATTTCAGGGCTGCAGGTAGAGAACAGATTCAAAGGGGGTTCAGATGGCTGTAGCAGTTGTCCAGCTGAAGGATGGGAGTAGCTTTGACCATGGTGATGATGCTGAGACAGAAAGAAGTGGATGGATTCAAGAGCTTTTTTGGAGGTAAGTCAACCAGTCTTGGGGACGAAATGGAGGGAGAGGGAGGAGTTCAGAACAATTCCTAGCTTGAGTGACTGGATGGATACTGATGCCCTTCACTGAGAGATGACAGAGGAAGACTAGGGAGGTTTTGTGGGGTGGGTCAGGAAAGGGGAATAGCCTGGTTCCCTTTTGGATGTGCTGAGTTTGCTGGGCCTTTGAGACACACTGGAGGAGTCTGGCTGGCAGTTAGATGTGCAGGCTGGAGCTCAAAGGAAAGTATGGTTTGAAACATAGATTTAAGAATTGTCAGGAATGCCCTGGCGGTCCAGCGGTTAGGATTCGGCGCTTTCACTGCTATGGGCCCGGGGTCAATCCCTGGTCGGGGAGCTAAGATCCTGCAAGGTGCGCGGCATGGCCAAAAAAAAAGAATTGTCCATACCCTGGTGTGGGTGAGATCACTAGAGGGAGTACGGAAAGAAAAAAGGAGGGCTCCTAGGACAGCATCATGAGGAACTTCAAATTTAATGATGGTGGGGGGGGTGTGGGGGGGTGAGATGCCTCCAAAGAGGTAGAGGTGGGGCTGAAAAGGCAGAAGGAAATGCAAGGAAATGCTGAATCATGAAAACCGAGGGACGGGGAGGTTTCTATCGTTGGTCAGAGGGAAAAGTAAAGCTTTGAATAATGTCCGCTGGATTTAGTAATATGGAGGTCCTGGTGACCTTAGTGAGAGATGCTTTCATTCAAATAATGAGGTGGAAAGCCAGAGAGGTGAAGATAAGATAAGGAAAGGAGACAAGGAAGTGGAGACAGTGTAGTCAACCCCTCGGAGAAGTTGACTTGTGAAGAGCAGGAAAGGAAAAGGCTTCATGTGCCAGTAGCCACACTCACCCAGTCTTTCCCTAGACCTAATTCTTGAGCCTAACTTGTTTTGCTGGTTCCCCTCCTCAGGGTCTATCTTGAGGCACATTTAGAACAATAAATAGGAGGCATGCCTTTAATCTGATCCTGTCCTGAGACACTTCATCTAAGGCAAAAGTCTTACTGGGCCTTTGTTGCCCAAAGCATTGCTTATATCTCATCTTTTTCTATTTAGCGTATAGATGTTTAACCCTGGAAGGCCCAAGACTTCTGGATTCTATTTCCTTTCATTCCTACTTGAACACCAGGTAATTCTTTGCTGAGCTCATCTCGTCCTTCTAAATCCTCACCAAATGCAGCCGGTAGTAGCCAATAGGGATGACTGGTTTTCTGCTTTCCAGCCTCTTCCTTGTGGGCTGCCAGCTTGGAAAACACATAGGGTACCTCCCCAGTCAGAGCAGGCATTAGCTTTACCCAGTGTTTCACTAGTGCAGAACACAGAACTCCTACTTTTCAAGGATCCTACATCACTTTGATCACTTCTGCCCAAATGTTAAGCCAATGTCACCACAGGCGAGTAACTCAATTCCTCTGGGCCTGTTTCTTCATTGGCAGAATGAAGATAACAGTACAACCTACTTCATAGGGCTGTTATAGGAACTGAGTGAGTCAATGTAGGTATTGTGTTAGCCTAATGTGTGGTCTAGAGAAAGCACTCGGTACATGTTGGCTGTTCAAATAGTCGAGGAGGAATTACATGTGTTCGTATGAGACTGATTCTAAGTTCACAAGAGTCTGATATACTAAGCAGCCTCCTTTTAAAAAGTATTATAGTGAGAAGTTCACCTGCCCAGGGGACAGGATACTCACTCATGCTGGTCACTCGGTGATTTCTTTTTTCTCTATAAGCAAATCTACACTGGAAGCCCAATTACCATCTGTTATCAGTTACCAACAGCTATAATACTGTTGGTAACTGTATGTAGCTATAATGCTGTGTAACAAATCACCCCCAAACTTGGTGGCTTAAAATAGTAAGAATTTATTTAGCTTAAGGGTCTTTGGGTTTGCAATTTGGACTGGGCTTGGCTGGGTAATTTTTCTGGTCTTGACTAGTCTCACTTACCTATCAGCTGACTTTGGCTAAGGGGACAGGGATGACTTGGACACATGACTCTCATCCTCCGGAAAGCTAAGCTGGGCAGGCTTTCAGGTGGTGGCAGAAGAGGTACAAGAGCTCCGGCAAGCCCAATTGTGCCAGTGCTTTTCAAGGCCCTGCTTACTTCATGATAACCGACATCCCGTTAGCCAAGCAAGGCCCTGGCTGACCCCAGGGTCAGAGGGGAGGGCCCTGCAAAATCACAGCAAAGGGAGTGGCTACAAGGGCTGAGTCTGCCAGACCCTCATAAAATTGATCGGTGAGAGTGAATTCACAACAAGGGAAGCTATTTCCAGGATATTAAAAGTAGGTGTCTCAGAGCTCCACGGCCTGGTGTGGAGGTGCGCCTGTCACATGAGGCTGGATGTCCCACGGCCTGTGCCCAGTTGAGTCAGTGCCTGAGACACACGAACCAATCCTCACTTCTCTTCTGTTTGCTTATCCCTCCTTCAAAGGTCCTCTGGAGCACGGGCTGTATCTCATTCACCTCTGTCTCCTGGGCCTGGCACTAGGCCCAGCACATGGTGCTAGGGCTGACAACCTCTGCTTGTGATCAGTGAAATAAAGAGTGACATTATAGGGACGTCCCTGGCAGTCCGGTGGTTAAAACTCCGCGCTTCCACTGCAGGGGACATGGGCTCGATCCCTGGTCGGGGAACTAAGATCCCGCATGCTTTATAGCGTGGCCAAAAAAAAAAAAAAAAATCCTTCTCTGATCCCCAGCATCTAGTGAAGACCGTTACAGTGTATCTTTCTAATTAGATTTCTGAGCATCACTCTTCCTGTTTGGACCAAGCCCACTGCTGTTTCTATTTGCGCAGGAAACACAGTATCTAGTATAAGTTATCTACTAAAACCTTCTCACCTCTGCATGACTCTGCTGAGGGGTGGGAGCAAAGAGAGACAGGGGAGCAGGGGAGAGCCTGTGCTCTTAGGAGCAACCAGCAGTGGCTTGTCAGCAAAAGTGCTGGAGCCAGTGGACGCAATAGAGGTTGGACAACTCAGCTGGGGGCCCTGGAATGGGGTTCATATAGTCTTTCCGACCAGCCACATCCAGCTCTCAGAGACAGCCTGTGGCTTGGAGGGAAAAGACAGATAGTGACAGCAAGACCCAGAAAGCTTCCATCCTCATCTCTGCTGCTCAGGGTAAGGATGAAAGCCTTGAAGCAGGGCAGACATCGAGCCCTGCCCCTGGCCCCCCGAAAATCCAAAGGCAGTCTCTCTGAACTGCAGACCGTCACCTGGAGAGCTAGGCTGCACCCGTCCCGCTTGGAGGGCTCAGGTGTTCAGGCTGGAACTGCTGAGGCTGTGACATCATCTCTACAAGAGTCAGGGCCCGAGGGGGAGGGGGGAGCCTATAGGGAACCGAGAGGGGGTCTCTGCGAAGGGCTCTGCACAGCAGTCCTCCACGGACCCAGACAAGATGCAGGTGAGGAGTCAGGAGCAGAAGAGTAATGACGACAGTTCCGTGTTTTGAGGTAGCAGACGGGGCCTCGGTGCACAGGCCCTGGAGGCCCGGCTTCCAATTCCAGCCCCCACCCCCACCCCCTGCTTCCCGCCTGCGGCTTCCGGCAAGCAGCTTCATCTCACCAGGCCTCACTTTCCTCACCTGGCCAAGGGAGTGATAGTTGTGCCTGTCTCGTATCCCTGTTGTGAGGCCTGAGTGATGTCATTCGAGGAAAGCTCTTAGCGGTGCTGGGCGTGCCTTCGGCCAACACCACCATTAGCCGTGATTACAAGTGTCACTCAGGTGCCACATACTGTGCTGAGCACTTCACACAGGTGACTTCTTTAGTCCTTACACCCACACGTGAGGTGGTTCTTTGACTTTCCTTTCTACAGATGAGACACGGAAGCGTGGAGAGGTTAAACAACGTGACCAAGGTCACCCAACTGACCAATGGGAGAGCCAGGATTCTACCTTAGGCCTGACCCCCAAGCAGCTGCCCTGAACCTCTCTGCTCTATTTCTCCAACACGTGTCCCAGGGCATCACCAGATGTGAACATTTCACCACATACTGACTAACTGAAATCCACTGCGAAACAAAATGTACATCTTAACATCGTAATTTGCTTTTTTAACTCTACATGCTGTGACGTGGAGTTACATAAAATGTGTTCACATTGTCCTTTTTTTTTTTTAAATGTTAAAGTAAGCTCTGTTTTTTTTTTAATTGATTGATTGATTGATTGACTGATTGATTGCTATGTTGGGTCTTTGTTTCCGTGCTAGGGCTTTCTCTAGTTGCAGCAAGCGGGGGCCACTCTTCATCGCGGTGCGCGGGCCTCTCACTATCGTGGCCTCTCTTGTTGTGGAGCACAGGCTCCAGACGCGCAGGATCAGTAGTTGTGGCTCACGGGCCCAGTCGCTCCGCGGCATGTGGGATCTTCCCAGACCAGGGCTCGAACCCGTGTCCCCTGCATTAGCAGGCAGATTCAACCACTGCACCACCAGGGAAGCCCCACATTGTCCTTTTAAGGAGAACATTCTCCTTGGCAGGAGTATCTGGATTCAGGCGAGACCTGGGACCTAGCAAAAGACTACCTCTCAGGTTACGAGGAGGGAGATTTCTCCTCTGCACGTCTTCTCCTTGGACGCCTGATGTTATTTATCTTGGATAGCTTCAACTTTTCCACCATCCGCCCTGAAATGTCTGACTGCTGACAGACATTTGTTTCTTAAAGGCAAAGGAGCACTCCACTCCTTGCCTCAGGTCACCTGTCTCACCAATGCCACGTCACCTGACTAGGGAAGAGCCTAACGCCGGTCCTCAGTGCCAGAGGGTTCACTGGGAAACCGAACAAGGTGGCTTAACTGGGAGCTGATCAGCACCCTCAGCTTGACAGCTGCAGGATGGCAAGTCCTCCATCCTCAGATACGACGGGCTGTACCAATAAGATGCTGTCAGCGCAGGTCTCCCAGCCCAGCTTGCCATTTAAGGCTGCGTGAACTTCCCCATCATGGAAACTTCCTGTCTAGCCACGATAGCAGCAGATGGATGGAAAGATAAAAGTAAGACTCTCTACTCTCCCAGTGGAATCTTTCCCTGGGGATGTTTAAAAATATGAACAAGGTTTGGGTCAGTGCCACCCTCGCTGAGCTGAAGAGACAGTGCAGGTGACCTCCAGACGATGGCCAACACCAGTCAGAGGTGCCTCTGCGATGACCCCGACAGATATGCCCCAACTAAGGCTCAGGGTCGGGAAAAAGGGATTTGGCTTATGGATTCTGAAGACTTAAAATGATTAAGAGAGGAAATGATGGGGAGAGGACAGCTTTTACTGCCCCAGTTTGACGTCTGATGTGGGAGCCTGTGCGACAGGTCTTGTGAGACCACTTCAGATGGGACAGGGCAGAGCCAGACGCCTGTGTGCCCCACAGAGGCTCTGAATGAGGTCAGTGAGCAGTGATGTGTCACAGGGAGAGGAATAAGTCCAGCTTTGTTCATCACAGATCCTTGCGGGGCTGCTGGCCCTTGCAATATGTTTATTAATTTTTAAAAAATGTCCTGTGGCTGGCCTAGTTTTACTTAATGCCTAATAAAGGGAAAAACTGTTTACATAGCACCCCTGGTCTGACACTGAGCAGCTGAAGTTAAGCAAGATCCTTCACTTTCAGAGATGACACAAGACAGCAGCCTGGGAAGAAAACAACTCCTTTAGAAGCATGCCATTCCCAGGTCAAAGTGGCAGCAGCTGAACGTTATGTTAAATAAGACAAAATCAGGGTTAGGAGAGATCAAACCCCCGGGGGATAAAGCCCAAGCTGCATACTTGGCTGCTGGGATCTGTTGCATAAGAGTCCAGGATAGATGCGTAAGTCACTGACCAACTCATGTGCACTTCTGACAGTCTAGACATCTCTCAACATAAACTCTGTTTAACATTCTCCACATAGTACATCAAATGAGGCCCGAGAGATTGGCCAGAGTCTGTGGTGAGCTCTCAGGGCGATCGATGTCTGCTTCTGCCCCCCATTTCTCACTCCCATTCCTTGCTTAGGTGACAGTGCTACAGATTTTTCCATCGAAGTCCTTGACACCAGGGTCTGTTTTCTCTCCAGTCTTTACTGGCTGGTAAGACATCCCGTGGTTCCTTAACAGGTCTGGCTTTCCTACCTGCAGGACTCTGCCTTGCATGAAGCTCTGGTGACCTCGCTGACATGCCAGGCCATTTGTGTTAAGAGACAGCTCCTAAATCTCAGGCTGAGGCCATGACCTAACGCTGACACCTCATCTCTACCGAGAGCTTACTGCGTGCTGGGGACCACGGAAGAGCTCCGTGTGCTTTCTCTCTTCACGTCTGCTCTTCATAAATAGTTAAGACAGGGAGCGTCATCATCCCCACTTTACAGATGAGGAAATCGAGGCTCAAGCCAATTCATTTATCCAGACAGTAAGCAGCAGAGTCAGGATCTGACTTGTAACCAGTGCCTACCCTCACGAGAGCTACCGTGGGTGACCAAGGGCTTACTCTGGGAAGCATCTGGCAGCTTCCTGTCCCGTGTCAGCGGTCCCCAACCTTGATGGCACGAGGGACCAGTTTCATGGAAGACAATTTTTCCACAGATGGTGGCGGGGGGAGGGGGCCATGGTTCAGGCGGTAACGCGAGTGATAGGGAGCAGATGAGGCTTTGCTCACTCGCCCGCCGCTCACCTGCTGTGCGGCTCGGTTCCTAACAGGCCGTGGACCAGTACCAGTTCATGGCCCGGGGGTTGGGGACCCCTGCCCTAGGTGACACACAGGTCATGGCTCAGAACCGTCAAGTTTCTTTGCTATAACTTCTCAAAGCGTAGATTTCTACATACTTTCCACCAGTAAGGTAGCATGTTCTGGCAAAAAGTTCATGAGCTTTGGAGACGGACTGAACTAAGCAAGATTCTGGCTTTCTGACTGAGTAGTGACTTAATCTTGGACAAATCACTCTCTCTGAGCCCACTTTCTCATCTACAAAATAGGTGTGACACCACTTGTCTGCAGGAGAGCTGTGACGCTCTACTGAGATAAGGTAAATAAATAAAGGCTGGTTCTCTCCTCTTCTCTCCTCAGCCAGGAACACTGAGGGGCAGGCAGGACCACGAGGAAGCTCCGTGGGAACGCCGAAGCTCAATAATGCTGGAAACGTGTACTTCCTGCCTGTGTGCAGCTCTTGTGCTCACCAACCGCCTGCCTAGCAATTCTGGCCTGCCTTCCTCACCTTTAATGGTCCTGGCCCAGTCTGGATGATGGCCATTCTGATTGGATTACAGCTCCTAGGGGAAAATTCCTCCAGTGAGACTACCCTCCTGGCAATGTCGAAATCTTCTAGTCCTAGAGCTAAACACTTTCAGCTAATTCATCCTAACATATTATTTCTTATGCGTTATTAGTTTGTCAACTAAAATGATCGTGGAGACTGTAGAAATACAGAAAATGTTTGCTATAGTGCTGCATGAAGATAAAACCTACGATTGTGACCTTGTAAAGCTCTATAAACGTATGCCTGTGGATTACATGAGAAGAGACAAAATTAAAATAACTGTGTGAGGGCTGGGGAGTTGTGATTTTCCTTTTTAAAATACTCTTTAATATTCAATTATCGTTCAGTTTACAAAGTGAGCATTTTAGAGAAAATCTGATGAGGATGCCGACTCTTGAGCAGCAAGCCCACACCGTTCCTGCCCACTGCCCTCATTCTGCCCGCTGGGCCTTTGAAGGATTCCGCTCAGGGGGCTTGGATCAGCTTCCCTTGGCAGAAAGAACCATCCCAGGTTGGAAGGGGGAATTTCACTGGAACAAAGCCCTGGGTCACCTGGGGAGCTTTCCACACAGCATGCAGAGCTGGCTGCCCCTCTGCACTGAGCTCACTTCTGGCTGAAGCAAC
The DNA here is from genome assembly GCF_949987535.1 of Balaenoptera acutorostrata. NCBI lineage: Eukaryota > Metazoa > Chordata > Mammalia > Artiodactyla > Balaenopteridae > Balaenoptera > Balaenoptera acutorostrata. The sequence continues at coordinate 10,323,147 of NC_080072.1, forward strand.
GAGCTGGCACAGCCGCTTCCCCTACAGTGCCCTCCTGTGGAGCCAGAGAAAGTCAGGCCCGAACACCGGTAACTTAGACAAACCGCTTTGAGGCTTAGAACGGAACCACAGGGTCTTAGAATGAGATACACTGAACATTTACATGTCCTCAGGAGAGAGGCGGGTCCATCACTGGAGACAGGACCAACGGTCTGGGTGGGCTGAGCATCTAAGGAGAAGCAGGACATCAAGGCCAATACCCATCATAAGCAGTGAGCATCCGCAGACAGAGGCCAGGCAGGCAGTGGCGCTCAGCTCAATGTGGCTTTTCAAAGAGGTATTCGAGATCTGGGGCCCGCAGTCGCTGCTCTCTGTTTTTGTTCTTAGTAAAGTCTCTCAGCAGGGCCATGACTTCGTTTTCAAATATTTCTGGGGCTGGTTTTGCTTCTGCAAGAGAAGGATGGGCAAAAAGAATTACGTTGGTCAGTCAGTTGTCAGTTATAAGAATCTTGAAACTCGAAACTCTGGCCTTGGCCAAAAACCACAGTGGATACACAGAGCAGCTCCATTCTTCCTCTGAATATACATGGCAGCCTGTACCGCGGGTTGGCAACCTATAGCAGCCAGTATTTGTAAACAGCTTTATTGGGACAGCTGCTCTCACTTGTTTACATACTGTCCGTGGCTGCTTCTGTGCTACGATGGCAGAGTTGAGTAGTTGCCACAGAGACCATATGACTGCAAGACGATGACATTTACTATCTGGTCTTCCATGAGCAATTTTGCTGACCCCTGGCCTGTCCAATCTTGGCCGTACTGTTTTGCTCTGCATTTGGTACTTCAGTTGTTTTCTGAGTACTGTTTTCCCTTCTAGCCTATATATTTCCTGAGGCAGAAATCCTTGGATGTAAGTGACAGCCACTGATAACTCTAGTAAACTTAAGCATAAAAGAATTTACTGGAAAGCTAATAGAGGCCCCCCAAATTAACATGAACCTGGAGAACCAGATTTGCATGGAGAGGCAACAAACGCACCGAGAGCAGAGAGATGAGGATGCCAGCCTCAGGCCAGAGGAAGAGAGTCTGGCAGGATGCTGCTCACCTCTTATCTTTCTTTCCAACCGTGAGATGCTCACTTAAGGTTCAAATTACAAGCAAAGCCTCCCACGGGGAAACCTTAGGTGATATGCTTTGGAATTACCCTCCTAGCAAGACTAAGTACAATGCTAGGAGAGGGAATTCCCCAAAACAAAGCCTGCACAGAGCCTGGCATCTGGTGGGCCTGGCATCTGTTTTTTTGTGTGTGACAATCAGAATAAGATCAAGGAGGTTTAGGCTTCCCCCTAGGATGTTGAAAGTTAGAAAGAACATTATACTCATCCCAACAAGAAAAAGTCAGATAAAGTAGAACTATCATCACTTTCTGAAGTCATCAGACAGCTGAGGTCACAGGGTACCCAAGAGAATAAAATCTAAGCAAAGAGAGATCCCTCAAAGGAGAAAATGGATATGAACACATGCTCACTTGAGACAGGGCACAGGAAGACGAGGCGCTGGGCACAAACAAACAGGTAAGAAGAATTTAGCTAAAATTGTTCATCAACTGCTGAAAGCCAAGTAGGCTAGCCTGAGAGTACAAAATCTCTGGGAGCCACAGACACAAGGAGAATTTGCCCCAATGTGCAGGTTCTTCTCAGCAATCCCCCACTAAGTATGCGCATGACAAAGACTGTGTCCAGAGCAGGAAGCTGGAGAAAGCCTCCCTCAGTGATACAGGCCAGAAGGAGGGGAGCAGCCAATACTGCCCGCCCACCCAAAAAAGCATAATGCCCAGCCTGGCCCTTCCTTCTCCGAAGAACAAAAGCCTCAAGGGGCTGGGAGTAGATCAGCGAATCCTGTCTCCTACAGGGCACATGTGAGGACACATTTGGGCTGGTGGAAGGGTAAAAGAAAAAAAATCCTCTACCCTGATGGGAGCAGCAGGATCACTGAGAAAGCCCACCCCCAAGACCCATGGCCACAGGGACCAAAGCTGGACCAGGATAATAGAGAATACCCTCTCTTCCCCAAACCAACAAGCACCAAGCGGAAATCAATAGGTATCTACAGCTGGGAGAGGGCAAGAGCATGGAGAGAGGTTTCCTTTGAAGCACAGAAATACAGGAAGATGCACATGGTAACAATAGAGGCTGGTGGTGAACTGAAGGGAACCAAAGCAATAACAAAATCCAAAGTAAGCTTAACTCCTAACTAGACTGACTCGATTCCCATTCCAACAGCCCGGCAGGAGAATCATGCCCATTTCTAAGCACAAATACCATTTCCCTCAGTTTTTACTGTCTCACTCATGATGTCTAACATTTAATCAAATGTGTCTAACACACACACAAAAGAAAAGTGAGAAACAACACACTGTGAAGGGACAAAGCAATCAACAGAAACAGACTCAGGGATGATGCGGATGTTAGAACTATTCGATAGGGGGTTTAAATAAAGTAACTATGACTATTGTGTTAAAGGTGCTAGTGGAAAAAGTAGGAAAAATGCATAAACTGATAAGGAGCTCCAGCAGAGGTGGAAATTGTAAAAGTCAAATGGAAATGTTAAAAATAAAAATAGAAATATAGTAGCCCATAAGCAAAATGGACTCATCATAAGATTTAATGGTCAAGGAAAGAATTAGTGAAGTGGAAGAAAGGTCAATAAATATTATCTAATACAAATTACTCAAACTAATACATGAAGAGAAAAATAAGAGTAAAAGACACAAAACACAGAATCCAAAAGCTGTGGGACAATATCAGTCTAAACTAAGTGTAACTGGAATCCCAGAAGGAAAAGAGGAAGAAAATGAGGCAGAAGAAACATATGAAGAGATAATGGATGAAAAATTTCCAACAGTAACATAAGGCAGAAAACACAGATCAAATCCAGCTCAATTCCTAACCAGACTGACTCGATCCTGCATACTACAGCCTCACAAAAGAAGAGGGCCCATGTAAAGTGCTGAAAGAAGTAATTGTGGGGACTTCCCTGGTGGCGCAGTGGCTAAGACTCCGAGCTCCCAATGCAGGGCGCTTGGGTTCAATCCCTGGTCAGGGAACTAGATCCCACATGCATGCCGCAACTAAGAGTTCGCATGCCGCAACTAAGGAGCCCACCTGCCACAACTGAGAGCCAGCGCAGCCAAGTAAATAAGTAAAATAAATAAATAAATAAATAAAACATTTTAAAAAATAAAAGAAATAATTGTGAACCTGTAATGCTATATCCACTGAAAATATCTTTTGAAATGACAAACAAAAGCTGAGAGAATTCATTATAGCCAACCTACACTAAAAGAAATATTAAAGGAAGTTCTTCAAGCAGAAGGAATATGATACCAGAGAAACATGGATCTACGTAAAGAAATGACGATCTCCAGAGATGATTAAAATGAAGGTAAAGGGCTTCCCTGGTGGCGCAGTGGTTGAGAATCTGCCTGCTAATGCAGGGGACACGGGTTCGAGCCCTGGTCTGGGAAGATCCCACATGCCGCAGAGCGGCTGGGCCCGTGAGCCACAATTACTGAGCCTGCGCGTCTGGAGCCTGTGCTCCGCAACAAGAGAGGCCGTGACAGTGAGAGGCCCGCGCACCGTGATGAAGAGTGGCCCCCGCTTGCCACAACTAGAGAAAGCCCTAGCACAGAAACGAAGACCCAACATAGCAATCAATCAATCAATCAATTAATCAATAAAAAAAAAATAAATCTTTAAAAAAAAAAAAAAAAAAAAAAAAAAAAAAAAAAAATGAAGGTAAATATAATGTACCTTATACATAATATGTGTTATATGTTACATACATATTTATATATGTGTTATAATTTACATATTTACAAATACAAAATACAATGTATTCTCTCCCTTATTTTAAATTGCTCCAAAGATAACTGTCTAAAGTAAAACAATAGAAATGTAGTGTAGGGGCTTCCCTGGTGGCACAGTGGTTGAGAATCTGCCTGCTAGTGCAGGGGACACGGGTTCGAGCCCTGGTCTGGGAAGATCCCACATGCCGCGGGGCGGCTGGGCCCGTGAGCCACAACTACTGAGCCTGCGCGTCTGGAGCCTGTGCCCCGCAACGGGAGGGGCCGCGATAGTGAAAGGCCCGCGCACCGCGATGAAGAGCGGTCCCCGCACCGCGATGAAGAGTGGCCCCCACTTGCCGTAACCAGAGAAAGCCCTCGCACGAAACGAAGACCCAACACAGCCAAAAATAAATAAATAAATAAATAAATAAAGTAGCTATAAAAAAAAATAAAAAATAAAAAAAAAAAAAGAAATGTAGTGTAGACTTACAATGTAAGTAAAAGTAAAAAGTGGGACAACAAAAGCACAAAACATGGAAGAGAGAAATTGGAGTGTATTACTGAAAGTTCCTACATTATACATGAGGCAGTATACTATTCTTGAAGGTAGACTATGATTAATTAAAGATGTATACTGTAAATCCTAGGGCAATCACTAAAAAAATTATAGAGAGATATAAATGATAAACCAATAGTGGAGATAAAATGAAATTTTAAATACTCAAAAAAAAATCCATGGAAACAGAGGGGGAAGAGAACAAAGAACAGACAGCAGAAATAGGAAACAAAAAAAAAGATGGTAGATTTTAGTTCAACCACACTGGTAATTAATTATGTGTAAATGGCCAAAACACACCAATGAACAGATAAAGACTATAAGATTGGATAAAAAAGAATGATTATATATGCTATCTATAAGAAGCTCAATTTAAATAAAAAGACAAAGATAAATTAAAAGGATGGTGTGGTAAGCAGACTTCTAGGTTGGCCCTCAGTATCTCCCACTCCCCTGTGTACAAGCCCCGTGTAATCCCCAGGACTGTGAAAATGATGATCTTCACACCCGTGACTGGGTTATGTTATACGGCACAGTCAGGACAGGAAAATTATCCAGGTGGTTCTGACCTAATCACGTGAGCTCTTTAAAAGCATAATTTTCTCCAGCTGGTGGCAGAAGGGGAAGTCAGAGAGATCTGAAGCATGAGAGGGATTGCACGTGAGGGAGGATCTCCAATGCTGAGACGGAGGGGCCATGTGGCAAGAACCCGAGAGCAGCTTCTAGAAGCTGAAAGACATAAACAGCAAGACAACCAGTATCTCAGTCCTATGCCTCAGGGAATGAATGCTCCCTGAAACCTGAATGAGCTTCTGGGCAGGAATGTAGAAGAGATGATGTTGATTTCAGGCTGTGAGATCTGGGCATAGCTTCTGACCTACAGGACTGTGCGCTAATAAACGGTTGTTGCTTAAAGTCACTAAAGTTTGTGGTAACAATAGAAAACTAATATAAATGGAAAAATATATACCATGCAAACACTAATCAAAAGAAAGTTGGAGTGACTACTATCAGACGCTTTGGAACTATCAGCAATAAAGATAGACATTATATAATGATAAAGGACTCAATTCATCAAGAAAATCTAACAATCCTAAATATGTCTTCACATAATAACAGAGCTATAAAATATATGAAGCAAAAACCGTGAGAACTGAAAGGAGTAATAGACAAGTCCACAATTATAGTTGGGGATTTCAACACTCCTTATTAATTGATAGAGAGTACAGACAAAATCAACGAGAATGTACAAGACATGAAGAACAGTATCAGCCAACCTGACCATGTTGATATTTACAGAAAACTTCATCAACAAGTGCAGAACAACATGTTGTGTTCAAATAAATGCACATGGAACATTTATTAAGATATACACATTTCAGGCTTCCCAGGTGGCGCAGTGGCTGAGAATCCGCCTGCCAATGCAGGGGACACGGGTTCGAGCCCTGGTCCGGGAAGATCCCACATGCCGCGGTGCAACTAAGCCCACGCGTCACAACTACTGAGCCTGCGCTCTACAGCCCGCGAGCCACAACTACTGGAGCCCACGCGCCTAGACCATGTGCTCTGCAACAAGAGAAGCCACGGCGATGAGAAGCCCGTGCACAGCAACGAAGAGTAGCCCCCACTGGCCACAACTAGAGAAAGCCCGTGCACAGCAACGAGGACCCAATACAGCCAAAGATAAATAAATATATTAAAAAAAAAAAAAAAAGACATACACATTTCAGGCCATAAAACAAATTTAAAGAAATTTAAAAGAACTGAAATTATATAGCATACATACATATATATAGCATTCTGTGGCAACAATGGAATCAATAACAGAAAAATACCTGGAAAATCTGGGAATATCTGAAAATTAAACATACTTCTAAATAACTCACAGGTCACAGAGGAAGTCACAAGGGAAATTAGAAACTATTTTGAATTGAATTAAAATGAAAACACAACACATCCAAATTTGTATCATAAGGCTAAAGCAGTGCTTGGAAATTTATAGCATCAAATGCTGGTAGTGAAACAGAAAACAAAAAACCCAATTAAAAAAAAAGGCAGGAGGAAGATTTAGGGACACAACACCAAAGAGGTATGAATGGCAAATGACTTGAAAAGACCCTCAGGACTTCCCTGCTGGTCCAGTGGGTAAGACTCCACGCTCCCAGTGCAGGGGGCCCAGGTTCGATCCCTGGTCAGGGAACTAGATCCCACATGCCACAACTAAAAGATTCCACGTGCCGCAACTAGAAGATTCCACGTGCCGCATCGAAGATCCTGCATGCAGCAACTAAGACGCAGTGCAGCCGAATAAATAAATAAATATTAAAAGAAAAGAAAAGAGAAGAGAAGACCCTCAATATCCTTAGTCATTAGGGTTGTGCCAACTAAAACTACAGTGACACATCACTACATACCTCTTAGAATGGCTAAAAACAAAAACAAATTAAACCCTGATAATACCAAGTGTTGGTAAAGATGTGGAACATCTCCTCCCCTCTCACTCCGTCCTGGGCAATCACTGGTCTGTTTTCTGCTATGTAGTTTTGCCTTCTCCAAAATACCATATAAATGGAAATCATACAGTGTAGAGTCTTTTGAGTCTGGCCTCTTTTACTTGGCATAGGAGTTGACAAACAATGGCATACTGCCCATTTCTGTATGGTCTGTGAGCTAAGAATGATTTTTAACTGGTTGAGGGAAGAGTCAAAAGAATATTTCATGACACATGAAAATTATACAAAATTCAAATTTTAATGTCCATCAATAAAGTTTGCTATAATGTTAAACATACATTTACCATATGACCCAGAAACCCTTTTCCTGGGCATTTACCAAGAAAAACTAAAACCTACATTCACAAAAACCTGTATGCAAAGATTTACAGTTTAGGCTTTATTCATAGTTGCCTAAAACTGGACATATCCTAATGTCTTTCAACTGGTCAGCAGATAAACAAACTGTGGTACATCCACACGCTGCAATTCCACTCAATACAAAAGAAGGAACTACTGGGACTTCCCTGGCGGTGCAGTGGTTAAGAATCCACCTGCCAATGCAGGGAACACAAGTTCAATCCCTGGTCCGGGAAGATCCCACATGCCGCAGAGCAACTAAGCCCGTGCGCCACAACTACTGAGCCTGCACTCCAGAGCCTGCATGCCGCAATTACTGAGCCCGCGAGCCACAACTACTAAAGTCTGCATGCCTGGAGCCCATGCTCCGTGACAGAAGAAGCCACTGCAATGAGAAGCCCATGCACCGCAACAAAGAGTAGCCCCCGCTCGCCACAACTAGAGAAACCCTGAGCGCAGCAACGAAGACCCAATGCAGCCAAAAAAAAAAAAAAAAAAAGAATGAACTACTGATACAACAACATGGATGAATGTCAAATGCACTATGCTAAGTCAGGGGCAAATATTTTCTATAAAGGGCCAGATAGTAAATATTTTACACTCTGTGGGCTTTCTAACGGTTATATAAGCCTCTAGACCCTGTATTATCTTCACACTTGGAACCTATAGAATAGCTTCTATTTTAAGGTTCAAATATTGAGTGGAAACACAAAAACAGGAGATGCAGAGTGACAGAAATGGATGAGAAGTCTCCTAATATCTATTCTCCCATTTTTCCTTGATAATAGGATCCCCAATTTAGCTGGGCACATGGAATAGGCTACATTATTTCTTCCTTATGGCGAGGTGTAGCCATGTGACTAAAGAGTGACAGGTGGAAAATAAGTGGAATTATGGTGTATAATTTCTTGAGAAGGATCCATAAAAAATGGGGTGTACTCTCCTACTCTTTTTCCCTGGCTGACATATGGACATGACAGATAGAGCCTCAGCAGCCATCTTGGGTCATGAGGTAGCCCTACACAGGCGGAGGGTGAAGGAACAGCAAGTCAAGAGGAATCTGGCCTTCGTGACTCTGAAACCCCTCTGTGCACTCTGGAGGATCTACCTCTGAACTTCTGTTATGAGAAAGAGAAACATAGTTCTGTCTTCTTTAAGCCATTATTGTTTGGGGTGTTTTTACTCAAAGCCAAAGCTAATCCTAACTATACACAGTGAGAATTCATTCCTCACAAAGGTGGTGCCAGAGTGAGACTCCTGGAGACCTCGTGCTATGCAGCCTGAGCTGTCTCGTTCCACTCCATTCCTAGCCTGGTTTTCTTCAACCTTCCCTTTGATACTGGGAGCTTCCCGTACAATTCCACTAAATTCCCTTTTTTGCTTAAGTTAGACAGAATAGGTTTCTTTTGCTTGCAAACAAAGAACCTTACCTCATAAAACAAATCTTGCACGCTTTGGAAAAATTTGAAGAGTGTTTGGGTTGAGAGTCTACTACATGATAAAAGAAAAAAAAATTGCCCAGGATACCATTCCAGACTCAAATCAGCCCAAGTCATTCTATTTTTCACCTTATGTTGCTTATCATGCCCAGTACCTGTAGCCCAGTAGTAGATATCCCAGTCATTACTGGGTTCATTAATCAGGCGATCGTAGAGGTTCAGTTGTTTCTCTGTCATGTGGTGCAGATGTGCCTTAGCAAAGAGGCTAGAAACAAGAAAGAAAAAGAAGTTGAAAAGCCTGTCTCCAGTCAAAGAGAAGTGACATCCAGACTCTGATCCCCCTACCTAAGTAGGATGCAGTTTTCCAGCATTCCCCTCTTTCTACTCTCATAGAGCAGCCGGGCTCTTTTGGTTTCTATGGATTCATCAGTTCGCTCCCGCCACGGAGGCAAAGGGATTTCAATCATGTCCTTCTGGGAATCTGTCGGGCTGTCACCTCTGTAGCAGCGTCTGAATGATGTCACTCTGAGTGAAGGAGACACTAGGTGGCGCCTTGACAGAGGAAGCATCTGAAACAAATAAGCCACAAATATCACACTTTTTTTTTTTTTGGCCTCAGCATGCGGGATCTTAGTTCCCAGACCAGGGATAGAACCTGCGCCCCCTGCAGTGGAAATGCGGAGTCTTAACCTCCGGACCGCCAGGGAAGTCCCCACAAACAACTTTTTAACAAGGACGACCATCCTTGTCATTCACTCAACACTTACTACATGCAAAATGCATTTGATCTCCTTCAGCCCTTAAGAAGTTATGCTGATTTTATAATAACTATAAATGGAGTTTTATCTTTAAAAATTGTGAACTACTACGTTGTACACCTGAAACTTATAAAATACTGTAAATCAACTATACCTCAATAAAAAAAAAAAAAAAGTTATGCTGACACTGTCCCCACTTTACAGCTTAGGAAGCTGAGGCTCGGAGCGGTTAAATGACTTACCAAGATCACCCAAATAGTAACTGCTGTGAAGACTGGAACCCACCCCTGACTGCAAACATGTTCTTAACCAGTGTCTTTCCAGAACCTCTCCAGCAGAAATATTTTCTCCTTCCTTTGCATTCCCTTAAAATTCTTACAATATGGTTTGCATTCTAATCACCTGCCTGGGTTAAAATCTGAGCATACGGTGATGGTATGGTCCCTAATTCCCCAAAGTCTCCCAATCTAGAGAAGGGCAAAAACTATCAAGACGCAATGAGAAGGTGGTGACGTCAGCAAGATGGTGGAACAGGAAGTCCCACACTCTCCTCCTCCCATGGAGACACAAACTACCCAACAATACACCAACCAATTCCCTTTATGAGAAATCCAGAAACCAGCTAAGAGGCTCCTGAACCTCAGGTGAGCACAAAACCAGCTGCACTACAGCTGGAAGAAAAATTTATGGTACTCATTCAACATAGTCCCTCCCCTTGGCTTAGCCCAGTGCAACTGGAGAAAATTCTCAGCTCCTGGCTTCTCCCTGGGAGGGAAAGAAAAGACTGAAACATACATCCAATATGCAGCCTTTCACGGGGATGCCTGATTGACTAGTTTCTGTCTTGTCTGAATCTAAGTGTGACGGAAAAGGTGCCAGGTTGGGGGCTGCTGAGGAATAGGTGAGGGTTTGCACTAGCATACACTCACTCGCCATCGTCCCTACCTGTGGCTTAGCACAAAACAAGCAGAAGAAAACCCTCAATTCCTGACTTCTACCTGGGGAGGAAGAGTTAGAATGTGTGTCTACGTTCCAGCTTTTTGGGGAGCTGCCTGAGAGAATGGCTTCTGTCTTGCCTGTCTCAGAGCACTGACAGGGCCCAGCATACTCTAGATATTTGGGGGCTTCTGAAAGCCAAAGGGAGCTGGGCGGCTTGCTGCTGCTTCTGAGGACCTATGGTACAGCAGACAGAGGCCAATGGAAAGAAAGGAGGAGCATGCATCCGAAACTCCTGCTTTTCAAAGAGCTGCACAAGGGACTGGTTTCCGTCTTGGCCAACCTGCAGCACTCATGGGACCTGGGATACTCTGAAGCCTGGGGGCTGCTGAGAAGGAGAGCTGGGAGGCTTGCGGCAGCTCCAGAGCACCTGTAGTACCATAAAGGGACACCAGAGGGAGCAAGAGATTATGAGCGCCTGAAAAAAGAAGCCAGCAAATCCCTCTAGTTGGGAATCTACATGTACAAGTCTAGAGAAGACATTTCTACACAAAAGGTTTGACAGGCCCCTAGAATCTCTAGCTGGACCGACTGGCAAAGGTCTTTCCTTGTACAAAGTCAGTCCAAAAAGACTGGGAGAGGTGGTTGTTTTTTCAGATGCATGGATCTAAGCACAAAGTTGCAAGGCGCATGAAGAAATGGCAAAACAAGGCCTAATCAAAGAAATAAAACAAACTTCCAGAAACCAACCCTGGAAACAGAGGTATACGAATTACCTGACAAATAACTCAAAATAACTGTCATCAAGATGTTCAATGAGCTGAGGAAAACAATGCAAGAACAAAATGAGAATATCAATGAAGAGAAATATTTAAAAAAAAACAAAAACAAATTTTGGAAATGACCAAATTGAAAAATTCACTACAGGGGTTAAATAGCATACTTGTTCAAGCAGAAGAATCAGTGAACTCAAAGACAGTTTATTTGAAACTACCCAATCAGAGGAAGAAAAAGGAAAAGAATGAAAAAGAGTGAAGTACGCTTCAGGGACTTACAAGACATCATCAAGCTGACCAATATAAATATTATGGGAATCCCAGAAGGAGAAAAAAGAGAGAAAGGGGCAGAAAGTTTATCTGAAGGAATAATGGTCAAAAACTTCCCCAATTTGGGGAAAGAAATGGACATCCAAATTGAAGAAACCCGAAGGAGACAAAGGACGCTAGACAGTAACACAAAAACATACGAAAGCATAAAGCTCACTGGTAAATGTATACATAGAACAAACACAGGATACTGTAACACTGTAATGATGGTGGGTAAATCACGTTTAATTCTGGCTTAGAAGTTAAAAGACAAAGACAAAAAACTATAAAATATGCTAATGGATACACAACAAAAATATGTAATTGTGACATCAATAACAAGGTGGGAGGAGTAAAAGAGCAGCTTCTGTATGAGATTGAAATTGAGTTATTATCAGTTTAAAATAGATTATAAAATGTTTTATGTAAGCCCCACGATAACCACAAAGAAAACACCTATACACAATAGAAAATGAGAAAGGAATCGAAGCATGTCTCTATAGAAGAAAATCAATGAAACACAAGGGATGACAGCAAAAGAGTAAAAAGGGACACAAAAGCTACAAGACAGATAGAAAACAATGAACAAAATGGCAATAGTAAGTCCTTCCCCATCAGTAATTATTTTAAATGTAAGTGGATTAAACTCACCAATCAAAACACATACAGTGGCTGAATGGATTTAAAAAAACCCCACAAGATCCAACTATATGCCTTACAAAAAACTCATTTTAGATGTAAGGTAACAAGTAGGCTGAAAGTGAAAGTCTGAAATATATTCCATGCAAAAGGTAACCAAAAGAGAGCAGAGATGGCCCTACTTATATCAGACAAAATAAACTTTAAGTCAAAACTGTCAAAAGAGATTTTAAAAGGACATAATATAATGATTAAAGGGTGAATTCACCACGAGGATACAACAAGTACACATGCAACCAATATCAGCGCATCCAAATATATGAAGCAAACATTGACAGAACTGAAGGGAGAAATAGTAACACAATAATATTTGCAGATTTCAAAAGCCATTTTCAATAATAAATCGAACATCCAGACAGAAGATCAATAAGGAAGTAGAGGACACGAACAACGCTGTAAGCCAAAAGGGCCAAACATACATATACAGAACATTCCACTAAACAGCAGCAGAATACACATTCTTCTCAAGCACACTGAGGACATTCTCCAGGATAGACAGCATGTGAGGTTTCGAAACAAGTCTTAACAAAAAAGATTGAAATCATACAAAGCATATTTTCTGACCACAACAGAATGAAACTAGAAATCAACAGCAGAAGGAAAACTGGAAAATTCACAAATAAGTGAAAATTAAACAACACTCTCACTCTTGAACCACCACTGGGTAAAAAGAGAAATCAAAAGGGAATTAGAAAATATCTGGAGACAAAAACACATCACAAAACTATGAGATTGAGCAAAAGCAGTTCTAAGAGAGAAGTTTACAGTGTTAACAGCCTATATTCAAAAAGAAAAACGATCTTATGAAACTATGTGAAACCATGACAGATACTAAAGACTTAAAAAGAACAGAGAGACTTAAAAAGAGAACGGGCGCCCAGAGGCTGTCGGGCCAGCTCCACCTGGGAAATAGGTGAAATCTGAATTGGGTCTCCCACGAAGACTGACGGTTCAACGATATTACGAGACAAGACATACAGTGGGCTCAGGCAAGGGCGGATGTAACCTGAATCTCCCTACGTTGCAAGATCGACCTCTCCTTGGGTCTGCCCTTGCCCTGGGCTATCAGGCAGTTGGACGCTTCTCTCGGCCTCCACTTCAGAGGAAGACGAAATACAGTTCTCACTGCGGCCTGCCTAGGACCCTAGAACCCCCACTCTCCTCACCCGCGCAAGGGCCGGGAACACAGCGGCCACCGCCATTTTACCCGAGCCGCAGCAGAAGCCTGAGGCCCGGCCACTTCCGGGAACTTCCGGGCACCAGTCCCGCAGACAGCGGCTCTGAGGACCTGAGCCGGAAGATACGTCCTTGCGTATGGCGGAAGTGGCTGTGCGTGTGACGCCGGCGGCGGGGGACCTGGGGCAGAGAGCGGTTCGCGCGCTTCGGGCCTAGTCCGGACTCACCGCCGCCGCCGCCATATTCCCGGTAACGGGGGCGCGCGGCCGGGGGCCGGCTGGGCCGGAAGAGGGCTCGGGGACGGCGCTGAGGCGGGGAGGGGGTCGGTTGAGTTTGGGGTAGCCGGAGTTGGCGGGCGGCGGGAGGCGCGGGCCTTTGAGGGAGGGGACCGAGGGCGTCGGGCCGGGTCTGTGGGGAGGGAGTGCGGCGGGCCTAGCCGGGGGGGCGAGGACTAGGCCTGGGTGGGGAGCGGAGGTGGCTGGAGCTCCGGGACCCGCAGGGACTCTAGCCGGGGCCGCTTGGGGCCTCGGCAGGTGCGGCGGGCTGTGGCTGCGGGCTTCGCCGCGATCGTTCTTCGCAGCGCCATCCGAGGGCTCCTAGGAGCAGAGGCCTGCACTTCCTCGTCGCGCCCCAGGCAGCTGCGGCGCAGCTCCGGTCGGGCCCGAGGGTGATGGGCAGCGAGCCCCGCGAGCCCCGGTGGCCTGGGAGAGCGAGGGGCGGCGCGAGGCCGGGGGCGGGGCGGGGCGGAGCGGGTGGGGCAGAGCTCGGGCTGCCGGGATGCTGCGTCTCTGGAGACGGGAGGTTGGCAACCAATGCCCTCATCCCACCCTGGGACCCTTATGCCTTCTAACTCTTCTTTTTTTCTGGATACTGCAGTGGCATCTTTCTTACCCTGTCCGTTTTCCGGGCTCGAGATCTTCCTTCCGGAGCCATGTCAGAAGGAGTGGACTTGATTGATATATATGCTGACGAGGAGTTCAATCAGGTGAGGGGTCATCGGGAACACTGGGATTTTCCTGTATCAGCTGAGGAAGCACTTGCACCAGACTTGCTGTGGTTCCAGGCTATGTCAGTCCTTGAAGATTTTCTAGGCCTAAACACCCCTCTGTCAGATCTAAAAATTTCCCTCTAGCACAGACTTCCAAGATTTCTGACCGTTCTGCTTTATGTTAACTTAAGCCTCCAGGTTTAATTTTAAAAGCTTTGATTTAAGAGTAAATAAAAATTAGGTTTAATAGAGTGATGAATCAACCTGTGGAACTTGCTCCCCCCAGGAAGCCAAAGTTGGATGTCAGTCTCTTCGAAGACTAACCAAAATTAAAAATCAGAATTAGGTTTGCTATAGTATTCATGAGGACGATGTTGATACCTGTTCTTTTGAGATGCTCTCAAACTGCGCCTGGAGAAATGTAGTCTCCTCCCCCATAAGGCAGTGAGAGGCACAGTATAAAAGATAACTTTAACGTTTAATTTCAGCTGCATTCCAGTTGTTTTCTATCTTCCTTCCTTTCAAAAGTAGCTTGACTCCAGGCTTGAGAAGTCCATAGGCATTTTAGTGTAATAAATTTTATTGATGAATCTGCTTGTTTGGTGGGGGGAGGTGAAGGTGTTGGACAAACCAGTTATGAAGCAGATATAGACCCAGTCACATACTCTAAGTTGGATTTGTTGGTCTCTATGTGATATGTCAAGAAATATGATACAGTAATCTCCTTTGAAACAATAATCTCATATACAGTTCATTTCTGAGTTCTTGAGGTCATATCTCAAGAGTGTCCCAAAATCTCTATTTAAAACTTCCTAATATCTTGTCTGGATTATTTTCAACACTGTTCTACTCGAGTAAGCTGGTTCTTCCTATTGGCATCTTTCAATGACTACATGTCGGGACCTGGAAAGAGAATAAAAAAAGATAGGCTAGGGAAGGAAAGTGCTCTGATTGGACCCTGACTTTGCTATGAAGCAAGAGAAGAGGTTGATATATGCCATTTCTTTCACTTGACATAAGTTAGTCATTTTCCCATGTCTTCTCAGGCAAACTGAAGTCATGGACATGTGGCTGCTGATTAACTTAAATACATGAAGATTTTTCTTTAAATTTCAAACAAGTCATAATTATTTATGGATGAAAAGAAAGGTTTAGAATATTTAGTTACAAACCATTGTTTTCCTGAGTTTTTCATATTACTTTGAATCAGACTTTTACTACTTTTTACTTTTTTTTTTTTTTAGTACAAGATGGCAAGAAAAGAAGGCTCCCTTAGTTGTTTTCAATTATTAATTGTAAAAACTTCTTTGCCCCTAATTTCCGTATCTGTGGGTTGGTAACAGTGCTGCTGATTCACTTTGGGAAATGGGTAGAACAGGGTCCTTGACCACAGGGACATTTGGTCTGAGAAATGAGATTCCATAATTTCTTAAGCAATGCAGCTTGTAGGTCACAGGCAAGACATAGGCCTCATCCAGTGGTCACTGCTTTGTCAAGGTAGAAGTCATTGGCCTCAACAATTTGTTCTCTGGTCTCTTTAGTTAAACAGGACTTTTTTATGGGTCTAAGATAGGCCAAAGATGGTGTGTGAAATCAAGTAGACATTTATATCAAATGGACAGTATTTGATACTTAGTAAGTTGAAGAAAGTATAGATTTTGAATGTCTTATGTCTGGGGGAAGGTCAGGGGAGGGGTGCTTTTTTCCCCACAGGTGAGTTAATTTTTAGCAAAGCTGGTTTTAGTATATTTTGGAGGCTGCTAAAGGAGTGGTAAAAGCTCTGTTTGGCTAGGACTGTTAGAAGCAAGCTTAGACTGAAGGCAGCGAGTACACATTGTGTTTTAGAATGTTATAAGAATGTTATTGATTCACCCCAAGCTTACCCATGCACAAGAACCTTGTCACGTGTACTTTGCTCCCCGGGGAAAATAAGCACTGTTCCTAGATGGAACCCTATCGTGCTGACTCCCGGATCTCTTAAAACATGTACTGCAAAAGCCTCTTTTGCAGAGCTACTTCACTCCTTTTACAGTTGGAATCTTAGGATTCACAGCTGCTTTCTTAGGCTGGGGAGAACAACTAGAAAAGAGACTGAGAGCTGCCATCCTGCTGAGTGTTTTGTCTCTGTTCTGTTCCTTGTGCTAAGACAGGCACTTTGCACAATATGCTCAGTTTTCCTCATTTTTATCAACAAGTATTTATTGAGCTACTTCTGTTTGCTAGGCACTGTGTTAGAAGTAGTGAGATCAAAGGAAAAAATGGATTTCTTTGCTCAAAAGAGGTTCCATTCCTGGTGGTTGAGAGCAGTGGACAGTGACGGAAGGAGAGTGTGAGGTGAGAACTGTGGAAATAGTAATTACAAAGCCAAAAACTGGGCTTTGGTTACAGTTAAAAGAAAATTATATCAAATAGGTTGCTTTGAGAAAAATAAATCCTAAGCTTTATTATTCCCCTTAGATATCAGGAAAAAGGCTGGCAGGTAGGAACATTGAGCAGACAGGTGGGGAAGTTCTCATTTAAATTAATAGTCATGCAAGTTCTCTTTTGTAGACCAAGAGGCTTCATGAAACAATCACAGTTATTCCTATGCTATTAAACGCAGAATTGTCCCTGGTGTTAATTCAGTATTAAATATATACTTCTTTTTTAAGCTCCCTGAAACGAATCCCTCGACATCAATGCCTGTAAAACATTGTATTTTTCACTTAATTTGTAGAATTAGATTTTTCTTTAACTGCATAAAACACCAGCTCATTTGGTAATCTGCAAGACCTCAGGACCTATCTGTTTTTCTGTTTTAGCAACTGAAGAGTAAAATGAACTGATGTTGCTAGCAAATTTAAATCCAAACACAACTTGATACATTGTTTCTTCAATAAAATCTTCAGCAGAATCCTCAACAGGTCTGTGCATCAGAATAGTTCCCACAAACTTCTTTGAACTGAGGCTCTGTGGCACAGAGAGACCATTTGAATCTTGTGACAATTTTGCATTCATTGAATCCGTTTGTGTTTCTTAAAGTGGTAAGGTAATCCATCCACCAGGGTCTTCCAGGATTGAGTCTGTCATATTCTCTAAGGAACCCTGAAAGAGTAGATTGTTTGCTGAGGCTTACAGTATGGGGGATTTCCTGGTGATACGTTTGATCTCTGAGCTGCCCAAGTCTGCATGTTCTCTACCCAATTATCAGCAATAATTTTTGTATTACAACTTTTACACACACATCTCTGAATCACAGATACTGCACAGAAGGAATTCCAGTTTGGTTCCACTGACCATCCAAGATGGTGTGTTTCCTTATTCCCTTTAAGTTCCATTTCACAATCCTTGATTTATTTAAAAAAAAAAAAAAAAGGCACCCTGGTTTGAAGTGTGAAGTAGTGTTGTCCAAGGATTAGAGCGTTGAAGAGGACTGAGTGGTTTCTAAGTTCCTTCTCTACCTTGAACTACAAGGGCAAATCATACGTAGTACATGAAGAAACAAATAAGTGGTTTGTCTAGAGTTAAGACTGTTTGAGATACAAGGCTGTGAAATATTTTACACATAAAATGTTGAGTTATTAGTCGCAGCTTTCTTCACCTTTTTAATTTATTATCCGCCCTGTGCTTTCCAGTGTTAGCTTCTCCCTGTTCTTCACATACCCATCCTTTTTTATGCAAGGTCCTTATTTATAGGTTTGACTACCTAAAATAGTTTTCCTGTGCTTATTTGCCTCACTGATTCCTTTTCTTGCTTTTAAGTTGCCCCTAAAAAGTTTACTCCCTTTTGCCATTCTCTTTGTGAGATTTTTACAAGGTTCAAACTCCTCTCCTATGGGGCTTCTTAAGAGTATTTGTAATATTTGAAGCTATTTACATGCCTCAGGAAGTAGAATCCTTTCCCCCTCAATACCAGAACAATCCAATAGTATTATCATGGTATGCATGTCCTTCCCTTGTACTTCAGGTAAACTGAGAAACTAAAAGATTGTTTCCAGAAGTTTCTGATGGTATGTAGGTCTAAGAATGCATTTTGTAGTTAGTCTCTTCTCTCTAGTCGAAGTTCAGGATCAGCAGTTCTCATGATGGTATTGAAGGGAGAAAGTTACTGGAGCTTCCTGTCCTGAGTTGCATTCGGGGAAATGATTCTCCTTCAGGCAGTTAAACAAGTTACCTAATACAGGTTCTTTTATTCCCTTAGTATAGGCTCTTTCTTTATTCCTGTTTTTAAAAGACAGCAATGACGTGAATGAGCTATAGTTTCCCTAAAACACTCTGAACGTCTCCCTGTATCTCTCATTTTGGCAGTAGCCTCTTTAGCACTGTTTGGATGTTTTAGAATGTTACCTGAAAATATACTTGTCTGATCCTTAAAATAAAAAGATCCTCTCTGAGATAATGACATTGCAAAATCTGAAACATTAAGGTCCCTTAGTAGTAGTTCTTGTGATTTTAGGATTTTTTTGTATAAGTGTTAGCTTGGGCTGCTGTAACAAAGTAACAAAAACTGGGTGGCTTATAAACAAATGTGTTTCTCACAGTTCTAGAGGCTGGAAAACTGAGATCAAGTTCATGTTCTGGTGAGCAGCCTCTCTCACTTGCAGACTGCCAACTTGTATCCTCACATCATGCAGTGCAGAGCAGAGCAGAGCAAGCAAGCTCTCTTGATTCTTATAAGGGCACTAATCCCTTTCATGGGCTCTACCCTCAAGACCTCATCTCATCTTAATTACCTCCTAAAGGCCCTACTTCCTAATACCATCACACTGGGGAGTAAGGTTTCAGTGTATGTGGGGTGGAATCAAACATTCAGTCCATAACAGTAATATATCACATAGGTAAAAAGTATATTTTGCCTATCATGCAGAATACACGTTCATATTTGAATGCTTACTATAACACAGCTTATGATATCGGTGCTTGTCCTATTTCCTGACCTTTATATTTTAGAGAACTTCACTGTTTTTGTGTATCATTGGACATCTCTGGTATTGCTCAAAGATGTCTCATATAAATGTCATGGTAATGTATTGGATCCCCATGTCATTTGAGAAATAGAACTTATAATGGAAAATCCCCCTGTTATTCACTTCCCTTTTATTTTATTTTTTATATTTCTTTGATGGTTAATGGAAAGATGGGATTACGTACTATGAGTTTTAGAGCTTCTCTAAATCATTTGTGTAAATCAAAGAGTTTAAACCAGTAACTCCCATTCTTTTTTGTGTTTTGGTTCCCACTTTAACATGCTTTTCCCCTGATTTCCATTTTTAAATAAATACACTCCCTTCCTTCCTTCCTTCCTTCCTTCCTTAATTCTTTCTTTCTTCCTTCCTTTCTTCCTTTCTTTCTTCCTTCCTTCCTTCCCCCCTCCCCCCTCCCCCCCCTTCTTTCTTTTTTCTTTCTTTCATTTTTGGCTGTATTGGGTCTTCTTTGCTGCGCATGGGCTTTCTCTAGTTGCAGTGAGCGGAGGCTACTCTTCGTTGCGGCGCACGGGTTTCTCGTGGTGGTTTCTCTTGTTGCGGAGCATGGGCTCTAGGCACGCGGGCTTCAGTAGTTGTGGCTCAAAGGCTCTAGAGCGCAGGCTCAGTAGTTGTGGCGCATGGGCTTAGTTGCTCCACGGCATGTGGGATCTTCCCGGATCAGGGCTTGAACCTGTGTCTCCTGCATTGGCAGGAGGATTCTTAACCACTGTGCCACCAGGGAAGCCCTACTCTATTTCTTATTAAGTAGAAGAGTAAATTTTGTGTAACTCTTGATTTTGGAAATAGCATAAGATGTTGAAAGTAAATTTTCATTAGTGTATCTTAGATGTGGTCTTGAGAAGCTGGCCACATTGATAGCAGTAGCAGATGCATCTCTGTGCATTCTTAGTTTGCTTGTTTAATCATCATGTACCTTTTGAGTCTCACAGTTGATTAAAGCTAGAAACACTATAGACTCCTAACAGGGTCTTAGGAGAAACACCTACATAAGTATAATTAAGTGTTAAAATTGTTTTACATGGGGAAGGTTTTCCTCGTAGTTTCCTAGAGTAGGACGAGGAAGTTTTGTATATTTTATAAAATATTTGACCGTGGATTGTAAGTAAATTAGAGTAAAATGGAATAAACAAAATGAAAGGTTTTCAAACCCACCTTTGCCAACCCCTCGTCTCTTAGGACCCAGAGTTCAACAACACAGATCAGATTGACCTGTATGATGACGTGTTGACAGCCACCTCACAACCCTCAGATGACAGAAGCAGCAGCACTGAGCCGCCACCTCCTGTTCGCCAGGAGCCATCTCCCAAGCCCAATAACAAGACCCCTGCAATTCTCTACACCTACAGTGGGCTGCGTAATAGGCGAGCTGCTGTCTATGTGGGCAGTTTCTCCTGGGTGAGCATGGGTAACCAAAAAGTCTTGTGGGTGGGCTGGAGGGAGAGCACTGGGAGGAGATGGCATTTTCAAAAACCACTGTTGCACTGTTTTGTGCTCTGATGGGGTTGGATTTCTTTTTCCTGGGATCAGGTTGGATTGATCTCTGAAAGAGAACTATCCTGAGGACGTACTGGTGCCGAAGAAAGCAATGATTATGTGGGTAGTTGCTTTTTCTGCCATCTTGTTACCGCCCCTGACCCTGGGGCTTTTATGTCTACCAGGGTCATCTGTGGGATGAGATTTCAGAGTGAACACCTTGAACTCTTGGTGGTCATTAGATGGTCCTATGATAATGATGGGTGAGAGGGAGCAAAGACCTTGATAGCTGTAGTACGCTCGGGGTAGGTGGTGATTGTTGTTCTGCAAAAGTTATTGTATGACATGTTTTTGGGCTGGTGATGGGAGGTGCTGTTTTCAAATTAAGAAATGTATATACTGAGGGGAAAGTTGCTGTCAGTGATCAACTCTAGCCTATCAGATCTATAACTAAAAGCTGCTAGTAATCACTGTTTGAGCTGATGACCAGCCAGCCCAAGTGGCAGTCAAAGTTAAAATAGGTTTTAATTTTCTTAGTCTCAAAGATGGGGATTGGGGCAGGGGTGGGTGGTTTTGGAATTCTGTATGGGTGAGGACAATAGGAAAAACTTGCTCTAATTGAAATATTGATGGCCTTCTGGGTTTCCTGTGGGAGGTCATGATTGTGACTAGAATCCTAGGTTTGGGGGAAGGGTTTGGGACATTCTGGGGGAGGGGGGTGTAGCTCTTGACATTTCTTCCTTTTCCATTTTGCCGGCCCCAGTGGACCACAGACCAGCAGCTGATCCAGGTTATTCGCTCTGTAGGAGTCTATGATGTGGTGGAGTTGAAATTTGCAGAGAATCGAGCAAATGGCCAGTCCAAAGGGTGAGGTCTGGATTTGAGAAGCCCCTTTTAGTTTGTAACCATTGGGATGACAGATCTGTACTGTTATTTTGGCCCTGTAATTTAATCCCTCCCACCCCTGGCCCAGTGTACTGCCTTGGTTTTAACAAACCACCTTAGAATGGGGACCTAGCTGCAGTGTAGGAGAACATCCATCCATTGAGAGGCAAAGAAAGCTGATTTCTAATTTGAAATAAATAGGAAAATTTTAGCATGACACCTGTTTGTTTTTAGTAGTTTTGTGTGTTTAATATTAGAAAGATAAAAAAAAAAAAAAGGGACTTCCCTAGCAGTCCAGTGGTTAAGACTTCGCCTTCCAATGCAGGCAGTGTGGGTTCGATCCCTGGTCTAGGAGCTAAGATCCCACATACCTCACGGCCAAAAAACCAAAACATGAAACAGAAGCAATATTGTAAAGACTTTAAAAATGGTCCACATCAAAAAAATCTTTAAAAAAAAATATTAGCAAGGTATCCTTGGCTTTACCAGTTTTCACTAAAAGTGGAAGAGAATTTCTGTGTTCCTCTCTTGGTTGTCTAGTAGATTTCACTCGTTTTTAATTTTTCTTCCTCAAGGTATGCTGAGGTGGTGGTAGCCTCTGAAAACTCTGTCCACAAATTGTTGGAACTTCTGCCAGGAAAAGTTCTTAATGGAGAAAAAGTGGATGTGAGGCCAGCCACCCGCCAGAACCTGTCACAGTTTGAGGCACAGGCTCGGAAACGTGAGTGCGTCCGAGTCCCAAGAGGGGGTACGTGGAGACCATCTGTATGAAGGGGGGGAAGTTTGTGGGTTTGTTTTCTGTGGTGTAGGCTTGGCCTACGATGTGGAAGAGTTGGAGAGAGGGTGGTGGTGATTATGGGTGGCAGCATGGCAGTAGGTAAGCCAAAAAACAAGGCTCATGTGCTAGGAGTTAGGTAGGTTCAGGTTATGGCTCAGTTTTGCCACTAACTCATTATGTGACCTTGGGCAGGTCACTTTACTGCTTAGGGCCTACTTCCCCATTTGAACTAGACACACAACATACAAAGTTCCTGTCAACTCTAAATTACGTGTTTCTATCTAAAAAATCAAGTGTATAGCAAATGGGCTTAATTGTAAGACATGTCTCTATAAATTATTAAGAAGCAACCACCATAAAATATAAATATGATGCATAAAGATGGCTGTAATCTTGTCGTAAACATACACTGGAAGGGTGCTCTGTAAGGAATCGACCAGGAGGAGTGCTGGAGAGTAAGAATTTAACAGTGTTTCTCCAGCATTGACCAGGGGGGTGGGTACCCTTTCGATTACCTGCGATTTTAGTTTGCTTGGCAAGTGTTTCCCATTAGTAAAGAAAGTTGCATCACACTACCTTAGCTTGATGATAGTATGCCTTAAGCTCACCTTATTCCCTTTATTCTGACCCTGTGCTCACCAAGCCACCTTCTGATACTAATTTGGTTTCCCAACTAGGCTCTCCTACTGGGAAGAGAATGCGCTGACCAGCCGACACAAGTATTCCAGTCTGCTTGGCAGTTATATTTCTCATTGTAAATTAATAAATTGTCATTCTGGTTTATGAATCAGTCTCTTGTGAGTTTGGATAGTGTGAATCAATCTCCTAGGGTCCAGTCACCCCTGGGTGAACTGTTAAAATCAAGTTTCTGAACCTGCGAAACCTGGGGACCAACCTTGGATTGTCCTGACCTCAGAAGGTGCAGCCACTCTGCAAGGCCCTGCCTGAAACAGTCAACTGCCATTACTTTCCTTTTACTACAGTGGGGGTATGGCAAAGTTTTCGTTACCCACTTTCTGTCACTGCTTAGGTCCTGCTCTCAAAATAGTGCCTTGTATTTATTGATTGGGTAGTCCACTGGGACCTTGGATAGGTTGATTGAAGGTGGAAATATGGCCACTCAACTCTTGCATAGGAACAACTATGTTCTTATAACTATATTGAAAGCCTAGATGGAAGTGGTGTGAGCTATTGCTCTGGGTTAGAAGGCACATACTTTTCTTCCTTGATAACCTGAATTTTCAAAGTCCATTGTGTTTCAGAGTCTTTCTATGATTCACGCCTCTTCTAACTTTCTTAAGATGTATAATTTTACAGCTGCTTTGAGCACCTAACAGTCCTAGCACCACTTGGCTGTTTACTCCTTGATGTTACCTTTCTTTGCTGAAGTGATGGTGCTGACTGAGTGGTGTTTTTCTGCGCTGTCATGTTGATGGACTTGGGCTCTGTTAATTCACTAAGTATAGCTGGTTGACTTAGTCTGCTTAACACTGGTTGCTACTCTTGGGATTTGTGGCCATAGATACAAAAAGAACCCTTGCTAATGTGGGAACAGTAGCTGGGAAGGTAGCTAACTTTCAGAGGATTACACTTGCTAATACCTCTTCTTTCTTCAGCTTGAGAGAACTCAGGGAAGAAGCACGTTGACATGTGTGTGAGACATGAAAAGCAAGAGAATGCTGTGGTAGCCACTGGTGATACACCGTATTAGAGAAACCACGGTGGTTGCCGAGGGCATTAATTCCACCTTCTGCTTTCATCAGGAGTTAGTGTTCACTAACAAGTTTTTGTTTAAGGAGCACTCTTCTTTCTGTCCACACTTGTCTCCTAATGGCATCTTTCTACCTCCAAGACTCCAAAGGCCATGTGATCACATTCTTCTGTTGGATTCCACATTAACCAGGCTAATAGTAGACTATTAAATTGCAAAGAGGAAACAAGTTTAACCAAATGACTTGACGGTGTCAGAGCCATGTTTCCAGCTGTATACAAACATGTCTGAGCCCCTGTTTTGCACAACACCATACCACTGTTCCACGATGATGTTCCTAGTAGGCTGCCCTGTGGGGTAGAGGGTTTGGGCTGTTGAAATGTAGGGGGAGTTTCCCAGGTTTCAGGCGTATTTTGTACCAGGCTTTTGCGAGGAGTCCCTGGTGTCCGCTCTGTGCCATCTGCTCATTCTGTGGGCAGATCTTTCCTTGGCTTGTCTCCCATTTTTTCTCATTTAACCTCCAGTCTTCTACTCTTTGTTCTGCGGCTCTTTCCCCATCCCAGTTACCAGTTTTGGTACTTGGATGGAGGAAGTGTTATCCATCCCCTGCCCTTCCCTCCCTTCCCCCAAGTTCCCTGGCCAAAGAGCCATGGCAAAGAGAAAATTTCAAGTATATAGCAGGATAAAGAAGGTTAACTATTACTAGTCTAAGGAAAGAGTCCCTGAACTCCTACCAGAGAAAATGGGATTTCGAATCAGCTTGAATCCAGCTGAACAGTAATGAACATACTTCAGCACTGTCATTTTCTCATGGGTTATTAGGATCCTTCTGCATTTAAAAATAGAAAACAAATCTAAGGGTGACTTAAATGTGAAGCACTGAGAGTTCTAGATAAAGAGCATTCTTTAACATACAGAATTTAGGGTGGTTTTGCTTCCTGGGTTTATGTCTTAACTAGGTTGCCTCTGAGCTTTCTCTCTGAGGCCAAAGAAAAACAGTAGGTGATTTTACCTTCTTTCTCAGCTACCTGTCACCTTCCTTATTATGGTGTCAGATGACTTGCTGAAGGATGACCTGGTCCCGTGGTTATGTTTAAAGGTTGGGCAGTAACAGTAATTCTGTTTTGTTTCATAGGAATACCTCCACGGGCCCACTCCCGAGATTCTAGTGATTCTGCTGATGGACGGGCCACACCCTCTGAGAACCTTGTACCCTCATCTGCCCGTGTGGATAAGCCCCCCAGTGTGCTGCCCTACTTCAATCGCCCTCCTTCAGCCCTTCCCCTGATGGGTCTGCCCCCACCCCCAATTCCACCCCCACCACCTCTCTCCTCAAGCTTTGGGGTCCCTCCTCCTCCTCCTGGCATCCACTACCAGCATCTCATGCCCCCTCCTCCTCGATTACCTCCTCATCTGGCTGTACCTCCCCCTGGGGCCATCCCACCTGCCCTTCACCTCAATCCAGCCTTCTTCCCCCCACCAAATGCCACAGTGGGGCCTCCACCAGATACTTACATGAAGGCCTCGGCACCCTATAACCACCATGGCAGGTAAGGACTATCTTGTTCCTTTCAGATCTGAGCCAGGCATAGTGGGGTAGACAGTGTTTTAAGCATTTTGTTCTCCCTGAGGAAGTAAGTGAGCACTGAATTCTTGTGTTTTCCCTTGTGGAAACTGTTGTTATAGTATTGAGTCCTGGGAAATAGTTAACTATTAGAGAATGTTTTTGTTTGGTATTTTGTTTGCGTCTTACCTCTCAACCCAAACCATGTCCTTTGTATCCCTTTTTAAGGCAGTTGATTAAATGGAGTGCTGTAAGTCACTGTTAGGAATGCTATGAGTGTCTAGCACTGTTGGGTCATGCCAGAATTACAAAAGTGTATGACATAAATCCTGTCTTTGAAGAGAACGTGAACATATAAAACATGTGAACAGGCTGAGAACCATTTAAGACATTATACAGGAGAGCATAGTTAAATAGCATAGTACTCTAGAGTATGGTAAAGTTAACAAGGGGTGTGGGCAGTCAGGAGTGGTATTATTTCTGTGTGCAGCCGAGATTCGGGCCCTCCGCCCTCTACAGTGAGTGAAGCAGAATTTGAAGAGATCATGAAGCGGAACAGAGCAATTTCCAGCAGTGCCATTTCCAAAGCTGTATCTGGAGCCAGTGCAGGTAACTCATCCTTACCGTTGCTGCCTTCTCCTTACCTTTCGTTTTTCCATTGTTTTGTCATTTCCATTGGCAAGAAATTCAACAAGATAAAGTTGGAGCACTAGTAGATTCTCAAGAGTGGCACATTTTGAAAAGCAATATGGTAACCTGGTTTCCTGGCTTTTGGGGAGCTCCACTGGTGCTGTTTATTTAGCCTGTGTCTAGACCTGCCCCATGAAAACCAACTTAGTGCCTAGAATATAAATAACTAATACTATCTCATTGTGGTGTTTGTTATAGAATGAAATTCCTGCCTCACGGAGATCTTCATCTCAGGGGTTGATCAGTGGATCTAGTGTCTATGTTATGAGTCCAATGCCAAGTGTAGACCTTGGGTTTTTAGAACTGATGATGATGGTGGATATGGAATCTGATTACATTTGGGGATCGAGGCAGAGCTGGTGGCCTCCATGTAACCTATCCTAGAAAGAGACAAGTCTGTTCGGTGTCAATCTTAAGGCATAATATACCCTTACAACTAACTTTTGCCTTGCTGTCAGTATTAAGTGGGCAGAACCAGAAGCCATGCCTTTGAGAACCAGGGGAACAGAACCTTTGGTTCCTAAGAGAAGAGAATATAGGAAGTTTCCAGGTTCTGGTCCAAGTTTCACATTATAGCACTAGTCATATTCACTTCCTTCCTGTGAGTTTCCTACATGAATGTAAATATAGATTGTCAGATCTCCTAAGAAGAAATAAGTTAACTCTATTATCGTCCGTTTTCCATAATTTCTCATCTTTGACTACAAAATTTGAATGCAGAGCGGACGAAAGACAGAAAGTATGTATATTTTCTCTCTCTTTTTTTTTCCACCAGAAACCTTCATTGACATCTGAGTAAATCTCTTTAAATTAAAAAGTAATCTATGCTCATTGTAGCAAGTCAGATATACAGAGTATAAAGAAAAACATTGTTCTTCTCCACCCGTTCCTTCACACTGAGATGATCAATAACTGAACCTCTGTCTCCTCCCTTTGTTTTGTTCTCATTCCAGTCATTCAAACCACAAATATTTATTGAATGCCTACAAAATAGGCAAAAACTCCCTACTCTGGTAGAGCCAAAATCCTGGTGTTCTTAGATCTCCACAGAATTGCAGGTCCTTCACAGTCTCTGTTCTGTTCTTAACTGCCTTGCACAGAGGAAGCTGCCAGTCCTCGCTGTCACTGGACCCCTGCCTGGTTTCATGCTTTCCTTGCATTGTCTTGTCCTTAATGCTAAGAAAGCTTTAGTTTGGAAAAGCATTGTGCAAGTACCCACCCTGACCACTATCCTTGAGTCCAAACGTTGCTCAGATGTGAGGAATGAAGGAGCTAATTCTTGATGGCAGCATAATTAAAAATATGTGTGTGTGCATATATAATATATATATACGCACGCACACACACAACATACATGTCTTAGATATATGTTACTTGTATGTATATATGTATTTGGTTATAGATTTAAAATAATCCAGACAGAAATGTGCAGTGTTAATAAATGAAAGGCTTCCGTACGAGGACCATCAGTAAGATCACCTTGTACAATTTAGTGTCCTTCAGATTTTTTTTCTGTGCATGTAGCAAAATATATATGTAATTTTGATTGTTTTTACAAAAATGGAATATTGTTTCACAGCTTTTTAAAAATATATTCTGGACATCTGTTACATCAACTAATACCTAACGTTTATTGAGCCCTTACTGTGTGCCTGGCACTGTGCTAAGTGCTTTACATGGATTGCTTTGTTTACATACAGATTTACCTCATGCTTTTTAACGACTATGTAGTATTCTGTAGAACCAATGTTCCATAATTTATATAGCCAAATCCTACTGAAGGAACTTTAAGTTGTTTTTGATTCTTTAATACAACAAACAATGCTGAAACAAACATTGTTTAAATTATATACTTGTGAACAGAAGTAGAAAATTTTTAGATGTGCTGGGTCAAAAAGTATGCACGTTGTTTATTTTAATGGATGCTGTCTGATAGCCCGCAGACAATGACGTGCCGGATTATACATCCACTAGCAGTATCTGAGGGTATCTGTCCGATTCCAGACCACTAGAATATAGGTGCCACACAGTTTTATACCTGCCACTTCTGCCTCATCCATTTTACCGTGGTTCTGTGGGACAGCTAGTTACTCTTGGTTTGTGTCCTCCTGAGTTCTCCTTTTCATCAGTTAGTTTACTGCCTCTGCTCATCCTTGGCCTTTCCCATCCATCCCCTGTCAGGGGATTACAGTGACGCGATTGAGACGCTGCTCACAGCCATTGCTGTTATCAAACAGTCCCGGGTCGCCAATGATGAGCGTTGCCGTGTCCTCATCTCCTCTCTTAAGGACTGTCTTCATGGCATTGAAGCCAAGTCTTACAGTGTGGGTGCCAGCGGGAGCTCATCCAGGTGAGTTGATGATTGCTTCAGCAGCCTGCCAGCCCTGAGCAGCACTCTTCCAGGGATTGGCAGGGGGAGGAAAGGAGCCCAGGGTATCTGGCAAGGACCTAGTTGAAAGAGCAGACCTAGCCCTCATGTCTTTAAGGGGAAAAAATTAAACGTTTACATTAATGAATGTTGTAATGTCTGAAATCTGTGTTTGGTGAGGCAGTGGGCTTATTTAGGAAGAAAGACTGATGTAGTTCAGAACATGGGCTTTGGAGCCATACGTTCTTGGATCTGAATCCCAGTCCTGCTCCTAACTACCTGCATGACCCTGAATATGAAAGTTACTCAACTTTCCAAGCCTCATTTTTCTTACTTTTAAAAAGGGGACAATGGTAGTACTTATCTTACAGACCTGTTGTAAAGATTAGGTGAGATAATGCATGTAAAGCTCTTAGCACTGTGCCTGATACGTTAGTAAGATCTCAACAAGTTTAATTGCTATTAATTTTCCAAAAAAGACTAGGGGCCATGATAGAGTAACAGAAGAGTGGTTTAGACAAATAGTAGAAGACACCAAAACACAATACTCTTAGAAAGAATGGGGTAAGCCCTCTGAGTGAGGCTGAAAAGGATCCTTCTAATAGGAAAAGACATCGGTCCCGAGAGAGGTCACCAAGCCGGTCCCGGGAAAGCAGCAGGAGGCACCGGGACCTGCTTCATAACGAAGATCGGCATGATGATTATTTCCAAGAAAGGAACCGAGAGCACGAGAGACACCGGGATAGAGAACGGGACCGGCACCACTGAGAAAGGTGGGATGAAGCCCCATTGCTGGCTGGTTGATGATCTCTTATGAAAGAAAAATTATTGATAGTAAAGATTTCTCTCTCTCCTTTTAAAACAAGAAAAGGGTATGGGAAGACTTCCTATTTAGGTAACCAAAAATTCAGGAGGGCAGGTTTTCTCTTGTTTGTGAGGAGTCTCACCCTGAAATGGACCTGAGACTAAGCTATTTTTGCTTGTTTTTTGACTGCTTTCACCTGGTATCTGAGACAACATGGCTTAATGGCTAAGAACACAGTGTCTGCAGGTAGATGCCAGGTTATGAATTCCAGCTCCTCCAGCCATATTACTTTCTGTTCCTCAGTTTCCTCATTTGTAAATGAAGATAATAAAAGCAACTGTCTCATTGGATTGCTGAGTATTCAGTGAGCTAATCCATATAGAGCATTTAGCACTCATAGTACCTGTCACATAGTAAGTTCTCAATAAATGATAGCTATTGTTATTATCATTGTTATGTTTTATTTATTTATTTATTATTTATTTATTTTCTTTTTGGTTGCGCCGTGTGGCCTGCGGGATCTTAGTTCCCTGACCAAGGATCAAACCCGTGCCCCGTGCATTGGGAGCACGGAGTCTTAACCACTGGACCGCCAGGGAAGTCCCTCATTGTTATACTTTAACCCCACCAAACTTTCAAATGAAAAAATCAGGAAAATTGACCAAGACAGAAAAGTAAGACCATTTGCCTACTTGTAAGTTTTCAAGGTGCAACATTAATGATTTTTAAGAATTAATATCTATTAAAAAGATTTTGAAAATAGGATACTTTAGTCAGAGAGGAGAAAGCTGATCTGAAAAAAAATTATCTTTAAAGCTTTAGAGACTGTGGAGGATATTTCAGTGGCAGGATATATTTGTTTTGGAAAAACTTACTGATTTTTTTTTTTTTAATAAAGCAAAACAAAGGCAGGAGAGTTAGGGGTGGGGAACTATCAAGTAACTGAAAAGTTGAGTTAGGCTTGGCTGGTTCAGGGGCTTCAGCTCTGTTATTTTCATTCTCAGGCTCCAGGTTACATCCTACCAGCTTGGCAATCCCAACTGAAAACAAGCTTCCAACAAAGATTGTTTCTAGTATATAAGCAAGCAAGAGCAGTTGTTGACTCTGTTTCTTTGGAGATCTGTAAAAGTAGTCGAGACTCTGGCGGGGATGGTATGTTTGTGGTTCCTGAAGGCTATTGCATGACCCAGGTGACTTTGGGGTCTCTTCTCAATTTTGTGGCTTCACATCAAGTACATTAGGATAATGTCCTTGGTGTTTGGCTGATTTGGTTGGTCTGAAGTAATGGTAATTGTGGAAGGTGAGTAGGAATAGTTCTGCTTGGTATCCTTGGGGTGGATAGATGGATGACTGGATGCAGAAAGGAAAAGAAACCCTCCCCCCTTCTTGTGAGTGCCTGTAGTTCACAAGCGGTAGCTGGACTGTAAACTGTTGCCTAGTGACAACCTACTAAACAAATAAGAAAGGAGTCTTGTTATGTTTGCCTACTGCCCTCTACTTTGTTGTTTGTCATCTGCCATTAACTTAAGCGGAGTTTTAAACAGCTTTGGCCTGATTGAGTCTCAGGGAGTGGGCAGGAGGGTGGGTAGAGCCGGTCCGTGACGGATCTTGTCCCTCCTGCAGCAGCAGCGGCATTTCCCTTGTTTGCACTAGCACAGTTGCTAGTGTTGCTTGTAGGTTCAGTATCAGTCACCACCCTCCCCCAATCCTGCAGCCCCCCGTGTGTGTCCTTTGGAGCTGACTAGGATAAGAGTGACGAAGGAGGTAGTACTTGGTCTGTGCAAAGCATGAATTATAATCTCTGGGGCCACATAGGTTAGTAGTCGGAACATGTAACTGCATGTCACTGTTCTTGGCGGCTTTGCTCCTAACAGCCTTTTGATAGAAAAATTGTGAGATCCTCTGATCATTAGAACTTTGGGGATTGAACATCTGAACCTGAGACTTTAGCTGTCATCTTGCTTCATTTTTTTTCCACCTGTAAAATGGGACTTTTCTTCCATTATGAGGATGATCCAATTTGAAAAGCTCTGAAAAATCCTATAACCCAGTAGTTCCTAGAAAACAGTCATTTGGCTGGTGCAGGCCTATGACAAATGAGGAAAATTAACTCTTGAGGCAGGTTTTCCAGTTCCCCACTTTTCCTAGTCACCCCTTTAGATATGTTGGTTATTCCTTCTGGTTAATTAGTCCAAAAGAACTGAATTTGACCCCCCAAAAATGTCCATTTCTCACATTCTCATCCTGGGATTCTTAACTTCATCTGCAGTTACCAAGTTGTGACTTAGGAGATGTCACGTTGAGGAGATGGTGCCTGGGCCTCATTTACCTTGATAACTTTGCAAGCTCTGAGTACAATACCTTTTAGTTAGAAAATACTAGTATTTATACTATACGGAGAGCTGTTCCCTGAGAGCAAAGGGTATGTTCCATCTAGGGGCAGCAAAAAACAGCAGCCTTTTTTGTCCATCTTTCCTCAGGATGGGCACGACCTCTGGGACCTGAAGTCTGATTGACCCACTTTGTCCTCTGTCTACATTCAAACATTACCACCAACATGGAGCCATAACCTCTAAGAATTGGGTGCTGTTCAGTTGACCCTTGAGCAGTGTAGGGGTTAGGGGAGCTGACCTCTGCGTAGTCAGTAATTCGAGTATAACTTTATAGTCAGCCCTCCATTTCTGCGGTTCTCCATCCACAGATTCAACCAACCTCAGATTCTGTTGTACTGTAGTACGCATTTATTGAAAAAAATCCGCATATAAGTGGACCAGCGCAGTTCAAACCTGTATTTTTCAAGGGTCAACTGTAGTTTATTTCTGATGCATTAGTTATCCTCTGAGTCTTGTTTTGTAGCAACAGTTCCCAAATTACATCTCTTTTGTTGTATATGTGTGTACAGTTTGGAGTTTGAGGATATTCTTAGGTTGTCTGTGGCTTCGGCTTTTTGTAGTTGTTGGCTGCTGTCTCATTATTTTAGGACATTATCCTGCTTGAAATATAGTCATTCTCACCTCATTGCTATCCTCCTGGTCCAGTGAAAACTGAGCATTCTGTTCCATTTTGATCTAATGCAAAGATTCGGAAACCCAAATGGTATGAAATTGAGGAGTCACTGAGGGTTTTAGTTTTCTCTTACAGAAAATGAGAAAGATACCTGCCTGCATAGATGTTTAGAGAAACCAGAGGCCATGACAGATTCTGAGGACCCCAGGGTGAAATGGTGCCATTTCAGAGTGTACAAGGATCAGGCAGCTTATGGATGTATTTTTTCTTGCATAGCTCCTCCAGGTTACAGAAGTGCATACATTAAGGGTGAGCATTTATGTATAGGCCATGTTGCCAGTTTGGGCATTAGTAGAAATCCGAAGCCTGAATTTAATTCCCCCTCTTCCTTTTCGCTATCAGTTCTATTTTGTGTGGTAAGATTGAGCAGGCCACCCCCTGCAGATTGATGTTACAACGTTGGAAAGAGGGCTGAGTGTACTGGGGACCTTAAGTTAGGTCGAGATGTGACAAGTGGCTTAACAGTCCTTCACTGCTCAGCAGAAGTCCTTAACCGTGCTTTTAGTTTTCTTGGATGGTGACTACTGATTATCTTCTTTGACCTCCGTGCTCTGCTTTCTGCTCTGGCCTGACCACATCACTCCTGCTTGGTGTTAGTATGCTTCTTGGCCCCTCACCCACACCTGTCATCTGGGGAGGACTTAGAATCTCTTGAGTGGTGGTACTTGGAACATCTCTGGCTCTATGTGTATGTGTATGCTGCTTTAAAAGAAGGAAAAAAGTTTAGTTTTCTTGTGTAAGTACATGCTCCCTGCAAGGGCCTCTTGGGTATTTGGGGGTTAATGGATTTGGTTATGTACACACTTGTTTTCTTACCATTGTACTTCCCATTTCCAGATTTTTCCCCTTCCCCTTAAGGTAAGCTATGACTTGCTCAGAATAGATTTTCTGAAACAGTATTTAAACTCACCATGCTCCCTTAGAGCAACTTTTCTTGAAATGTAGCAGTTTCCATACTTTTCCAGCCAAAGTCTCCTTTTCAGTCAAACTGCTTTGATGCCTCATTTCATTGTCTATGTTTTTCCCCCTAACCTTAAAGTAAAATGTCACTCCTCTTTCCTCTGTTCTCCTCCAACCATTCCCTCACTACTCACAGTGCCAAACACTCCCAGACAGTGCTGCTGTCTTTTACGTTCCCAGGCTTGCATTCTCTCTGTCTGCATCCCCTACTTCATACGTTTTAACTTTAGAAAATGCCAGTATAATTTATATAAGCCCCTGTTAATCAGAAAGTAACCTCTAACTTGTATTTTCTTTCTTCTCTTCTGATGTTCTCATTGCAGGAGTCTGGTTGGAAGCAAATGTTTTTTTAATGGACTTGCATCTCCTCACCTTGATCAGGACTAAAGGACGGAGGCCGCTCCACCCCTTCCCCTTCCTCCAAGCCCCTAACCCCTTCCACACACCCACAGGGAATACCCTCTGCCCTACAAGATTGAAGATTGCCTGGCAGCCCTCCCAGTCCCACTCCTGTTTGCCAGGGTAAAGAACCTAAAGACTTCATGTGGTTGGGAGGGTGGCAGACAGGAAGAAACCATGTCCAGGTCCCTGGTCTCCATAGAGAACGGTGCTTTGTCCAAGGAAACGTATGAGTTTCTGATTCTCCAGGAGCAGTTCAGTGGTGAGGTTGATGGGAAGACATCCTTCCCAAAGAAAACGGATCTTCCCTGTGGGATCTAGGAGAGTGACTGGGTGTGCCAAAATATGCCCAGGGTCCTGCCCTCAGCACTAGGTTTGGTGGGGCGAAGAGGGTCCAAACCCCTTGCTAACGTACCACTTCTCTAACTCCTTTACCTTCCCAGCCCTTTGAGGAGGGACCATGAGAACAGCAATTACTTTATGGAAAGCTTCTCCTGTTCTTGCTTTTCCCTCTTACTTATTGACGGTTTGTTTCCCTGACCTCCCAGGGGGCTAAAACCCTTTTAACTCCCTGCTGCCCAGCCTGCTCAGTGGACTTGCCTCTCCTAAGCAGAGAAGGCCCATGAGGTTGCTTTCTGCTGGGGAGCCTGGCAGAGCCAATTACCACCCTCTACTGCTGCTTGCTTGGTTGCCTCTTGCAATAACCAGCTCCAATAGATGTTCCCTTTCCCTGGGGCTTTTCCATTTCACATGTGGAGCCCTTCCCCCAAGAAGGCTGCTTCCTTGTTTTAGAGGAAGGTACTGCCATTGGGAGTCGGGGACATCGGACCTCAGCAGTGAAGAACCCTTGTGAAATACTAGGAGTGGGGAAGGAGGCAAGTTGGGCAGGATATGGCCTACTTCCATAGGCTTTTCTTTTTTCAGGTTTGATGTGAGCATGGGCTTGCATCCTCCAGGTACATACTTTTACTTATTGTGGGATAACCTGGCACTAGTAGGTAAAGTCACAAATTTGGTATTTTTTCACCTTTTGAATTTTGACTTAATAGCTCCCCTCGCTCTGCCTGGAGGTACTTGCTGCCTCGCATAAGGAGCAAGGAAGAAGTGGAGCCTGACTTTAACGAGCTCAGCTCAGAATTCTAAGGACCACCACCCTGGGGGCCATTTTCCACACAGGCAAATGGAATTGCTTTTCCCATAACATCCAGATTGTGAGGCGCTGCTGCTGAAAGCAGCAGCAGCAACAGGGTCCTGCGGTACCCACGGGGCGACGGATGCTACTTCCGCGTGCGTCTGTAGGGCACGCGACATCGAACAGGAAGCGTGGCACGTGGGATGTAGGGTCGCTGGAGACCCTTCTGGCTCAGAGGGGAGAGACTGAGCTGGACCGAAGCCTTCCTCTGTTCCCTGCACGTTTCTGCCATAGCCCTCGCTCAGTCACTGAGGGAGTCCCCCAGGGTTGGAGAGGCACATTCCCTTGGGACAGAGGCTACAGGTTTGTAGCTTTATCCCCCTGTCCCCCAACCCCACCCCCACCTCCACTTCAGAATATGGCACCCCGCCCAGCCGGCCAAGCGTTGAGTGATGTGCTTATCCTCGAGAGCAGCTCCGGGTGTCTTTTTAATGTAGAGAAAACCAAGTAAGGTGACAGTTTAAGGAGAAAAAAATATATAGAATACCAGAAAAGCCGTTTACCCGGAGAATTTTTTTCTCCCCGTTTTGTTTTTACTCAATGACACAATTTTTAGTTTTATTTCCTGATAGCAAAAGGAAAAAAACCCAACCCTCAAAAAGGCCAAGGCCCCGTCCCCCTGTTGTTGGTGATTTGTTTGTCTTTCCAATAGGTTGAAAATTGTGTAATAAACTTGATGACACTGTCAATCTTTTATACTGCATTGTATTTTTTTTCCTTTTGTAACAAAATATTTTTAAATAATAAATGGGGTGTGAGCTGTTTCACGGATTCTGCATTGAATAGATTTGTTGAGGTGTCTGGGACATGGGTGTGGGCTGCTGCAGAGGCTTTGGGAGGGGAGTGAATCCGCGAGTTCTCCGCTGGAATTGCACGGTGGGCGTGTGTAGTGCGGGCGGTACACCACCTAGGAGACCTCGTGCGAACCTTTGGAGGTGCCCCTTGAGGTTTAGCTTTTTTCCTTAGCCATCTAAACAGCCTAGTTAATTCCAAGTCATCTTTTATCCTTCCAGATTCCTAAGATTTATTCTCAGAATAAATGTCCTACCTTGTACAGTTCAGTTCCGATGTCATCAAGTTGATAAAGGGAAGAGTCCTCTGCTAGGCGTTAGAAGATATGCTGGCTAGTGCCTCCTTCACATCTAAATCTGTCTAACCATGGACGAGCAGTACAACCTCAGTCTCTTTCGTTTGTAAGATGAAAATGATAGCTGTTCTGCCTTCCACATTGGGATATCTGAAGAATCATAACAAATGTGAGCGAGCGTGTTATGTAGACTGCACTGCTATCTAAATATAAGGAAGTACAGATTAGAAAGCTTAGCGAAGTGTTGCGGGGTAATCCTTGGGATTCCTGAAAGCTGGCTTTTTAAAAAGTTGGGTGAACAAGAGGAGAGTTAGCATAATAAAAAGATGAACCAGCAACCAGATGACATATAAAGCGTTGCTGAGACCAGTAAAGGCAAGAGCAGTATAAAAACAACCCTTAGTAGAAGGGAAATTCCCTGAGGGTCTATGATGTTATTAAACTTGAAGGAAAAAAACTAGTTGGAGTGCTTCTCAGAACTTAAACCAGTGTTCTCAAGTTGAGTTCCACGGTTGCCTGCATCTCAGTTATGCGCCATGCTTGCTAAAATGCCTTCCTGGCTGCATCAATCTCTGAAGTCTAGAAATCTCCTTTTTATGCTCCAGATGACTTACGTAAACTAAAGCGTGAGGACTGCTAGTTTAGAAAAGCAAATACATTCTTGAGTTTCTCGTAGGGGTTACCATGGCAGTATAGGAGGGGAATGACCTTTCGGTCACCTCTGTGTTCCTGAGTGCTTCCTGAAATGAGCCAGACCTCAGCCCCTAGAGACCACCACTGCAGTCACCTGACAGTTCTAGGCATGAGTGTGGGTATCCTAGCAGGCCTCTGCCAGCTCTTGTGACCAGGGCCTGCTCCTTGGCTCAGTCCTCTCACTGTCCCAGAACGTTAGTCCTTCAGGTGTGTATGGGGTATAGTGGCTTCCCTTGACACTACAGTGAGTACAGCCTCTGACACGTTAACCCTGAAAGACTAGCTGTGCTGATTCCCATCCTCCACTGCCTCAGTTTCTGTTGTGTGATGTTCTACTCTGGTGTGACTAACTGCATCCACACAGCTGACTCCAACAAGCATCAAGAAGAAGAAGCATTTATGGGACTTCCCTGGCGGTCCAGTGGTTAAGACTCCGCGCTTCCACTGCAGGGGCCACGGGTTCGATCCCTGGTCGGGGAACCAAGATCCTGCAAGCTGCACGGCGCGGCCAAAAAAATAATAATAAAATAATAACAGTGAGAAGAATGAGCGTCTGTGGAGCCACGCCTGGGAAACACAACGCGCTAAGCTTCCAGACACCCATGAAGAAAACGTGAGGACTTCCTGTTCTAATCTTAGCCCCATTTTCAATCATTCATTCTTATACTCACGTGGTACCTGTTCAGGAATGGAATTTACTTGATCCAGATTGAGACACGTAAGACAAAGTTTCTAACAAATTAGTAACCAGTTGTATGATGCTTGGCTATGTTGTTACTTCCTCATCTCTAAACCTGCCAAGCTGGGGATGAGATTAAGTTGATCTCTAAAGCCCCTTTGAATTATAAGCCACCTCTAAACTTTCAACTGAGCCTCCCATTCATTTTTCTGTGTTGCTGGGAGGGGGACCTTAACCAATGAAACTCTAAATGAAATAGAGAGGCCATGGAGAATGAGTTCTTCTCCAGTTTGATGCCAGCGATTTCTTCAAAGCAGGGCTAGACAAAAAAGCAGTGTGAGAAGCAGCAGAAAATTAAGGTATTAGTGGGATATGTGATTGAAATGTCAGGGAAGTTCCTATTGGGTTTTTTGTTACTGTTTCATGCTTAATCAGACCTATTAATAGTCTTTGGGTGGACCCCAAAGGCAGCTCTTAGGCAAGGACACCGAGGGTTAGGAAATAAGAAAAAGCATCAGTGCTTTGGAAAGTGGAAACCTACATAGGATGAGAATGAGCCTGATCACAGGAAATAAGCAGTTAAAAACCAGCACCACATTCTTAAAGGCCAATTAGTTTTTACTTTGAGTAAGAGCAGATATTCTAGGGTTCATCTGATAGCAGATGGGCCATATGGCTCAAGGTTTCCTAAAGTGGCTTCTGTTATGGCTTCTTGGGGCTAAAGAATGGCTGCTATCATGCAAGATGAGAAATAGTTTTAAAGACGGTTACTTGGAGAAGGGAATGATTCACTCATTTAGGGCAACATGCCTCCAGCTTAAAGAATACAAGTATGTGTTCCTTTTATATTAACTTGAAATTTTAAAACAAATGACCAAAAAATATTGGTAAGTTTAGAATATGTTCCTTCCAATTACTCATGCCTCATCCTGGAAAGATGACAATTATCTGTAAGAGGAATGAGAGACAAGATGCTGGCTTTGGGGCACAGGTGACGAATGTGAGCAGTCAGGATGACAGATCTGAAGAAGACACAGAAGCTGGCAGGGCCTTTAGGGATTAATTGAGGCTGGAGCTGTGGGAAGAAACTCAGTGGGACACCTTCATCACTGCCTCTGCGTCCACACTGAATCACCAAGCACAGCCGAGAACAAACCGCTGGGATAGTCTCTACCTTCTCTTAAAGTGGAAGAAATTCTAGGGACGGGTGCCGTGAGGAAAAGGCTACTACAACCTCCGCCACAGAAAATACATCTTTATTATAAAATAATGTTTTGTTTCATGATGAGAGTAGAAAAATAACACTGTGAGCTCCAGGGAAAGTTCTGGAGCTCAGTCTCTGAGAAACGGGATGAGCGGCTTTTGCATCACTCTGGGAGCACACCCTCTTGAGGTGCCCCGTGCTCCTGCAGGACGTGGGACACAGCACACACAGGGAGCGTGCAGCTCAGGTCCTGCTGGAAGCCCAAGGAGCCTACACGGTCCACACAAGACGCTCTGGCCACGATGATCAAAGAGGAAAACTTGAGGTCAGAAGGGAATTAATTGGTTCTGAGAAGGGCCAGGATGGCGACAGCCTTGCCCCTCCCTATACTGGAGTGTAGAAGAGTCTCTTGGGCTGATGATCCCGGTTTAGAAGATGGTGCCCAGTGGCCTTATGCTCGGTTTGTTCCCCAAGGTGTCTGTGCTGAGGAAAAGCTGCAACCTTTCCCAGGACAACTTGACCCACCGTTTCTCACTGGTATGGCTAAAGTACCAGAGGTATGTGTGGTCTCAGCCTGTGAGGGCTGCTGGCTGAAATTTTTGTACTTCAAATCCTGTCCATACTGATGGCAGAAAGAAAGAAAGAAACAAAATGTTAAAAGACCAGTGAATGAGAGCAGCTGGCTGGAACTGTTCTATAGTCCAAGCCTCTTGGCCCCAAAGAACGAGGAGAATATCTGCCCTAAGTGGGAAAGGCAGTCCCACGGACACCCTTTTCGCCCTTAAAATCCTCTAGACCCCTCAGGCTTTAGACAAACAATGAATCCCCCCCTGGGATGGGAATCCAGCCCTCAGGTGATGGGAAATGGTCCCTCAGCAGCAGTACCTGGAGAACGCAGCCAGGGTGAGCACCTCAAGCAGCAGCTCTGAGCCACAGAAGAGGAGCAAGATGCCGTTCATGATGGCTTCCAGGCGGAGCACGTAGGTCTGCAGCAGCAGGTAATAGGAGGCCATCATGGCAGATGGGAAGGTCAAGGCCATGCTAATACCAAGCGGCATCTTCCGTTGGCAGAGGTTTCCCTTTGTACCTGTCAGACACAGCCCATGGAGTCACCTCCAAGTGGCCTGCTTTCCTTGGCCTCAGAGGAAAGGCAGGTGGGATGCAATGGACCGGCAAGCAGAGGAAAATGCCCCTGAATGGGGGTGTGCAGGTTTATAAATGCGGCCCCACTGTGTTAAAAACTAGAGGCTTAGGAGCAGCTACAGCACTGCAGTCATTCGCCGAGAGGTCCTGCTTCCAGCCTGGCTCCCAGGCAAGGGACAATGGGCTCTTTATTTGAGGAAAAATTTTGTAAATCATAAAAATAATATATAATCATTGAAAACTTTTCAATTAATATAGAAAATACGGAGTTCCCTGGCAGTCCAGTGGTTAAGACTCCAGGCTTCCACTGCAGGGAGCATGGGTTTGATCCCTGGTTGGGGAACTAAGATCCCACATGCCGTACGGGGCAGCCAAAAAATAGAAAAAAAATATATAAAAGATCATTTTAGAAAATATAGAAACTAAAAGACCACATGACTCAGCCCTTAGAGATAGCCATTATTACAGAATGACGTATACTGTTTCAGACTTCTTTATGTGTATGGTCACATATTACTATTTATTATTCTAAAAATAGAATCATACTCTGCATACTGTTTTGCAACTTATTTAACCATTTAACATAGACATCTTTCCACACATAACTACCTTACCCTTTTTTAACGGCTATGAACAATTTCACTGAACCAATGCCATAATTTATTTAACTAATCCTGTAATGATAGATGTTTAGGTTGTTTCTAATGCTTTGATGTTAAAAAATACATGGCAGGGGCTTCCCTGGTGGCGCAGTGGTTAAGAATCTGCCTGCCAGTGCAGGGGACATGGGTTCGAGCCCTGGTCCGGGAAGATCCCACATGCCGCGGAGCAACTAAGCCCGTGCGCCACAACTACTAAGCCTGTGCTCTAGAGCCCGTGAACCACGACTACTGAGCCCGTGTGCCACAACTACTGAAGCCCGCATGCCTAGAGCCTGTGCTCCACAACAAGAGAAGCCACCGCAATGAGAAGCCCGCGCACCACAACGCAGAGTAGCCCCCGCTCACCACAACTAGAGAAAGCCCGCGCACAGCAACGAAGACCCAACAGCCAAAAATAAATAAAATTTAAAAAATAATACATTTATAAAAAAAAAATACATGGCAATAAATGTTCTCATACAGGTATCTTAGCATATCTGTAGAAGTATCTGTTTTTTTCAACCAGTTTTGGAAGGGAAATTGTTAGGTCTAAGAATACGAATTTTACCTGGTAAAACTATTAGCAAAAAGGTTGTACTAATTTATATTCCCAAAGGGTGTGGGAATATAAATACCCACAAGAGTGTGAGACCATAGAGACCTGTTCCTCACAGCCACTAGAATACTGGGAATTTGGAAACCTTTTTAATCTGATGGGTGAAAATGTTACCTTGTTTTTTCAATTTGCTTTTTGTTAGTGAGTCTGGGCATTTTATCATGTGTATTGGTCCTTTGTAATTATTATGTGAATTGCCCATTAGCGTCCCTTACTAATTTTTTCTTTTTTTTGCTAGTGATTTTTTTTTTTTAAATTTTTACTGGAGTATAGTTACTTTATAATGTTGTGTTAGTTTCTACTGTACAACAAAGTGAATCAGCTATACATATACATATATCGCCTCTTTTTTGGATCTTCTTCCCATTTAGGTCACCACAGCGCATTAAGTAGAGTTCCCTGTGCTATACAGTAGGTTCTCATTAGTTATCTATTTTATACATAGTATCATTAGTGTATATATGTCAATCCCCTTGCTAATTTTTAAAACTAGGTTTTTTTCTTAGCACTTTATGTGAGCCTTCTTTATCCTTTGTTATATGTGTTGAAACTATTTTTTTCCCCTCAGTGTGTGTTTCAACACCGTTTTCAGGGATGAGATATTCTAACTAATAAGGGCTTGCTCTGTATTTCCGGGGATATAAAACTTGTCCTAGAGAAATCCTCATTCAGAGAAGTGGAGGGGATCTTAGTGCTGACCTGTGCAGGCGTCTACTGCCCTGGATAGGCGTCTACTGCCCTGGACATGGAGTTACAACTGAATCTATTCTCCCAAGCAAACCAGTGAGAGGAACCAGGAACTCTTGTAGCAGTTAGACAACTGGGAAGGAACTATCTAATATCTCATGTCACCACCTACTTCTGGCCCTGCAGAGCAACAGACTGATAAATCCTGACCCAAAATATGAAGCAGCTTGAAACTTCAGAGAGGGAGTAACGGGATATACCACCAGATCCAATCTCTTATGGTGAGCATAGGTTATGTGTTGAAACTTTTCCTTGTTAATCAGGTTACAGATACCAGCTCGTCTCATATAAGGAATGGAAATATTCTCTGGACAACACTCACCAAAAAATAGTCGAATTACTTCAATTCCAAGATAAAGGAAGAGCATCACCACATCCAGTACTAGATTGGCTGTTGGATATGGTAGCAGGAGACCTGCCAATACAAAAGTCAGAGCTTGCAAACAACATAGACCAGTACACACAAGAACTCCCACACACCTGGGAATAAAGAGAACACGAGTCTTATCAGCTTTCCATGAACTACTTAGTGAGATGTGGGCAGGATCTGTTAACCTGCTGCAGGATCTGTTAACTCCTGGTGCGGCTACGTCTGTTAGAAGCAGGCTCGTTATTACGGGGTTTTACTCCTAACTCGGAGAGTCTATGGGGACTCCGCTCTCCACAGTAATCAGACGTACATGGGTACACAGGCTGCTGAAGGTCACCAATGGGCTTAAAGTGGAGTTCAGCAAAGAGGTGATGGGGGAGAGTCAGAATGGAAAAGCCCACATTTCCCAAACTCAAGAAAATCTTGCCGAGGGGCTTCTTACTAAATCATTCTCAAGGAAGTCACCTGATGAAGAG
Organism: Balaenoptera acutorostrata; assembly: GCF_949987535.1. Lineage (NCBI taxonomy): Eukaryota > Metazoa > Chordata > Mammalia > Artiodactyla > Balaenopteridae > Balaenoptera > Balaenoptera acutorostrata. Next base: position 10,365,970 of record NC_080072.1, read on the forward strand.
ACTTCCACCGTGCAGCGAAGAGGAGCCCCAGGGGGCAGAAAAGAATGAAAAACAAGAAGGCTTTTGGTGGCAGCTGGCTCTGGGCTGAAGTGGGGAAGGCATGTTGGGGCAAGGGCAGTCAAACCCCAGGCCTTACCTTTATACAGAAATACGAAGAGTTCCAGCAGGAAACAGGTAGCATAATACCACCCGTTCAGAAAGAACAGGATTTCCAGGGGGGTGGAGGACAACCGTTTACCTGAAAATATGAGCACAGAGAAAAGAGATGGGCTGGAGGGCAGCTCAACCTAAGTTATTTCAATGGTTCTGTGTCTAACTTGGAGGAAACACGAGGTCGCAGCTAGTGGAAAGGGCCACTTGGGGGCACTTCTGATTGCTGATGAGGAGTGCGTGTGTACATACGGTGTGGAGGGGGGTTTCCTCCAATCCCCTTCTTTCCGGAATACCGTCAAACTCGACTCCTTCGGCTTTGGGGCTGAAAGTCAAAGCCTCTCTAAGATCTAACCTCGTCACTATTTGGGAAGGGAAATTGGGGCTCAGAGACCAGCACTGGCCTGTTTGAAGTCACGCTGCAAATTCGCAACTGAGCTGGCCTAGAATAGGCCCAGCCAAGGATTGGGGGGTATCTGAGACCCGCACCTCGAGACCTTCAGACACTCAGGGTGGGTGAGTCCGCCAAACCCTGCTTTGGACAAGTGAGGAGTGATGTCCCTAACACCCGAGAATGAAGGGTTTAGGTCGAGCACTGGGAGAGAAGGTTGGGGGGCGGGTACTGAGGAGAGCAGGACCAGCGACTCACACACCTCCGGAATCTCACCTCGCGGCGCCATCTTCAGTCCCCATGGAAACTGCATACGCGGCTACAGCTACTCCTGGAGCAGCGAGGCGTTGCCGGAAGCTGGGGACGGAGCGGCCCTCGATTCTGGCCTCTCTACCCGCCTACCTCACTCTATGGTTACGTGGTGCCTGGGCTGTCTCGGTGCCGTCCGCGCGTGCCAGCAAATTGCTTTCGCTGGGGTTTCGGCTGCAGACTTGAGAGAGAATAGTGGCCGCCCACCGAGCAGTTGTCCTCAGGACCCCGGGGGCGGGAGCGGCTCTTGCGCTTCCCCATCCCAGGTTTACAATAAGTCGTCTGAGTATAGCCAGTAGTGGTAATGTGACCGCAGGATTGGCAAATAGGCCCCGGCCCCAAGATTCTCTTTACTAACAACGGTCTGAAAATGAGAAACGGTGTGCACGACAGTGCTATGCAAATGCGCGGTGGGGTTTGGGGTCTTTTGTCTAGCAAGCAGTCTTTTTTTTTGGGGGGGGGAAGGGTAGTAGGGGGTTTTGTGCCTCCGATTTATGAACCAGGTAGTTAGCAGATACCAAAATTAATCGGAACTAGAGGCTCCTTTCAAGGAGCATAAGTGAGACAGGAAGATGAAACATGATCACCAGGTGACCCGTGACGTGTATGGGAGTTGAGAAAACAAAGTACTTTGTGTCTGGCGTAATTCCATTTAGCATGTTTTCACGGTTCATTCATGTTGTAGCATAGATCAGAAGTTCATTCCTTTTTATGGCTGAATAATATTCGTGTGTGTGTGTGTGTACACCACATTTTGTTTATACATCTGTTGAGGAGTGGACACGGATTTCAGTCTTTGGGCTAGAAAAATGCTGCAGTGAACATCGTTATAGAAGTATCTGTGGAAGCCTCTGTTTTCAGTTCCTTTGAATATATATCTAGGAGCGGAATTACTGAGTGTTTTGGTAACTGTATGTTTAACTTTTTGAGGAACCGTCAAACTATTTTCCACGGTGTCTGTAACCGTTTTAGATTCCACCAGCGCTGAACAAGGGTCCCAATTTCTCTGCGTCCTCACCAACACTTTTTATTTTGTTTTTAAAATTGTTATTGTCACTATCCTAGTAGGTGTGAAGTGATATCTCATTGTGGCTTGGACCTGGGATCCTTTGCTGGAGTGCTTGCACCTGGACAAACATCTCCCCAAGCAAAAGAATACAAAGAAACTATAAGGGACTGAAAATAACTGCATGCACGCACGGTTTGGACAAATTATGAACAATAAGATACAAAAAGGCCAAAACCCAACTGCTGCTTTTGACTGGGGGTGGGGGGGCAGAAGCAGGGTACTGCGCATGATCCCTGCACACAGCACCACCGAGGGGGTAGGCAGACCACCAAAGCCACCCCTCCGGCCGGACCCACCCCTACCCTCACCCTATTTAAGGAACCAGCTCACTCACGCCCCCTCTTTGGGGAGTGAGCAAGGGCACCTGTTTCTTGTTCTCACTCCCTCATGCTGCAGCATGAGTTCCAGTAAAGCTTTGCCTAAATTCCTCATCTGGCCTCTTATCAATTTCTGTTGATTAAGGAGTTCAAGGACTCAAGTTGGTAACAGCTGCACCAATTTACATTGCCACCAACAGTGCAGGAGGGTTCCCTTTTCTCCCCATCCTCAACATCGCTCGTTATTTGTTGTCTTTCTTTTTTTTTTTTTTTGGCAGCATCAGGTCTTTGTTGCAGGATCTACGTCGCGGCATGAAGGATCTTCCAGTTGCAGCACGCGGGCTTAGTTGCCCCGCAGGCTTAGTTGCCCCGTGGCATGTGGGATCTTAGTTCCCTGACCAGGGATCGAACCTGCACCTCCTGCATTGGAAGGCGGATTCTTAACCACTGGACCACCAGGTAAGTCCCTGTTGTCTTTTTGGTAATAGCCATTCTGACAGTTGTGAGGTGATATCTCATTGTGGTTTTGATTTGCATTCTGAGTGACTAACCTTTCAGACAGTGCTGTACTCCTAGCTAGTTGGGGTGGAGGCGAGGGTCAGTAATTGTTTTTTCTGGGCTGAAAGGAGAAGCAGCAGAAGCAATTCCCTGAAACTGGAGAGAGTAATATGCATGGAGAAGTCCCACCAGGAGCTGTGAAAGTCTGAAAAACTGGTGAATTTATATCTGAGCTCCTCCCCTCCCCTCTCCTCTGCACTCTGATCTCTGCTTGTGCCTCCCCTTGGAACTGAACTGCAAGCCTGGGGGGCTTCCTTTAGTGTCAGCGGAGCAAGGCACACAGCAAGGCTGGGAGGGGTGGAAAGGGCTCTGGAGCCAGCACATCTGCCTCCACTGCCTGCTAGACAAGAGTTAGGCAAGTTCCTTCTGTGAACCTCAGATGTCCAACTCTAAAAGGAAGGTGGGCCAGCTGTTTGTTTTTGTAAGTAAAGTTTTTTGGGGGAACACAGGCACACCCACAGATTTACATTTTGTATACAGCTGCATTCATGCTACAGGCTTTCATGCTAAGTTAAATAGTTGCAACAGAGACTATATGGCCCATGGGCTTAAATACTTACCATCTGGCCCTTTAAGAAAAACTTTGCTGACCCCTGTCATAGAGGATGGCAAGGATTAACATGCCACAACTCCACAGGTGCTACAAGTAGGCAATAAGATTGAGTTACTCACAGCACAGCAAACAGCAGGAGCATCATCATGGCAGCCTGTTTCCCCAGTACCCACGTCCTATGAGTGACACAGTGAGCCCCAGTGGTGGAGCACACAGTGGGTTATGCCACATCTGAGGAGCCCAGGGCCAAGGGCTCAGAACCTTTTTTAGCAAGCAGCAAATAAGCCAGGCTCCCCCTACTCTGGGGGAGGGAACAATTACCCTGTAGTCACACTGTGGTGGCCTTGGCCTACCTAATTGCCTATGTGCTCAGTGTCAGGAGACAGGCCTTTCGTTTTGGAGTTTTCAGCAAAAACAACGTGCAGATCATTGTTGCTTTTGTTGTGGTCCTCCATTTACAATGCTTGGTGTCAGTCTATTTATCTCTTGTAAATATAAAATACAGTGTGTGTGTGTGAAAAAAAAAAAAAGACCCAGGAACTAGGAGAAGGAAAAGGTTTATGATGCTTCTATTTTTTTTTAAAATTTCTTTTGACTTATTCGTAAGCTATAGAGAAAATTGAAAAAATAAAAAAATGAAATAAAATAAAATGGATAACCAACAAGGACCTACTGTATAGCACAGGGAACTCTGCTCAATGTTATGTAACAACCTAAATGGGAAAAGAATTTGAAAAAGAATAGCTACATGTATATGTATAACTGAATCACTTTACTGTACACCTGAAACTAAGGCAACATTGTTAATCACCTATACTCCAATATAAAATAAAAAGTTAAAAACAAAAAAACAAAAAAAACAACGTGCAGGGGCTTCCCTGGTGGTGCAGTGGTTAAGAACCTGCCTGCCAATGCAGGGGACACGGGTTCGAGCCCTGGTCCAGGAAGATCCCACATGCCGTGGAGCATCTAAGCCCATGCGCCACAACTACTGAGCCCACGTGCTACAACTACTGAAGCCCACGCGCCTAGAGCCCGTGCTCCACAACAAGACAAGCCACTGCAATGAGAAGCCCGCGCACCACAACGAAGAGTAACCCCTACTCGCCGCAACTAGAGAAAGCCCGCGTGCAGCAATGAAGACCCAGTGCAGCCAAAAATAAATAAATAAAATAAATAAATTTGTAAAAAAAAAAAAAAAACGTGTGCAGGGATGCTAGGGCCCAAGGCAGGCTGCCTCTCCCGCTATCCAGTGCCCCTGGTAAATCAGTTATTTCTAGTAGGCTTTTGTGATTCTTTTGGGTTTTAATGTACATAATATCACATTATCAGAAAGTATAGTTTTACTTCTTCCTTTTCAATCCCTGTACCTTCGATTTCTTTTTATTACCTTATTGCACTGGCCAGGACCTTCAGTATAATGTTGAATAGAAGTGGTGATAATAGATATTCTTGTCTTACTCCTAACATCAGGGGAAAGTATTTATTTATTTAATAAATTTATTTTATTTTTGGCTGCATTGGGTCTTCGTGGCTTCGCGCAGGCTTTCTCTAGTTGCAGTGAGCAGGGGCTACTCTTCATTGTGGTGCTTGGGCTTCTCATTGCGGTGGCTTCTCTTGTTGTGGAGCATGGGCTCTAGGCACGCCGGCTTCAGTAGTGTGGCACGTGAGCTCAGTAGTTGTGGCTCTCAGGCTCTAGAGTGCAGGCTCAGTAGTTGTGGCACACAGGCTTAGTTGCTCCGCAGCATGTGGGATCTTCCCGGACCAGGGCTCAAACCCATGTCCCCTGCATTGTCAGGCGGATTCCCAACCACTGCGCCACCAGGGAAGTCCCTGATACATTTTATTGATACTGTCTCTGCATCTGTTGAGATGATCATATGCTTTCCTCCCTTTATTCTGCTAATGTTATGAATTACATTGATTTGCAAAGGTATAATCAACCTTGCCTTCCTGGAAAGAAACCAATATGGTTGTGATATTGAACAGAAAAGAGTTGACATAGCAGGCCTGAGACTGCTATCCTTAGAAAGTCCTACTTGCAAGGTTGGCCTTTGCCTGGGTCTGGGAACTTGTATTTCAGAAGGGTTTCCACCAATCCAAAGCAGCTCACTGTCTCTAAAATGTTAGTACAAACTATGTGGTTTATGCTGAACACCTGCTTCCTTCTGGAGTCTGGAATTTTGGTACATGCTAACTATTCTTAGTTTGCAGAGAATTTTTATCATGAATGAGTGTTGAATTTTGTCACAGATACAGCTAATTAATGATCAAATGTTTTTTCCCCTTTATTCTACTGATTTGGTGAATTTCACTCATTGATTTTTAGTTTTTTTTTTTTTTTGCTGCTCCCTGCAGCATGGGGGATCTTAGTTCCCCGACCAGGGATGGAACCTGTGCCCCCTGCAGTGGAAGCAGAGTCTTAACCACTGGACCGCCAGGGAAGTCCCTGATTTTTAGATGTTAAACCAACCTTACATTCCTGGGATAAACTCCACTTGGTCAGTCTAGCTGAAGATTAATCAACTAACTTTTCAAAGAATTAACTTTTAGTTTCGTATATTTTTCTCTATTATTTACCCACGTTCTGTTTTTTTCTGGTTGTACATTTAGCCTTCTTTCTTTCTACTTACTTTGGGCTTAATTTGCTCTTTTTTCTAGTTTAACGTGAAAACTTAGACCGTTGGTTTTAGATCTTTCTTCTTTTCTGATGAAATCTGCATCATATGCACTTAAAATGTATTTTCATCACGATGTAGTTCAAAGTACTTGCTAATTTCTCTTATGGTTTCTTCTTTGATCGATGATTATTTACAAGTGTATTATTTAACTTGTAAATATTTAATGGTTTCCTAGTGTGGCAGTTATCAACATATTGCTCCTCAGCTCCAGATAAACACTTCGGTACCTGTTCTGCGGTAATGGACTAGACTGGAAGCATTTCTCCATTACGGTGAGCACAGTGTTAGGCTCTGTCAGTAGAGGGCACTGGATGGACAGTGCAGGAAGAAAGGGGCTTTTCTTCCTGGTTCCAGCGTGCTGTGTTGTGATTTTTCTTGCTCCTGCTGCACAGTCTGTCAGAGGTGCATGTGTGTGGGGACTTCCACTGGTGCTCTGCCCCAGCTGCATGCCAAGGGGCTGTGGGGCTCACTGGTCTCCTAGGTGATCACCTTGCCTCTGCCCCACACCTGCAGCAGCATCCTGATCCCCTGTGTACCCCTGCCCACCAGCCTTGGCTTGCTGCACCCCAAAGGGTTGTTTCCCAGGGATTTTCTGGTGTGGACACCACACTCTCCAGACTCTGCCTTTGCAGCAGTGCCCCAGTTCCTCTGTAACCCACCCACCAGCCTTGGGTCACTTCATAAAAGTGAAGTTTCCTGGGGTCCTCCCAACAGAGACATGGTGTGTTCCTCAGGGCATTCTGCATAGCATTGCATCTGACCAAGATCCTCATTTCACAGCAAAGGAAGTGTGGCAACGGGCTTATGCCTGTGCAAATAACTGGTCTTACTACACATACTTTGTCACCTGGAATAAGGTGGTTTAATTGAAAAGTAGAATGGTTTACTGAAGACTCAGTTATGGCCCCAGTTGGGAGACAACACCCTGAAATGATGGGGCTTCTAATTTACAGAATGAAGTATGTCTTTGAATCAGAGACTATTATATGGTACTGTCAACCCCCTGGCCAGCACACATGGGTCCAGGAATCAAGGGGTGGGAGAGGAATGACTCCTCTCACTATTATACCTAATAACCCACCCACAGAGTTTTTGCCTCTTATCTTGAAAAATTAGAGCCTGCTGATTTGGAGATCTTAGTTCTCAAGTGAGTAATATTCCATAAGGGGACACAACAATGGTACCACTGAATTGGAAAATGAGATTGCCACCTGGCCAATTTGGGGTCCTTATGCCACTAAACCAATGACCCCCCCCAAAAAAAGGGGAGGGGGGTTCCAACCTACTGGTTGGAACGACTGATCTGAGTCCCAAGGGGAAACTGGGCTGCTGCTACACAATGGAGGCAAGGAGGACTATGTCTGGAACCCAGAGGATTCTCTGGGGCACCTATTAGTATATCCATGGCCGCCCCCAGAAGTAGGACTCAGATCATTTAGGAATGGGGGTTTGGGTCACTCTACCAGTTAAAGATCCCGTAGCAGCAGCAGAAGCTCTAGCTGAGGGCAAAGGAAATATGGAATGGGCAGCTGAAGAAGCAAGCCATGGATATTAACTATGACCTTGTGAACAGTTACAACAGTGACCAATTACAAAAATGAGGGCTGTGGTAGCTTTGTGTATGTTTCTTTGCTTCTTGTATGCGTGTGTTTATTTGTATATACTGACCATTTTCTCCTTTTTACCTCTCTATTTACAATTTGTTGGAGGTCAACTTTATAATTTTTAAAAATAAATCTATATTTTACTTATGTATATTTGGCTGCATTGGGTCTTCATTGCTGCATGTAGGCTTTCTCTAGTTGTGGCGAGCGGGGGCTACTCTTCGTTGCGGTGCGCAGGCTTCTCATTGCAGTGGCTTCTCTTGTTGTGGAGCACGGGCTCTAGGCACACGGGCTTCAGTAGTTGTGGCACACGGGCTCAGCAGTTGTGGCACGTGGGCTCAATAGTTGTGGCTCACGGGCTCTAGAGCGAAGGCTCAGTAGGTGTGGCGCATGGGCTTAGTTGCTCTGTGGCATGTGGGATCTTCCCGGACCAGGGCTCGAACCTGTGTCCCCTGCATTGGCCGGCGGATTCTTAACCACTGCGCTACCAGGGAAGCCCCAACTTTATAATTTAATCTTTAGGTAATAGAACATTTAGTGGGACCACGACAAAATTTGTGGAGTAATTAATACAGTCAGTGATGGATACAGTGACTGTTGGGACTGTATGTCTTCTCATTTGGGGGGAGGAGTGAGAACGTCATTTTTAAGAAGGATAGATATATGTTGTTAGTAGGAATATGGAAGTTCAAATATGTGTAGAATGGTGCATGAAAAAAGATGGACATTACCTCCACATTCACCTGCAGAACCTGTCCTGTGATGGCGGTACTGGAATCAGCATTTCTCCCTTACAGTGAGCACAGTGGTAATCTCTATCAGTAGAGGGTGCTGCAGGGATACTGAAGGAAGGAAAGGGCTTGTCTTCCTGGCTCCAGTGAGCTCTGGTTTGCTTTTCCTTGCTCACGCGCTGTGGTCTATTAGGGGTGCAAGTGCGCTGTGTGAGGGGACATCTAGAATATCGGGTGGTGCTCTCCTCCAGCCACATGCCAAGAGAGGCGCTCCCTCGGCAACCTCGCAAACCTGGTCCACACCCGGTGACCAGTTTGCTGTGGCCCTCCTGTCAAGGATACTGCATGCTCCAGGCCTTGCACCCGTGGCAACTCCCTAACTGTGCCCTTGCCCCCTCAGCCTTGTCTGTCTATGCCCTGGATTGGTTTTCCCGAAGCCCGCCAGGCATGGACAGCGTGTGTGCACAGCGGAGCCCCAGTTCCGTGTGTCTGCTCACCAACCTTGGCTTTTCTCCCCAGAGGGTAGGTTCCCATGGTCCTCCATGCCCTGCGTGGACATCATACACTCCAGGCCTTGAGCACACAGTGCACTCCAACTCTTTTGGTGCCCCTGCCCAACAGCCTTGGCTCACCTGTGCCCTGGAGGGTTGTTTCCTGGGATCCTCCCTATGTGGAAAATGTGTGCTCTGGGCTTGGTGCCTATAGGTTGTGTCCCTACGTTCCCTGTGCGCCTGCCCATCAGCCTCAGCTTGCCTGTGTCCTGGAGGGTTGTTTCTTGCTTGGCAACTGTGAACCAGCTCTGGCCTGGGCAAACCAGTGAACCTGTCCACCAGCCAGTAGGCTGCCATGAGGTCTGAACCCCAGCCTTGGGGGTGGGGGACCTATGAAGTTTGTCCTCAGCCCTCAGGTACCCTTTTAGAGTTCTCTTTACCTCTTTATAGTTCTCCTCGTATAATTTAATGATTCTATATATTAACCCTGCCATGTTTAAATTACTGGGGGGTTCCATCTCCTGATTGGACTTAGACTGAACCACCAAGCTATCTTACTGTTACTAATTTCTAACTCAATTCCATTATTGTCAGAGGACATACTCTTTATCCTTTTAATTTATTCCTTTAAATGTACTGAGAATTGTTTTATGGCTCAGCATGCGGCTTATACCGAATATTCTGTGTACTTGAAAAAAATCTGCATCTTATATTCATATGTATTATTAAAAAATTAATAGGAAAAACATTTAAAAATAGTCTTTATATTTACTCAGATACTATTTCTGATGTGCTCCATCCCTTTCTGAGGATCTGAGTTTCCCTCTGTTATCACTCCCCTTCAAGCCAAATAACCCCTTTAACATTTCTTACAGCGTAGGATTGTTGGCAATGAATTCTCTTAGTTTTATCTGAAAACGTCTTTATTTCAACCTCTTTCTTTAAGTATAGTTTTGGTAAATTTAGATTTCTGAGTTAACCTTCTTTTTCTTGTAGCATTTTAGAGATGTTGTTACACTCTCCTCTGGCCTCTGATTTCTGGTGAGAAGGCAGCTGTTAATTGTTGTTCCTCTGTATGTGGTGTGTTGTTTTTCTCTTGCTTTCAGGATTTGCTCTTCATCTTTAGCTTTCAGTAATTTGACTATAATGTTCCTAGATGTGGCCTTTCGGTGTTAACCAAGGTGGCTTTGTGGAGTATCTAAAATCTGTAAATTTCTTTCATCAAATTTGGGAAATTTTTGAATGTGTTTTAAGTATTTTTTTCTGCTTTCTTCCTTCTCTTTGCCTTCTAGGACTCCAATCACGTATCTGTCAGACTGTTTGACCTTATCTAACTGGTCTGTGAGTCTTTTCTAAAAATCCTGTTTTCCTTTGTCCTACAGCATGGGTAATTTCTATTGGTTTATCTTCTAGTTCATTGACCCATTCTGTAATCACCTCTTTTGCTGTTAAATCCATCCATTTAATTTAAAAATTTTCAGTTACTGTGACTTTTATTTCCGGCGTTTCTATTTTTCAAAAGTCATTTGTTTCTATGCTCAGGTAGTAGGTTGCCTATCTTCTTATTCACTGAGAACATACTTTCCTTGCTGCTTTAATATCCTGGTATGTTAATTCCAGTATCTGGATCACCTCAGTGTTGGTGTCAGTTTTCAACGTTAAACTGTGGAGACTCTGGTTTCTATTATTTGTCTCCAAAGAGTGATGGTTCTTTTATTAGGCAATTAGCTTGGGTGGATATACAGTGCAAATCACACTTATGGGGTGGCAGCTCCAATCTTAGTTTAGATTTTCAGTCTTCAGCTGAGCTGCCTTGAGTCTGATCGGCACATTTGTGGTCCAGAGTTTGCGCAGAGATGTGGCCGGACAGAACTTGGGGATTCCCCTCTCTCTGGCTCTTGCCTTCTGAGACTCCCATCTTTCCCTCCAGGGGCTTCAGTTGCCCTGGCTCAGTACTCGTACTGTGATTTTCCGCCAGCATATTGTACCTACTACTTTGTCAGCTGCTAAGTTACAAGCAGCAAAAACAGGGAACTTTCTCTGCACAATCCTCTTCTGAGTGTGAACTCCCCACCAAACTTTCTGCTTCCCTTCATTCTCCAGTGTCTTCAAGTAGCTGTTTTTCGTATTATGTCCAGATTTTACAGTTGTTGTTTGTGGAGGGGTCATTCCCAAGCATCTTACTCAGCCATTATTAGAAGTCCATAGGTGTAGTTTAAATATTTAATCTATTTCCTCCATATTTCCCTCTATTTCTTGAGCATATCAATCAGTTTAAACTCCTTGTCAACTTTCTCCAATATCTGGCTCACCTGTTTCTATTTCCTACTTTTGCTCTGGTTTCAAATAATATCTCTTGACTTGCTAGTAATTTTTATTAGATCCAGAAATTGTGTATAAAAAAATCAGAGCATCTCTAGATGTTTTTTCTTCCACTCTTTCCTCTGCTACGCAAATAGAATGGGGGCCGATCACCTTAATCCACTCAGGGACTACATGGTCTGCGGCTACACTGTGAGTTTGATAAGCCTCAGTCTACCTGTTTCACCTTGTTCCTAGTAAGGAGGCCCCCTGAGCTTGCAACTGAAAGCCCTGTGTGTTCACCAGTCCCCTCCCCCTGGTGGGTCCTGAATTCTAATCATCAGCACAATAAGCCTGCCAAAAATTCGATTCTGCTTTTCAGAGGTTTGAGGCTTAGCTTTCCATAGCCTCTGGCCCTACACAGCTTCAGAATTTGGTAAGTATCTTGAACAGAAAATGTGTTGTTCTTAAGGCTCTTCCAGTCCCCAGCTTTGTTCCTCCAGTGTCATGAGAGCACTAAGCTCAGCTGGCTTCTCTGGTCCCCGGCTGCAACCCTCTTGTCTGGGCAATGCTTGGATTCTCAGCCTCTTGCTCAAACCCAGAGTCAGCAAATGCTCCCAGGGGAAAATGTGCTGCAAACTGTCAGCTCACGTCTCTATGATTCGCTCTACTTCAAAATTTTAGGCCTTTTAATCCTCTTTCCTTCAGCAATTCTCTAAGGCCTTTTATAAAGACAATTTTTATATTTTATCTGGTTTTTCTAGTTCTTGAGTAGAGCATTGGGCAGCCAGAAGCAACTCCATGCTACTAAAAGTCTCTAAGCACTTTTAAAGTGTTTATTTTCTTCCTCTGATCTTTGAAAACTGACTGTCCCCAAGCAGTCAATTTATATCACAACTTAAAAATATATTCCTACTGCTAAGTGGAAAAAAAAAAAGCAAACTATGTTATGGCTTATTCCCCATAATCACAACTGTGTATAAAATATGAATACATACTGTCAAAGATTTGAAATAAATAACTGGGGTTGGATATGGCAATTTATTTCTTTTGTAAAAATGTTTCTGAAATGTCCTATTGTCTATAAGAGGTATGTAAGTAAATGTAGATTGTCAAGGAGGGGAGGGAGAAGGAACTCGGTGGTTGAGATATAGCCGTGGGAAGAAAAACTGCATAAACCTTTTTATAACTTGAATTTTGTATCACATGAATGTATTAACTATTAAGGAAAAGAAAGAAAGGAGGAGAGGGAGGGAGGGAAGAGGGAGGAAGGAAGGAACACCACCCCTGCCCCGAGACTCCTAGGGCCACAAAGTGCCATTTATACTGTGAGTGAGGAAACAGGCACTTGGTTGTACTCACTAGCTGCAGACTACAGAGAACGGCCTAGCCCTGATTCCTTTTGGGACACAGAAAATTGCCTATCTTTCAGGGACTGTGATGAACAAAGGGGATTATGATATTCCTATTAAGAGCTTTTATGAAAATATTTTAAAAATTGGGCTATTGTCATTTTTTTGTACAGATGAAGGTATAGTTAAATATAGACAGTAGCTTTGTTAGGACTTTTTAGATCGCTTCTTCCAATTATAGGATATGGGATCTTAGGTATTTTCTTTGAACGCTGTACCTTTTAAAAAATATGTGATAAATCTGGACAGCATGGCTGATTAACTAGTCTCTCTTTCCCCAGAACTTCATTCTAGCCTTCTAAACCAGGGGTCATCATACCATGGCCTGCGGGCAAATCTAGCCTGTTTTGTATGGTCCTCAAGTTAAGGTTAAATTTACATTTTCACATGGTTGGAAAAAAAACCAAAAGAAAAATATCTTGTGACACAGGTCATTCATTTATGTATCATCTCTGGCTGCTTTCATGCTACAAGATGTCGGAGTTGAGTAATTGCAACAGAGGCCACACAGCCCTCAAAATCTAAAATATTTACTATTTGGCCTTTTACAGAAAGTTTGCCAACTCCTGGGCTAGAGTATCTCCAAATAATAAGTTTCACAGAGCAACTTTCTGGGGGGGGTCGACTGACTGAATTAATGGCCCTCTCTGTATCCATGTCTTTTTTTTTTTTTTTGTATCCATGTCTTTTGCCAGGAAACTTTGTAGCACTTTACCAGACACTGGGCTCAGTCACATGACTTGCTTTGATCTATGGGAGTCTGGAGACACAATACAAGTAGAGGCTTGAAATGGGATTGCACCCTAGGGCTTGTTCTCCTGCTCCCCTGCCACTGTCTGTAAACAGACCCAGGCAAGTCTGCTGGAGGATGTCATGTGAAGCAGAGTCATTCCAGCTGAGGCCAGCCTAAGTTAGCCAAGAATCAAGGATCTCAAGATCATCACACCTGCCTGGCTGACCCACAGCTGACCACAGACACATGTGCAAGCCCAGCAAAAATTACCCAAACCCAGACAGATCAGCTGAACCCCGACTCAAGAGCCACGGAACTCTTTATTGTTATATGCCACTTAAGTTTGGTGCTGGGTCTGTTACACAACATTATTCTGGCAGTAGAAAACTGATACTATGGGCACACAAACTTTTAAATTTCTTTTGCCAAAAGAGTCTAGGGAACATTTTTACTCTTCTGAGGGCAACTTAGGGCTCTGACAGGGGGAGAGATGAATAAAACACAGAAGTCTGGAACTCCAGGGATGGGCGTGGGGCATCAAATTACATCCTGAATTTCATCTTGTACTTACAGTGGGATTCAGTAAATATCCGTATCTGCTCTGTGGCTCAATCTGCCACTGGACCGAGTAGATGCTAAGGCTGGGACTTGGCATGCCTCTTAACCACGAAGAGATCTAGCGAGGCAGAGACTCCATCATTTATGGGAAAGAATTTACTTCCTATTTATAAAATGTAGAAAAAGTACCTTGGGTATAAAATCTAAATGTCTGAGGTGTGATCAGTCAGGAGCCCAGAAAAGTCACTCTTTGCCTCTTTGCATCCTTCAGTCATCAGTGTGTAGTGCAAACGGAACAGGGGCTGGGAGTTCCTCCTGTACCGGGCTCAGTGGAAAACTTCCCCAGGATAAAGCCACAGCGCCCTCTGTGAGGAAGAGGGGTAGAGAACAGGAAAGGAAAGGGGGCAGAGCTGCGGCAGGAGGCCAGGAAGGGATGGTGTACAGGAGTCTGTATTAGGGAACACTTTAATTTGCTAGAGGGAGGATCTTCCTTCTCAACTGCTGAACACAACTGGCCTGGGCCTGTCCTAGAAATGTCAAGCTGCTTCCTAGTGCACAGGGCTGACCACCCCCTCTGCAGAGCCCCAGATGTGGCTTCTGTCAGGAAGGAAAGGCATCCATCAGTGTGACAAGAAGTGGTCACCTTCGGACTTGCATGAACTCCTTGCGCAGCCATAAGGAGTCCTGGTAGAAGCGAGGATCACCCAGTCTCACAGCTGTCTGTTTGTAGAAGTAACAGTATAACACTGCCGCTGTGGATAATAAACAGAAAAGAAGCCTCAGGGATGCTCCTGAGTATTTGTTTCCGGGTAAGAACATAACCGGACGAGGCTGAGGGGCCCTGCTTCATGATTTCCCAGTGACTCCCAGAAAGGGCAGAGGGCAGTGGTCGCTCCTGTTCTTGGTGTGGCTGTCCCACTCATCCCACGCTGGTTGTGATGGGCTGGGAAGCCAGGATCAAGGCCCTGGCTGCCAGAGCCACAGGTGGGACCAAAGTGAGGCCTGAGGATGCTCTGGTCCTTACCTAGTCTCTGGAATACAAATAACGTTTGAAGTCCATCTGTCCAGACAAAGCGGTTGGAGTTTTTCCAGCGTAAGTTCTGAAGGAGACATGAGTACACAGAGAAATGTGAATGGCTAGATGAGGCCCTCACATCTCCAACTTGGTTAGCTGCAGAGATGCCACCTGGTTTAACATCAGGCTAATCTCACCCTCGTTCTTTCTTTCCACAAGCCCGAGGAGTGCTTCTCAAAGGAACCTCAAGTTCCCTTTTTTTGCTACAGAGGGAAAATTCTTGTAACTCTGAGGGAGGAAGTTTGAACTAAGCCATTTATTCCCTTTCATCCCGTAGCGTTTGCCGAGGAGAAATGATACACATTATCTCAGGAGTTCAGTATGGTCACTGTCTTGCCTTGGAAATCTCAGGCTCAGTTCCTGTCAGATAAAGGCTTGGTGCACTCAGGGCTTAATCAGATTAACAGCTTCACAGTACAAAGCCAGGACTATTTTGGCCCCAGGAACCAGAGCAGAGACAGTCCTCTCTGGGAAGCACCTTGAGATTTTGGCACTGCTCTGCTTCTTCCCTGTAAGCTCCCTGTGATTCTCTCTGTGGAATCACAAGGGCAACCTAACGGGACGTTTGGTCTGAGAAGGTACCTTTAGTAAAGAAATGACTAGAGAACCCTGAGGTTTTAATATGTTCCATAAAATGAGTACATGAGAAGCACATGAGATACCCAAAGGGATGGAAGAATTTGTGAGGCAGAAGAAATCTGAGGGAATTCCCTGGCGGTCCAGTGGTTAGGACTCCGTGCTTCCGCTGCAGGGGGCAGGGGTTCAAGCCCTGCTCAGGGAACTAAGATCCCACAAGCCATGCTATGTGGCCAAAACAACAACAACAACAAAAAACAAATCCGAAACCATGAAAACTGGATCTGCTCTGAGGCCTATGTTAGAACCAAAGGGAGGCATCTTGGGGGTCGGTTCTCCTAGCGTAAGTGATGGGGATGCATCAGAGGGCATGCAGCACTAAAGGGCCAGCGGCACTCCTGCCTGGCTATTTCCCATGGCACACTGATGCCTAAGAATGTGCTGTACCAACACTCACCTGCCCAAACAGCTAACGATGAAACAGATTCAGCTTCCTGTTTTAGCCCTGGCAGGCCTTTTGGGGCAAAAGTGAATTGAGTGTTCCAGAAGTGTCCCTGGACTCTTGGATAAGGCTGTTCTTCAACATATAAGGTTGGATAAAAGTGCCTTATGAAATTCTCATGTGTCTAGCTTCAGGCTGGACCACATTCATTTCACCTGTTTCTTATCAAGGACTCTGTGAGATATAAACATCCGGAGATTCTGGGTTCCCACAGAAAAGCATTCCTAGCCCTTTAAGGATTCACAGCCTCACTCTTACCATGACCCAGACATGAAGGGAGATGCTGAGGGCGAAGTACACAGCCGTCAGGATGATGGTCCCTTTGAACTTATGGAAGAGGAGGTTGACCAGGCCAGCCTGGAAGACGAAGGTGTTGAAGAACATGAGGAAAATGATGATGATGTTGAAGAGGACTGCAATATCCTGGATGCTGCAGACACAGAAAACAAAAGGACAGCCGAATGGAGGCCTGGGGAGGACCCAAGAGCCAGCCCTGAGCCCTGAGGGACACCATGGAGTCTATCCTTCCTTGTTACATAGAGTCCTCTGAAACCCCCGCAGAGGTAGTTTGGGTTTTGGACCCCAAATGACACGAAGCTAAAACTACCCGCTGGCGCCATCAGTTGAGTGGCAGCCTATGGACAAGGCTTTCCTGCTGACACTCCCAACTCAACACAGCGCCCAGGCACCTGTGAGAAGCAGCTAGTTGCCTCCCTGTATCCAGAAAATGCCAGCCCTGTCTGTCACATAACCTGGTCCTGTCAGACGTTTTCCTCTAGCAAGACAGCAATGCACTTTCCCTCATCTGTGCACGCCTGGCTGCCTTAGTGCCATTCATGTCTCAGTGCAAATGTCCCCTCTTCAAAAGGACTTTTCTTTCACCCCACTACCTAAAGTAGCCTTTCCCTCCCCACCCCAGGTACTTTATATCCATTGTATAACACTTATTACTATTTGAAATTATCTTTACTTTTTAAAATGTATTTGTTGTCTCTCTCCACTAGAATGGAAACTTCATCAAAGGAAGAACTTGTCAGGTTCACCACTGCAACTAGAACACTGGCAGGCTGATGAACACTTGCTGAGTGAAGGAAGACAGTGTCTAAGACTGTGGTTTTCTGTTTAGAACTTGCCTCATGGAGACTAAAAATCACTGTGGAGGGAAAGTGCCAATAGCTTCCATCCTACGGGATGCACATATGTTATTAATATGATTATCCTTACCTGGGGCCACAGCAGTGAAGACCCCGAGTCCTAACCAGTGGACTGCCAGGGAAGTCCCTGATTACCCTTTTTACCTGACATTTTGTAACCCTCTTTCATGGCACTGTAAGACAATATTTCTGCTCGAAGATGGAGACAATGACAGTGTCAGCAATCTGGCCCTCATTTTCAATGTGCACTGCTCCCTGTGTCCCAAACCCTTGTTAGAAGTGTATCAAAACAGGCCCATGTCTATGGACCACGACATGTCTATAGACCATGGAGCACCCAGGACAAAGTGCAATTTTATTCTCCCTGATATTTCTCTATTAATAACTTTAAAATGCTAAATTATGATTGTCGGGGACTTCAGACTGCTTGGGTTGAGCTGTCCCACCCACTGAACTTACATGAAGAGCACCAGCTGTATGACAGGAGCCATTCGGAGTAGCTCCGAGAAGGAATTGACAAAGAGGTCATAGGACAGCAGCAGGAACTGCAGGGAGAGCACCAGGCTATAGTTACTGGTCTGGAGCATCTTCCTTCTATCTTGGGCCCCCAAGGGCACATTCCACAGTTCCCAGAAAGCAGTCCTAGTACTCTCCCAGGCACTGAAGGAGAAGCTATAGTTCCTCAGAATCAGAGCTGTTTCTCTTGCTCTCAGACAAGGGCCTACTGATGCCAAAAAAAAAAAAAAGGAGGTTAGAAATTCATTAATACATATTTACCGAGGACTTACTATGTGCCAGGCACCATTCTAGGTGCTTGGGATACATCAATGAACAAAACCAACAACAACAAAAAAACCCCAACTAGTCACTCCTTCCAGGGACCCTCACCCTCAAACCTTTTTCCATGCCTGGAACCCTCTAAATGTAGAGCTCTTTCTAAACACTTTTGAGTCCAAAGGAATCTAGAGATACTACACACAGTGACTGTCTGGTCACGTAACAATACTAATTCTATTACTAACTGCAGCAGCAAAACCTTTGTATATCACTTACAATATTGCTTACAATCCTAAGTACTAACATTACTTAAATCTCTCAATAACCCTTGAGGTAGAAGGCACACTATTACTCTCCCCATTTTACAGAGGGGACAATTGAGGCCCAGGGAGGTAAAATAATTTGTCCAAGTTCACATTGCTAATAAGTGGCAGAGCTAGCGTTCAGATCTAGGCAGTCTTGGTCCAGAGCCTGTGCTCTTAACTACTGCACAAAGCTGCCTCTTACATAACTGACAGGTTTATATGTAACTAGGCGGGAAAAACAAACGCTGGCATAGAACAAGTGGGAAGTGGTGTAGGCAGAAAAAGCTGACAGGAAATAGTCTCTCCTAACGCTTACGATTATGGTAGCAACACAGTGGCACCAGGTAAGGGGAGCTGGGCTTTTATTTTCATTTATTCCAAGACCCAGAAGCTGCTTTGGGGGTGTCCTGTGACCCCCTCCAGCTGGATCAAATCTATAAACAAATTTCAGAATGCTTCGAAGTGTTACAGAAATTAACATCGGTAAAATGTTAGTTTACAAACTCTTCATATTCATTTCCTTATTTAATCCTACACCCATCTTGAGAGGTAGCCGTTCTTACGCTTATTACCCTACTTTACAGAGAGGCTCTGAGAAGCTGCGGAACCTCGTCCATCTCACCTGATGGAGAAGTCCCACTTTCGTGGATGTACGAAGGTGCTTTTCTCTGAACCGAGTCTCCTTATTCATCAAATGATATCGACAACTATCACCTACATACCGGCACCATGATAAATTTGTCAACCAAGACAATTTCCTTTAATCCTCGCAACTACTCTGCAAGGTGGGAAAGAATTATCCTCATTCTACAGGCAAGGACACAGGGTCAGAGTTCAAGTCGTTCCTCCATGTTGCAGGTGAGGAGAGCCAGGATTCACAACTAGGTGTGAAAACAAAGCCCGTGCTCTTAACTACTACTTCACAGGCCACCACAGAAGGCTGCTGTGAGGATCCGTTAT
The DNA here is from genome assembly GCF_949987535.1 of Balaenoptera acutorostrata. Lineage (NCBI taxonomy): Eukaryota > Metazoa > Chordata > Mammalia > Artiodactyla > Balaenopteridae > Balaenoptera > Balaenoptera acutorostrata. Next base: position 10,385,177 of record NC_080072.1, read on the forward strand.
ATAGAGCCGCCCACCGCCATCTCTACGGGAAGGATGACCATCACCTCGGGTTAGGGCAGCAGTGATTCCCAAGGTAATGAAGCGGTCTTCGCAGTTTGTCCACCGCTATCTGCCGCGTTCTCTCTGTCCCCTGAGTAATTTTCCTCACCCTTCCTAATCCATTTTAAAATAGGGCTGCCTTAGCAAAAAACCAAAACCAAAGCAATTAACAAAATTCCGACTTCTGGCCACTTTACCCACTCCTCCTCAGCGCTCTCACCTAGAAGGCCCAACGTCGGTTGTCACGGGGACACCGTCCTGGCTTCCGGAAACCAGTTTTAAATTCCGGAAGTAGATGGCTGACGCGGGCTCCGTCTGTGCCGTGCTACCCGCTTGTTCTCGGCTTTTTCTCCCCGCTCTATGGCCCGCCCGGTCGCCATGTTTGGGCCCCCGTATTCCTGGGCCCGCCCCTCTCTCAGCGTCGCTGAGCCCTGTTCCAGGGCTCCCAGCTGCGGGCCAAGGCTTCACGCCCCTAGGGCCAGCCCCTGGCCAGAGGCTTCGCGTCGGCCCGAACATTTCCGCTTCTACGGACTCGAGGGGGTGGGGGTGAGGGACAGGACCGATCCGTGACGGCGTTCCTGGTCCCTGGAAGCCCGGGCTTGGGGAAGAAACGCCCGCGGAGGAACTGGAATTAGTGTCATCACCTTGTCAGCCGGCGACCCCGCGGCTCTGGACTTCATTTCCCAGGCGGCCGCGCGCGGGCGCGCGCGCGACCGGAAGTGCTATAAGCCTATAAGGTGATGGAGCGGCCCCGGTAGTTGGCTGTAGAGCGGCTGTGACTGGTGATAGCGGGCGTTTCTGAGAGTCTCTCACTCCATCTCCCAGGAGCCTCGGGAGCGGCGGGTCCGGCGCCGGGTGGCAAGAGGCGGGTCTTGGAGACCACAGTACCCCTGCGTTCCACTGTGGTTCGGGGGTGAGAAAGAGCCCGGGCTGGGAGTTCAGGGACATGGGTTCGAGTGCTGGCTCTGCTACTGCCTCGCTTCGCGCTGTCGCGACCCCTCGCTCGGCCTTAGTTTTCTCTTTTAGGAAATGGACATCGTTCTCTGTGCCCTTCCTTCCACAGGTGGTGGAAGGAAGCCCTTTGGAAAGCACAGAAGCTCTTCGGAAGTCGCAGTCAGCAGGTGGAGCCCCTCGCCTTAATTTGCACCCAAGGTTAGCTGGGACCAAGGGTTCTTGGTCCCGGCGGAGGAGTCAGGGATCGGTCCCCGGGTTCCTGGAACCCTTCTCTGGACACCTGAGGCCGACCAGAGCGCAGTACGAAGGGCAGGGCTGTAATCACTCTGGTGCTAAGGAGGGCCTTGCTTATCTACCCCCTGAGTGGCATTTAGGGCCCGTCACTCCTGAGTCTCTGACTTAACGGAAGCTACGTTTGGAAGTGAGGAGTCCTTGGAGCACAGGGGGAGTGAACCTGGAGCCTTGTACCAGCTCGGCCACTCACCGTGGCCAAGTCACTTTCCTTCTTTGGGACCGAATATTTTTGATCCGTAATATAAGAGTTCAGGACTTGAGCCCTAAATCTGGTTCTCAGGATTCCTAAAGCCCGCACCATTCATCTGAGAAGTGGGAGCAACAAACAGACTTCCTGTTCCTTCATCTATTTGCACTTCTAAATAACTGTGGAAGGGTTTGGAATAGAGCCTTTTCCTAAGGCTAGGGCCAAGTAGGATATACCCGTTTCCTACCCCAGGGCCTCATCTGTTTTAGTGCAGCCTGGGAGAATCCTTTTTGCTAAGGGATTGAGAAGTGTATTAGGTTGGAGAGTAGACTCCTTAGATCAGGGTCAACAAACATGACCCACAGGCCAAATCTGGCCGGCCTAAATGGTTTTTACATTTTTCAATGATTGAAAAAAAAAAAGAAAAGGATATTTTGTGACATGTGGAAATGATATAAAGACTGAAATTTCATTGTCCATAAATAAAGTTTTTTTGAACATAGCTCATGTTCGTTTGTGAAGGTATTATTTATGATTGCTCTTGCAATACATCAGCAGAGTTGATGACAGTTGTGACAAACCGTATGGCCTGCAAAATCTAAAATATTTACCATTCTGGCCCTTTACAGGAGTTCACCGACTTTTGTCTTAGAATGTGTCTCTACAAGTGAGGGCAGAATAGGACTGGTGGGCACATCCTGAAATCTTAGCACATCCTGTTCTCTTGGAATAAATGAGAGGATATCCTTAGCATTTGGATCGCAATTTTCACTGCATACTTCCTTTTTCTCTCCTTTTGCTCTCTATTTCGAGCAGAGGGAGGGCTTGTCTGTGTACTGTTGGTAAAACATTCCAGCCATCTGTCAGGGAAGTGTCCCCATTGTCTTTTCCAAGTCTGTCCCAGAGCAGTAATCCAGGACCTCTTCTAGGGGGGTAGATGTGGTCCCTTTTGGATTATATTTTCTTTTTTCCTCTGCAAAGGGGAGAAAAAAATAAAAGTAGATATTATTCAGTGGATGGAGCCTGCTGACCGAGAGCTCCTTTGTGCTGACACTCACTGGGGGGGTGATTGAACCTCTGGTGACCTGAAACTTCCGCTGCCCTTACAGGAACTAAGGGGATAACTCTGAGGCTGGGTAGCAAATCTCTGAGCTCAGTAGCTAAGGCAGAAAGCTTCCAGAAATCAGGTGGCATGATTTTCTCCCTCCAATCTCTTGGAAGCTTATTTTTTCCCCCAGACCTCAGATCTTGCTTTCTCAGAGATTACTGCCACCTTGGATCTCTTTGTGAGAGCTCAGCATCTGTTTGTGGTTAGGTGGACACCTGGCATGGAGAGAGCTGGCACGACATGGAATTGGGGCCACTGAGAGGCCTGGGCAGCCATGGGGGCCATGAGCTTGAGGTTTTTGTTAGTCATTAGGATGAAATGCTGTAACAATACTAAGAAAATTACAATACTGTACTCTCACAATGTGCTTACATATATTTTCTCGACCCTCTGACAACCTGTGGTCAAATTAAAAACATGGGCTTTGAAACCGAACAGACAAGGGTTTGAAACTCCCTGCCCACTTACTGGGTCCTATTTAATCTGTCTGAGCCTTAGTTTCCTCATCTGTAAAATGGGGATAACTCCTCACGGGGTTGTCAAGATGAGTAGATGGGATCATGTGTGTAAGGTTCTGGTGTGGTGTCTGCTCATAGCTGCCTTTCAGTAAGTTATATCCTATTGCCATGGCTTTCTTTCAGATGAGAAGACTGAGTCCTACAAATGTTAAGTGATTTGCTCAAGGAGCCTCAGAGCATAAGAATTGGAGTCCAGGCCACCACTCTGTCAGCCTGCAACTAGGTATAAAGGTGAGGGTCAAGTGTTTTATCTCCTTGGGAGTTCTTGGTCATTTCAGGGGCGTCTTCTCTGTTAGCTGGTTCAGATTGAGGGACCTCAACTGCAGGAAGCCACTGTGTCAGCTTCTTGGCCTGAGTCCACGGGGCAGTGTGCCTGTCTTGAGAGCTGTGCCCATGCTGAAAGCAGGGGCGTCCTGTGGCTTTGCAGACTGCCTGCCAACTCACGCCCACTTGCCTGGCTTTTAAGAGCAGCTGCTTAGGGGGCTAGGCATTCACCATGCCTGAAACCAGAGTTGGTTTCTGAGTTTATCAGGTACACGTGGAAACCTCAAGATAAACTCTTGCTTTCTAGATCATGAGTTCTTGCTTCCTCTTTTCTCCTCTGGACTTTCCCCAGAGAAGAGAAAGCAGAAGTTTCAGGTCTGGAGACAGCTGGGGGGCTTTTGCTCAATTAAAGGTGTGGCGAATGGGGACTCTGAAGACCCCACCTTACCTCCCAGTGGGAGGATTAGCCCATAGGGGTCACAGTCTGGGGAAGAACTTTGCTGCAGAAGTGGGATCCTATAGCACTTTCTCCCAAGTGGCCTAATAGTAGTGTGAAGATTGTGATTTTTGCCTCCTTACGTTAGAACTGAAGGCCTGGGCATTTGTGTGATCTAGCCTGGATTTTGATTTCTGTCCTTTCTTTTCATGGGGAGTGGGGTTATAATTCTTTACCTTCTGGTCCTGTGAGGGGAGACGCATCCTAGGGCTCTGCATCTAGAGCCTTGGCATCCAGCCACAGCAGAGGAGGCCTCTCTCCAGGGCCAGCCCTAGGCCCAAGCTGGCTGCACTGTATGCTGCCAGGTGCTGGGGCGGGGCCTCACTCATTGTTCATAACCAGAGATTGGGTTCACCCAGCCATCAAGGCTTCATGGGACAGTGCCCAGGCTGATGGCAGGGGCACCACCCTTCCGGCCAAGAGCAAGGTCAACGTTACCTCCTTTAGCCTGCGTGTGGGGTGCACCCGAGCCAACAGCGACGTGTGATTTCTGCTTCCTCTAGGAGTGCTTGATCAGAATGGCTGTGGGATGGTTTTATCTGTCTGTCGTGGTGCTGTGCTCCCTGGGCTCGATGTGCATCCTCTCCACCATCTATTGGATGCGGTCCTGGCAAGGTGGCTTTGCCTGGGATGGCACCATGCTCATGTTCAACTGGCACCCGGTGCTCATGGTTACGGGCATGGTGGTGGTCTACAGTGCTGGTGAGTACAGGTCAGCAGAGGAGACGTGGTGTGGCCTGGGCCCGTACAGGGCAGCGCTGTCCCGCTCCATCCTGGCCTGTGTTACTGTCGGGTTCAGGGCTATGGGGGTGGGGTGGGGTGGGTTGTTTTGGGGCCCAGGTGTCATTTGGAGGAAGAAGTCGTGCAAACGGGAGCATCTGAGAAGGGTAGCTTCATGGATACTCTTGGACAGGGGTTGGCGGACTTTTCCTGTTAAAGGCCAGACAGTAAATACTTTAGGCTTTGCAAGCCCTATGATCTGTGTTGCAACTACTCAGCTCTGCTACTGTGTTGTGAGAGCAGCCATGGACCACACGGAAACGTGTAGCTGTGTTCCGATAAAACTTTATTTATAGTGGTGGGGGGAGGAGAGAAATAGGTGAGGGAGAGCAAGAGGTACGGACTTCCAGTTGCAAAACAAATGAGGCACAGGTACAGTGTAGGGAATGTGGCCAATAATTATGTAATATCTTTGTATGGTGATGATCATAACTAGACCTATCATGGTGATCACTTTGAAATGTACAGAAACATTGAATGACTATGTTGTGTAACAGGAAGTAACATAGTGCTGTAGGTCAATTATACCTCAAAAACAAACAAACTCATAGTAAAAGATATCAGATTTATGGTTACCAGGGGTGGGGGGAGGGGGAATTGGATGAAGGCAGTCAAAAGGTACAAACCTCCAGTTTTAAGATAAATAAGTACTAGGGATGTAATGTACAACATGATAAATATAATGAACCCTGCTGTATGTTATATATGAAAGCTGTTAAGAGAGTAAATCCAAAGAGTTTTTATCACAAGAAAAAAGTTTTTTTCTATTTTTAAAGTTTTGTATCTATATAAGAAGATGAATGTTCACTAAACTTATTGTGGTAATCATTCCATGATGTATGTAAGGCAGACCATTACGCTCTACACAAACTTATGCAGTGCTGTATGTCAGTTATATCTCAATAAAACTGGGAAAAAATAAGTAAAAATTTTAAAATTAATGTTATTTAAAGTATTATTTAATATCAAATATAATTTGATAATAGCATCCATAAGCATTAATTACCTAGGCATAAATCTAACAAAAGCCATATAAGGTTTCTACAGAGAAAAATATAAAACTGTATTGAAATTAAAGAAGCCCTAAATAAATGGAGGGATATACTACTGTGTAAGTGGATTGGAAGACTAAACATTGTAAAGATGTAAATTCTCCTGAAATCATTTTGTAGGTTAATTTCAACCCCAAGGTCTCAGTGCTTATTTTTGTGAAAACTGACAATCAGACTGAATTATCTTGAAATGCAAAGGGCCAAGATTAGTCAAGAAGGTTTTGAAAAAGAGCAGAGTTGGAGGGCTTACTCTCCCATCTATTCAGGTTTATTATAAAGCTACTGTAATTAAGACAGCGTGGGACCTACTGTATAGCACAGGGAACTCTGCTCAATACTCTGTAATGGCCTATATGGGAAAAGAATCTAAAAAATAGTGGATATATATAAATGTATAACTGACTCACTTCGCTGTACACCTGGAACTAATACAACATTGTACATCAACTGTATTCCAATTAAAAAAAAAAAGTGTGGTAGTGATAAGTGAATAGACAAGTGAGGAAAGGTAGCTCTGCAGAGCTGTGGGACAAGATGTTCTTTTCAACAAATGATGTTTAGTCATATGGAGTAAAAACACTTTATTCACAAAGATCGGCAGCGGGCTGGACCCGGCCTGTGAGCGGCAGTCCGCCAGCCCTTGCTCTAGGGAGCAGGACGCTGAAGCCTCTCGTGGCACAGTCAGGTCCTTACCTGAGGGATCTTCTTACTCCTGCCAGACCCATCCTTGCCCCATGCATTCAGAGGCAGGCCTTGGGGCCCAGGTGAGTCTCATTTTCTCCACCTGTAAAATGGGAATAATGATGACATTGATAATAGCAGCTTACCCCGTGTACTTTGGATACATCCTCCCATTTTTGTTCTTACAGGAAGCTTGTGAGGTGGGCTCTATTGTTGCCTCCATTTTACAGATGAGGAAACTGAGATTTAGAAAGATGCCAAATAGCTGAGAGGAAGAAACTGGATTTGGACCTCGGTTATCTAACCTTAAAGCCTGTGTCCTTGACAACTCACTTCAGTTTTGAGAATTCATTTGGTTAGATGAAATAATGAATGTGACATTGCTTTTCAACCTGTAAAACTGTATACAAGTGGCATTTATTATTGTTATGACAGAATGGCAAGTCCATGAAACCTGTTCTACCCCCCCGACCTTTCTTAAATTGAAGTATAGTTGATTTACAGTGTTGTGTTTTCTGGTGTACAGCAAAGTGATTCAGATATATATATATGTGTGTGTGTGTATATATATATATGTAAATACACATATATATGTATATATTTTCAGATTCTTTTCCATTATAGCTTATTACAAGATACTGAATATAGTTGCCTGTGCTATACAGTAGGGACCTGTTTCTTTTATATACAGTAGTTTGTATCTGCTAATCCCAGACGCCTAGTTTGTCCCTCCTCCTGCTCCTCCCCTTTATCATGGTCCCTCCTCTCCCCACTTCATGGCTGGTGGCTGTACCAGAAATGACGCAAGGATGGAAGATGCTGAGGAGCTGACACTGACGTCCTAGCATTTCCTTCTTCTCTTGTTGGGAGGCTGTCTGGGATCACGGCAGGGTAATTCCCCTAGTGCACGGGTGGGCACAGGGGAAGAGGCCGCGCCCTGGGACTGCTCTCTCTCCTACAGCATCGCTGGTCTACCGCCTGCCCCAGTCATGGGTAGGGCCCAAGCTGCCCTGGAAATTCGGCCACGCAGCCATGCACCTGCTGGCCTTCATCCTGACTGTACTGGGGCTGCACGCCGTCTTTGACTTCCACAACCAGAGAAAGATCCCCAATCTCTACTCCCTGCACAGCTGGCTGGGCATCACCACCGTCTTCCTCTTCGCCTGTCAGGTGGGTACTCTCTGTTCTCCTTTGGATTCCCACAGCTGCCAGCTCTGGTTGGGGCTTCACTTGCATCAGCACCAAATATCCCTTGTGCTTACTGCCTGGAGACGGTCTTGCAGGGCACATCCTGTAGGATCGGCAGCTTGAAGGGCTGTGGGAGACTGGTGGTTCCCGAATTCACCCTGTTCCTGCTCGTACCCCTCACACGGCCCACCTGTGGTGCTGGAGCGCTCTAAGCTAACTCTGTCACAGCACGCACCACACTGACTAAATCATCTTTTCCGCCCTCTTCTCTCCCCGCTTTCTGTGAACTAGAAGCAATTCTAGAAGTAGTATCCGTATTCTGATGTCAGCCCTGTACAAATGAGGAGTTTTGTTAGCCAGGACAGGAAGGAAGCAGAGACAAACAAGGATGGCTGGGTTTGCGGGAGACTGGGGATAGCTAAGCATTTCATGTAGGTTACGTTCCTACATTCCTTTGTGTAAGACAAACAGACCCCAGTGAGGAGGCTAGGTGTGGTGCTGGGGCAATGCCTGGGGGGAGGTTTGAGCTGGGAGAGAAGGGCAAAGGTTCACTGATGGGTAGGAGGCACTGGTGGGTGGGATGACCTGGCGTGCCTTTGGTCACACACGGTACAATCAGGTACTTCCTGTGTCCACAGTGGTTCTTGGGCTTTGCGGTCTTCCTGCTGCCCTGGGCGTCCGTGCAGCTGCGCAGCCTCCTTAAACCCATCCATGTCTTCTTTGGAGCCTCCATTCTCTCTCTGGCCATTGCATCTGTCATTTCCGGCATTAATGAGAAGCTTTTCTTCAGTCTGTGAGTGGGACGGGGCCCCCAACTCTAAGGTGGAGGGGAAGGAATAGGGTCTTCAGAAGATGCCCTCGATGATCATAGGACCCATCCAAGGGAGGAAAGCTGTTGGGATGGGGCTCATTCCTGATCTGGAAGGTTAATGGAATTGGTCTTTCTTTAGGCTGAGATTGGTAAACTGGTCAGCAAATACTTACCCAGCATCAAAGTGATTTAGAACCTCGTCTGTGGCAGAAACTATTCTAAACATCTTAAATTTAATCCTCTAACTGCCCTACAACATTTGTTGTCATTGCCACTTATACATTAGGGAACAGAGGCACAGAGAGGTTTAGTAATGCACCTAAGGGCACACAGCCAGTAAGTGGCAGAGCTTTGTGTTAGGACTAGAGCCTGCATGCCTAACCACTACCATTCTCCGTTCTTTGAAGTAGTGGGGGTGCACTGAAAAGCAAACAAGATTTGAGGTCAGACCTGGGTATAGATCTTGGCTGTGCCATTTCCTAGTTATGTAACTCGGGACAAGTTCATTTCACGTCTGGAAGCTTTAGCTTCCTCACAGGGAAAAAGCATTCTGCAGACACTTGCCATGGCAGAGACTTGGAAAGTATGTTAATATTCCAGGTCACAGCAGGTCCTGGGAAGCTTTTCTCATCCTCTGTTAGTGGCACCGAGTCTCGCATGGGGCAGAAACAGGTAGAAAAGTTTCTCGAGCGCCCACATTGTTTTGTCATCCTCAGGAAAAATGGCACCAACTCGTACTCCAGCCTGCCCAGTGAGGCTGTCTTTGCCAACTGCTCTGGGATGCTGGTGGTGGTCTTCGGGCTGCTGGTGCTCTATATCCTACTGGCTTCGTCTTGGAAACGCCCAGAGCTGGGGATGCAGGCCGAAAGACAGGTATGGGGTTTTGGTCTCCCATTCCAGGTTGGGGTAGGCCGGGTCTAGGGAAGGGTCACCCAGTAAAGACTTGGGCTTTGCCGGGAAGACCAACCCAGTAACGTGGTGGGAAACCAAGTTGCCTGAAGGTGGGGTTAGGCTGGCTGATGGGGAGCACCGGTATCAACCCAGCACCTCCTGGCCGTTGCAGCAAGTGCAGCTGCTTAGGCTCAGGCTCCTGGGGGCCTGTCCACTGGGAGAGGATGGGGGTTACTCCCCTCCCCAGATTGCTGTGGTTTCATGAGGGGAAGTGTAGCCTTATCTTCTCCAAGGACGGGCTGGAGCATGATGAGGGGGGTATGGTAATTTCTACTTCTTCAGCTTTAGGGCTCGTCTAGTGGGATGGGAGCTTATCTAGTGGGTGCTTGGTGACAATTTGAGTGCTTGGGGCAGGTTTTGCCTGTTCTTGGCCACGCAGGCACCTGAGGGACATGGTGAGATGGGGTTGTGTATTGGCTGAGGGGACTTCGGAGCTTCTCTGAAAGGTGTGGTGGCATGGGCTGGGACTCGCCCTGCAGGTTGGGGTCTGAGCATTTCAGGCCTGGCGTGACTCCTGCAGGTCAGGGGCCATTTTGACGTTATGCCATTAACCTGCGTGCATCTGCCTGTCATTCCAGGCCCTGTTGCACGGCGGGGAGTGAAGCAGGAAGGGGCTGCCAGGAGCAGTCGGTGGTGCGGTCTGGACTCCTTCAGCTCTGCTCTCCCTGGGGCTCTCGTCCAGTCTCCCCTCGCCTCTGTGGTGGACCTGCTCTCTCCACAGCTTGCTGCCCACATGCTTTCCTTGGTGTCTTTGGCTTCTCCACCTCTTCTTGGCACTGACTTCTCAGGTTGTTCGTTTACCCCAGGCCCTCCTTGCCCTGGCTGCTCACGCCGCTCCTGCTCGTATGAAGTCAAGCTCATTTCCCCTCACACCCCTAGGGATGTGGTAGAGAATCCCGAGAGCTCAGATGACCTGGGAATCAAGTGCAATCCATACCGTGAAAAGTGAGGGAGCCGATGCTTCCTCGGCTTTCCCTTGAAGTTTAGGCCGCTGCCCCGGGCCAGGCTTCATCTGCTCTGTTACCTCCCTCCAGCCCATCTGGACACGAGGCTGGGCGGGAACACGGTGAGGCGATGGAAGGACAGGGGAGAACGGCAGAGCTGCTTCTGCAGAGGGGAAGCTGAGGAGCTGGCCGCTCGCTGTTGTTTCCCGTCGCTGCATTCTGTGTCGACGTGTGTCGTATGTGCCCTTCTAGCTGCTGCTACAACTGGGGCCTGGATCCCGGCCCTTCCCTATGACGCACGGGCTGTCAGACAGCCTTATGAGCCCTGGTAACCTGCTCTCCTACGAACAGCCTGTCCCACGGAGGAGTAGCAGGGGTGCCTCGAGCCTCCTTTCCTTTCCCTCAACGGGTCCAGGCTTGCCTGCCTGTCCCCGGGCAGGTTCAACCTTGCTCTCTCGGCAGGGCACTTGCTCATCTATTTTCACTCTCCAGCTTGCCATGAAACGTGCCAAAGTCGTGGTGCATTGTACCCGGCAGAGCCCTGGGAGCTAGGCCACCTCCAGAGGCGTTCCTCACTGAGCGTCCAAGTGCCTCACTTGCCCCCACGATGGCTACGTGCCTGGCACACCCAGTCTCGGGTGCGATGCCAGAGTGTGCCGCTGCTCTTCCGACGAGACTGTGGTGGCGTCTTGCTCCTCTCCTAAGTGTTGGCACTGCCCTCTCCAAACAAGCCCTGCCAGGTCCCAGGCTCCATACTGCTGTGCTTAGGTGACAAGCAGCATGACACCTGGGGTCCCGAGTGGGCCTTACTCCCTGGCAGGGGCCACGAGGCTGACTGTCCACCCCACCCCACGTGGCCAGATGCTGGCAGGAGGACTATGACAGAACTTCTCAAGTGGCTGAAGCCCTCAAAAGCCACGGGGATGACTGCCAGGCACCTTGGTCATAGGACCAGTTCCCCCTCTTTCCGCATGGGTAGGCATTTCACTTACGAAGCTTGATTTTCATTAAACGTGTTTTTAAGAATCAAAGCCTTCTCTGCTGAAATGACACTGTGGTTAAGTGAGCTCTGGGCAACTTGCAGAAGCCTCGGGCTAGTTCTGACCTTCAGACCCGGAAATGGGCAGACCTGAAGACACCAAAGAACCGCATGACTGTCTTCTTGGAATCGCATGTGACTCTTGGTTCGTGTGCGTGTCTTTAATAGTGAATGGCCCTTGAGCACTTGATTATCTTACAAGGAAGGAGATGTTTCCTATTTCATAATCTGAAACGCAACACTCAAAAAGGGTAAGTGACTTGCCCAAGGTCACCCAGCCAGGAACTGGCAGAGTTGGGATCCACAGTCCAGGTGCCTGATGCCAGTTTCCTTCCCAGCTGCTGGGTGTGTGCATCTGTGCTCACTGATAACTGTGCCTTGTGGTCAGGGACCTGTGGTGTGGCTGAGGGACAGGGTACCCTGGGCAGAAAAAGGGAAGCCAAGGGGTTGAAGAAGCCTGCAGCCAAGTTTGGGCAAAGTAAGTGGTCGCCCCCTTCCAAGTGTGATGAGCTGAGGCCACCTGGTGGTGAAGCAGACGACTCAAGGAGTTGGATGCACGTATCGGTGATACTGGTAACTCCCAGTGAGTAAGCACCTGGACTCCTGAGGCCTTTATCTTCACCAGTTCATTTGAATCCTTTCCACGTGCCCACGAGGTGGGCACCATTCGGATTTTACAGATCCTAAGAGGCTAAATAATAGGCCTGAGTTTATGTAGCTAGTCTGAAGCAGAACCAGGATTTGAAGTCGTATCTATGTCTAAAGTGAATCCATGCCAGTGCCTTTAACCGCCCCCCTGCGCCAAGTATGGGCCAGGTGTGCGCCGTGCGGTCTCCACCAGACACCACGTAGACTCAGCAGCCCCTCCTGCTCTCCCAGGGGCCATCAGTGATGGCTCTAGAGAGACCCATGGGCTGGCCTGGGCACAGTTTCTGTTCTACCCCTGAGCCTTAGAATATGGTGATTTCTTTTCCTTTTGGAGACCCGCTTGCCCATTTGATTCCTGAAGAATCAGTGAATTCTGTTGGTCTAGTGCTGAGAAAAGCACACCCATCAGGTGTGTGTGCATTGGAAGCACAGGAATGGGGACCCCAGTGGAGCTGGCCCAGCTGCACAGACCCTGCCTTTGGGTCTCAGGCGGTAGGAGATGGGAGATGAGCATTTCAGTGGTGGGGTGAGGTCTCAGTCGGGGGCGTTAGTGGGCCCACTTGTTCACACGCTTGGATAAAGGTCTCTTAGAGGAAGCAGCAGCTCTTTTGCTTCAATGTGGTTTATTGGCTTGCTTTTTCACACTCAGTTCAGGTGCAGAAGACCTTTCACAGGGAGTCTTAAAACCAAATTAGCGTTGCCAGTTAAAGATTGTGCTGCCACCTAGGGAAAAGCCTTATCATCGAAGCTCAGAATTGGCTGGGGGCAGAGCCGGGTGACCCTAGGACTCCCCCTTCCCTGAAGAGGGAAAGGTCAGTGACCCACTCTGGGCCTGCAATTTCTACAGTGGAGGAATTCTGCAGGCTGGTGGAGGAATTCCTGCTGAACTCAGAAGACAGGCCCCGAGGGCGAGAGGTGCGCGGGAGGACGACAGTTCTAAGGCAGAAATAAGTGACAGTGGCCGCTGGGCATAGCAGTGAGTGAGGCCCTGAGGCCCAGCGAGGCATTCACGCATCCTGGCTCTGCAAGACCTCCAGGATGGCACGGAGAATGGCCGCGGCCGCCACCGCCCCGGGGTCTGGCTGATCCAGGCGCGCAGAGCTGATGTAACTGGCTCGTCCAGCTCCAGCTTCCATGTTCCTGGTGGCCTCGGCTGCGGCCTCTGCACTCTGAGGGGTGGGGGTGTGGAGCAGGTTCAAGAAGCAGCCACACCGGGCTTCCTTCCTGCCATGGACCCCGGACCCTTCTGCCCCAGCACCGTCACCAGGGTGGAGGGGTCACACCCCACACTGCTAGCCAGGCAAGGGGCCACCATCCACCAAGGGCCTGCCATGTCCCAGACCCTGTGTGGGCACCCTACGTATCTTTTCAGTCCCACAGCAACCCTCTGAGGCAGGTGCTCTCCTCCCTTTGTAAAGAAGAAAACTGAGGTACAGAAAGGATATTAACTTGTTCAAGGTCGCATGGAGATGGGAGCCTGGTGGTTCTGCGTCTGTCTCCCTGGGTGGCTGGGCCCAGCCTCACTCACCTTGACTGCCTTGGTCAGGATTTGGAGATTAGCCCCTGGGCTCTTCCAGGCTTGGAGCTCCTGTCCTGCTGCCCACAGAGAATCCAGCTGGACAAGGTGAAGGAGAGGGGCTGAGGACAGGCCCTGCCACTGAGGGTGGCCTGCAGGGCTTCTACGCTCAAAGCGGGAAGGGCTGGGCCAGATACATACCATAGTCCTGTCCCCTGGGGCAGCCTTTCCATACCTGGCAGGGAAGAGAACAAATGAGGCTCCCTGCAGGGAATCACTTCGGGGGTGGGTGACATCAACCACCTTCCCCAGCCCACCCCCGGTCTAAGGCCCAGGTCCCTGGCTCACTTCTGCATGGCCTCCAGACCGGCATCCATGGCAGCAGACCAGGCTGGAAGGTCAGTCTTGGCCTTGAGCGGCTGGGCCGCAGCAGTCAGGAAAAGGCCATAGAGCTGGGGAGGGCCAGGATGCTGAGCACACGGGGCTGGCCCAGGCCTCGGCCAACCCAGGACCCGTCCATGTCAGCTCTCTGCCCCTGGGGGCTGCCGGCACTCACCGCCCCGGATGAGCCTCCCATCTTCTCCAGTAGCAGGAGGGACAATTTGGAGAGTAGCTGGGCAGGGCTGGCAGGGGGTGGGCCCTCCTTCAGCCACCCCTGAATCGCTGCAGGCAGAGAGAGATGGTGAGGAATTCAGAGACCCACCCTCCCATCTGCCTGGATTCCAACCAAGTACCCAGGCCTCGCTGCCAGCCGGAAGGAATGGGTGCTGGGTGGGGCTGAGGGAACCAACATGAAGAGACTCCCAGTCTCCCTCTATATCCTGCTGCAGTCTGGAGAGGGGTGGGAACAGGTCAGGACAGGGACCTCCACAGCCACCCAACAGGTGATGATGCTTCCTCACGTCCCTGCTTCTTTTATTTTTGTCTTTTACTGATTTACCTTGATCATGGTCTGTCTCTCCTACCACAACATAAGCCACGAGGGCAGTGATTTTAATCTGCTTTGCTCGCTATTTTATCCATAGAGTCGAGGGCAGCACCTGACCTGTGGTTGGCACTAAATACATTTTTCTTGATTCAATGCTGCTGGATAATTAAGAACTTTTACCTAGTCTGGTTAGGCTGAGAAAAATAAGAACAGAATGAGTTTCCCTTTAGAATAATCTAAAGTTTTTATTCACTGTAAAATATTACATTTTATTCTGCGATAACAACCTTCCTACATTTGTAGTGTTAGAAGTGTCTCTTTATGAAAACAGGTGAAAGGGATGCTAGGTTTTGTGAACGACCTCTCTTGGCAAAATAAAAGTTGCCAACCCCACGTGAGCACTCCAGATGTTTTTGAAATCCTTCTGGTTCATGAAATGCCAAAACGTCACCATCAGTGTGCCACACCACCCCCTCTGCTGCCCCAGGTGGGTCCTGGCACCAACCTCTGGCAGCGCAGCTGTGGGTGCTGCCACAGTCCCCGTCGCCGGCGGCGCGGTCCAGGGCGTTCAGATGTCCCTCCAGGCCCAGGAGGGTGGCGCACACCCGCTCCAACACAAGCACCATCTGCTTCGAGGCTGCGCCTGGAGAGGGAGGGCAGTGGGAAGGAGGCCTGCCTGGTCCTTCTCACAGCCGAACGTGACCCATGTGGGAGGTATGGGTGCCAGGGCCCCTCCACGCCCCTCTGCACTCCCTGCACCCTTTAGGCCTCAGGCCAAAGCCCTGGGCCACCCTTCCCAACAGCATGGCTTGTACCTCCTGCAGCAGTGGAATCAGGGGCCTCCAGGGGCTTGGCGGGGGCAGCCCGGCACCGCTTCCGCCCAGTCACCAAGACCTTGGCCACGTTAGGCCAGGCCGAGGCGGTGGTCTCAGCATCTAGGGACAGCAGGATGACTCTCTTAGAGACAGGCTGGCCGGCCAGGGATCAAGTGGGGCCTGGACTCCCCACCTGGTGGCCCAGTTCCCTCCACTGCAAAAAGCAAGTGCTGTGTACAAGGGAAAGGGGAGGGTCCCTGGGGGAGGATCCTAATACCAACTCCTTCACAGTCAAGTGAGAGCTGGAGAAGGCTGGGGAAGCCAGAAGGGGCCTCTCCACAGGGTCCTGATTGTCATGGTCAGCCCTGATGGGGCCTCTCCAAGTCCCCTTGGCTCCTTCCAGCTCCAGGGGCCCCTGGCTTTGCTGACCCCAGCTTCCAGGTCTCACCTATCAGTTTCAGGAGGGGCTCATCCACCAGCAGAAGAGTGAGAGAAATGCCAGGCATCTCCAGGGCTGACATGAAGGTGCCCACTAGGGCACGAGCAATCTTCACCCCTCGGCCCTCTGCAGTACCAGAGCATGGAAGTGTGTGAGAAAAGGAGGGAAGGACGGGCACTTCCCCCCCACAGCATCAGAGAAAGAAATAGAGTAAGAGAAAAACAAGAACTTTGGGAGTTGGGGTTCTGAGGTCAGTAGGGAGCCGGTCAGATATCCTTGGGGCATCCCTCAGTGATGCCCTGAATGACCACATTCCCTGGAGGTGTCCCTTCTACAGGGGCAGATAAGTAGTCTCAGTTACTGCGTTCTTACCAGGTCCCAAGTACTGTGTTAAGTGTGTTACATAACGTTTAATCCCATTTAATCCTCACAACAACCCTATAAGGCAGGTACTGTTATTACCCCCTCTTTACAGACAAGGCAACAGGCTCAAGGCACCCAGCAAGTAAGTGGCAGAGGGACCGTCGTCTAACTTGGGCTTGACAAACGTGTACAGCCCATGCTCTGGACCATTGCAAGACCCTATCTCAGCTGCTTTTCTTACATCCAGCTTCAAAGGGTTGGAAGGAAGAAGCCCTGGGGGTCAGGAGGTCCCCTTCAGTGTGGGGCTCACCCAGAGAGCGGACGGCGGCGTCGGCTATGATGCCCAGTTCCAGGAATGACAGGCCACCCAGGTTGTTGACCATCAGCACCACTGAGGAGCCTGTGGGCAGACACGACACCTAGGTGAGACTCTGGGCCCCATTCCCAGAGCGGGAGGAAAGGCTGGGAGACAGTGTGACGGCCCCTCACCGGACTGCACAGGCACGTGGGACATGTTGGAGGAGCTCGTCATGTGATCCAGCATGAGCTCCACAATCTCGTCGGCGGTCGCCATCTGTCAGAGGGAGCCGGGAGTGAGCTGCATTGGGGGCCTTGGTCTTGGGCCAACCTTCACCGGGAAGTTCACCTACCTTTATCCGGCGCACGCCAGCCTCCCCGTGGATCCCTGTGGATAGATGCAAGCACTGCTGACCTGCTCGGGGCCTGGGGATTCGCTCAGTGTGTTCTGGTCAAGGATTTTCTAAGTGCTCAGCACTAGGCTAGGCATGTGGACGTGGGGAGTGCGGGCTGGGGGGAAACTGACAAAATAATGAAAAATACACCATCTCTGGCTTGGTGGTGGAGAGAGCCAAAACTTTTACTTCTTTTTCTAATTTTTTTTTTTTTTTTTTTTTTGCTGCCCCGTGCAGCATGTGGGATCCTAGTTCCCCGACCAGGGATCGAACCCACGCCGCCTGTACTGGAAGCACGGAGTGCTAACCACTGGACCGCCAGGGAAGTCCCCTTAACTTTTAACTAGTTAAGTAGCTTAACTAGAGGCAGTCAGAGAGGCCAGCTGAGGCCTCTGCCCATCACTTGGGAAGCACAGGAGAGGAAGAGGGAAGGTTTTGCAGCTGGGGTGGGCTCTGAACGGCTCTTGAAAGAGGGGCTGCATCTTGGCAGGGGCACCTGAGAATGGTGGGAGCACAGGCAAGGAGGTGGGCAAGGCACAGAGCCCCTGTGGCCAGAGCCCTGCGTGTGGAGGGCAAAGCTGGTAGAAATCAGGCACGTTGGGCCAGAAGGGCCTCATGCACCCACTTAAAAATACTAAGACCCCCTAGGCGACGGCTCCACATGAGCAGAAGGACCAGGTACATGGCTCCCAGGGCAGAAGACAGGGAAAAACCCAGGGAGCAGGCATGGCTGGACCGGGGAGGGGGCGGAGGTCACAAGCTTACCCAGGCCCAGCTCCACCTCATCGGCTGAGAGCTCAAAGGTGGGTTTGGAACCGGGGACACTGCAGGAGGACAAGCTCAATCCCAGGGTTCCTAAGAGAAATGAGGTATGAAAGGGACGACCGCTGTGCTCTTGGCGTCAGGCAGCAGCAATGCCTCGGAAGCCTCTTCACCGAGACAAGCTGTCAGACTCTTCATCTCAGTGATGGAAGAGAAACCTGGCTCGGGGACCCAAGGCTGCTGTTCTCAGGAGCTCCCGCAGGGAGACCCTCCCTCAGCCCCTGGGGAGTGACTTGGGAGGCCTCCTGTGCTGCTGCCAGGAACCTGCTCCCGGTCCAAGGGGGACCTCGACCTCCCCCGCCTCCTCCCTGAGCCCTGGGCCGGCACTCACCCATGGCCTTGGCGACCTCGCTCACCCGATCTGTGATCTCCTCCAGCCCCACACCTGCCTCAGCCAGGGCACCCGCCACCTGCACCCACACAGAGATAGGCCCCCAACGGGAAAGGAGTCACTGTACCGCTTGAGGGCAGAAGACAGGCTGGGGCTGAATTTCTAGTTGGGAACAGGGAATCTCTTCGTCCTGCCGCATCAACCTGGCCCACCATATTTAGGGCACCTGCCGGGAATATTCAAGAATCCCAGAGCCAGAGGAACTTTACAAATGGAGAGATGGGCCCAGAGAGGGGAGATGATTTGTCCAGTGTCACACAGTCGGTTGGTGGCTAGTTTCCCAATTCCTAGCCTACAGTTCTTTCTCCATGGCATATACACCGTGGCTCACTTTACCCACCTACCCACTTTTTCGCCAAGCATCTAGTACGTGCTGAAAAGGGGAAAAGAGGCGTCTAAGTCACAGTCCCGATCTTGAAGGAACTCGGTCTGGGAGGGGTTGGGGAAAGACAACACAAACTGAACATGTCATGTGAGGTGGCAAATCCGACGATGGACAGGTGTTACGGGAACACTGAGGAGGGGTCCTAGCGTGCTTGGTGTGGTGGGAGGGAAAACCTCCCAGAGGGAGACGTCAGAGGTGGGCCTCCACAGAACAGTAGGACGTAGCCAGGCCAAAGGGGGGTTGGACAGGGAAAGGATTTTCGAGGCCAACGACTCAGCAGCAGCAAGGCCCCAAAGGTGAGCCACAGCCCAGTGGTACAGGGAACTGGTGTTAATGGAGCATGAGGGGACCACAGGGATGATGGGAGAGGAACTTGAGGGAGGAGGGGCAAGAGTGTGGTGGGCGCCTGACCGAGGAGCCTGGGTTTACTCTGGGAACCCTGGGGGGCTTTCTGTAGGGGAACAACCTGGTCAGATACACATTTTCGAAAGACACCTCTGGGGTGGTGTGGGGAAGAGACTGGGGGGCGGGCAGGAAGCAGGCAGGGGAGCCGGCTGAGGAGGCAGCTGCAGCCACCCGGGCGCGAGCAGATGAGCAGTGAAGCGAGGCTGAGACAGGAAGGGCAGGGCTTGGAGGAGGATGTGTGTCTGGAGGCGCTGGGGAGCAGGGTCACCAGGACGGGGCGGTGGTTGCAGGTGGCGAAGGGCAGGGAAGGGGCCGGGAGGATGAATGCCTGGATCCGGGCGGACATGGTTTTGGGGACGGTGGGGCCCTCCTGGATAAGGGAGCGCTGGGGAAGGAGTGGCTTCTTGGGGGGTGTGGGATAGATGGCTGGAAAGGTCCAGCACCAGGTGCTGCCTGGAGAGACAGGGCTGGGACGGGCTGGCCAGTTGTGTCCCAGGAGGGGACCCTCACCTTGTGTATGAGCACTGTGCCACAGAGCCCACGCCTGCCTGCCTTCTTCAGGACGGTGAAGGCGCTGTCATCCCCGATGACCACCATCTCCACAGGGATGCCCTCCGCCCGGGCCTGCTCCCGGGCCAGGCCAAAGTTGAGCCGATCCCCAGTGTAGTTCTTCACGATGAGGAGGGTCCCCACTGCGGGAGCAGTCGGTAGGGCCCCATCAGCACTTGCGCTCCCCACAGCAGCCCCTCCCGCATGCCAGGCTTACCTGTGCCTGCCTGGGCCACTGCCCTGATGGCTGCCAGGATGCTGCCCACTGCTGGGGAGGTGAACACGGCTCCCGCAATGACCCCTGTCAGCATCCCCTTCCCTATGAAACCTGAGACAGAGAGGTGGGGAGAGGATGTTGTGGGGGGACCTGTGCCTGCAATCCCTGGGGCTCCCCACGCTCCTGGCCTTCATGGTTTGGTGAGCCCTACTGTGCACGTGGTGCAGAAGAGTACCTGCGCTGCTCTCCCCAGATCTATCATCTCCTTGGAGAGGCCTTCCCCAACCTCCCAAATGAAGTAGTCACTCACCCATGCCCAGCTACTCGCTGTCCCTTTACCCTGCTCTCCTGTCTTCACTACCTCACTCACATGATCTGGAATGATCTCTTTCACTTATGTGTTTACCTGGTTTCTGTCTCCCCAAAGAAGAGTAGAAGCTCCATGAGGACAGGCGCCTTGTCTGTCTGGGTCACTTTTGCGCCCCTAGTGGCCAGACAGTGCCAGGCACACAATAGGTGCTCATGAATGTTTGCTGAATGGATGGATGAATTTGCCAGAGAGAAACAGGAAAGATACAGAGGATACAAAGCCTGGTCCCTACTCCTCCCCATGCCCCCATCCCCGAGCTCTCATGGAGAGTTCACATGCCTGGCACTAAACAGGAAACAATCCAGGACTGTCCATGTTGAATGTGAAAATGCATGGTGGGAAGAGGAATACTGCGCTAGGCTGGAAAAGTCAGGAAGGCTTCATGGAGGAGGGGACGGCAGGTCAGCTGGGCCTGGGAGGCCAGGAGGATTCACAGAATCACCGACTGTCAGAGCTGGAAAGGCCTGAGAGGTCATTTGGCCCAACCTTGTGCTTTTACAGATGTAGAGACTGAGGCACAGAGAGAGGCCACGACTGGCCCCAGGTCACAGCTCAAGGGAGTGGGAGAGCCGGAGCCAGGACTGGGCTCCTGACTCTGGGCCAGGCTCTGTCCTGAACCTCCTAACAGCACCAAAGATCTCCCAGGAGCCCCCCGTCCACTCTGCCCAGAGCCCACTGCCTCCTCTGGCCCAGGGTGCTCACCGGCATGGGCGGGCTCATGGCCAGAGCCCCCACCCGACAGTAGTGCCACCTGGCCCTTGAGACTGTCCAGGTCAGAGCGGAGGGCCACACGGTGGCCTTGCAGGAGCTGCAGGTTGGGGTTGCAGGCCACCAGGCCAGCAAGGGCGTCATCGGCACAGCCTGCCACCGAGTTCACTAGCTTCTTGGAGGTCTGTAGCAGAGGAGTGGGAGGAGTTTCTGGTAGAGTTGGCAGGGTACCCACATCCTGCCCAGCCACGTTGCTATGACTAAGACCCCTAGCCCACACCCACCCAGGAACTCCAGGCAACAGTGGTTCCTTGAATTAGGCATCTTTTTATAAGGTGGATGTTCCCATGATTTCTTATTTTGCAACTTCTTATTCAGTAACTAATTTATGGCTTAAATTTATCCTGCAGAATGGCTTTGATACAAAGAAAATGGGGTCACTGGAGTCCCGAGTATAAAAAAATTAATAAAACTGGGGGACTTCCCTGGCGGTCCAGTGGTTAAGACTCCGAGCTTCCACTGCAGGGGGCACGGGTTCGATCCCTGGTCAGGGAACTAAGATCCTGCATGCCGCGCGGTGCGGCCAAAAAAATAAAATAAAATAAATAAAGTAAAATAAAATTTAAAACTGGGGCCCAACAGCCTTCTGTCAAAGGAGGAGAAGCTCCAGGTTGGCGCTTCTGTGCCAGGGGAGGGGGCCAGACAGGGCCCACACCCATCTGCTTCCTCTGCAAAATAGGGATTTAATAAACTAGAGTATATGCCCGCTATATAGCAAAAACTGAATGCAAAGGAGCCACTCCCTTCTTCAACCAGCTCTGAAAAGCTGGAGCTAGCTGAATGAGGTCTGTAGACTGTGTGCAGCTCCTACCTTTGTCCCAAACAGTGAAACTGGTGCCCAATAGGGTCAGAGAGGGTCAGGCTACCAGCACCACCTGGTGGCCTGGGGGAAGCCTGCAGCTGAGCTTTCCCGGAGGCCCCTTCCCCAAGCCTGCCAGAACTCCGTTCCTTCATGCAAACTTTGGCCTTTCCTGGGTCTGGCGGGGCCAGAGCAGTGCCTGTGAGCCACACCTCGTTCTAAGTGCTTTTAAGCACATCTCATTTAATCTTCCAACAACCCTATGGAGGAGAATTAGCCCAGTGAAGAAACAGGCAGATTTACATGACTTTGCCCAAGGTCACACAGCCAGCAAGTGTCCAGGTCCACCTGGCTCCAAAGCTGGTTCCATTTCGGCCTTATCATGCTGCTCTCCCCAGGGGCTGAAGGGAGGCTGAGAGTGGCAGAGGTCCTGTCCTAGGGAGGGCACGGGCTTGTGGCTCTCAGAGCCTGCCAGGGACTGGAATACGCAATGAAGTTGAGAGTGGGTCTCAATTCCAAGCCCAGTCTCCAGCACCACGACCCTCCAAGAACGTGCTCCCTCGCCATCCCTGACAGTCTGTCCTGCCTGGGATTTGCAACCATTCCCAAACCAGAGCTAGAGGAGGGCTTGGGGTCCAGTGCCATCTTTGGTTCCCAGTGCCCTGAGGGGATGGAAAAAGAAAGAAAAGTCGACCCGGCAAATATGGGAGGCCCCTAGGACCCTGGTCTGATCAACATCTCACCTTTTAAACTGCAGATGAGGAAAGAGGCTCAGAGAGATCAAGTCTTTGGTAAAACATCACACAGCTGGTTGGTGGTAGGCTGAAATTTGAACCCAGGTCTGCCCAGGCCTGTTTTCCTCCAGATCAGTTCTAGAAATGGGCCTGGGGCATGCCCAGGGGCATGCTGAGCCTCCTGCAGTGAGTGTAGATCCCACAAGCCCACACATGCCCAAGGCTCTGGAAGGGGCACCAGGTCCTTCTTCACGACTCCTGTGACTGGTAGTGTCTATTACAGAGTAGGCAGCTGTTAATGTTCTTATCTAAAGGCATGACCCGGACCAGGGGCAGATGGGCCCTGGAGGGACTCAGAGGCTGCAGCCACAGGCCTGGCTGGGCCCAGCTGGGAAATGAAGGGAAGTCAGGCCCTGAGACGGAGGATGACCCTCTCTCTTAACCTCAGGAGGCAGCAGCATCTCTTGGTCAGGGAGCAAGGAACTCCAACATGCCCAGGGCTGGCACCCCTACTGCCCCAAGACCATAGTGCCCTTCCTCTGCCCTGGCCCTCATGGGACTCACCATGGTGGGGAGGCTCTGAAGGAAGTTGAGTTCACACCTTCGCACTGAGCTGCCGGAGGATGGGTAATCCCGTGGGTGCTACCGGGCCTGAGCACAGTGAAGGTGGCAAGCAGTATCTGCGGGAGGGGGTAACAACATGAGCTGCTGAAGGCACTTGCAGCCTACTGGCACAATCATGCTTTCAGGGCCCTAGTAGTTAGGGAGCTGCCCCAGACTTTGATCCAAGTCCAAACTCTAGAATGTGAGCTGGGGATGGAGAAGAGCATGGGGCTGACCAAGGTTCATGCCTGCACCTGGCTGCCAGAACACTGACTGATCCACGCTGGGCACACGGCTGCCTTATGCTCAGGAGTGGTGCCCACCTTATCACCAAGGGGCAAAGTTACCCACAGAGTAACTTCATCTATTACACAGGCCTCGCATGCAGTGAATACATTCATAAAGATCTTCACACACTTGCTCTTGTCAGTGTTGGGACCACACCAGGGAGGTGAGGGCTGAGTCTGACTCCATTTTGCTTTTGGAAAACCGACCCAGAGAGCTCTAGTGATGTGTCCAAGGTCATACTATCAAACGCCAGGACTCAAACCTATGTTTAGTTTTTCTGCAAATCCCGTGTTCTTTCTACTGATAATTCAATGCCTCTAAAGCAAGGCAGAAAGTCCCAGATGCGGAAAACCACACAGTAAACCACAACGACGTTTTAGCTCCGTTCAGTTCAGTCAGGTTCAGAGGTGTCTTGGAGTCATCCAGGGTCTTGGGCTCACTGCATGTGTCTGCAGTGGAAAGAATCCACACCTGCCTCGGCACCTAGCTCTGTCTCTTACTGGGGGATCTTGGGTAAACCAGTTCCCCTGAGGCTCAGCTTCCTCATCTGTAAAATGGGGGTTGCCTCCTCTGTGGCCTTGCAGCAGGTGCTTCAAGCCACGTGGTTCTCCCCCTACTCCTTGCAGGGCCTGTCTGATGTGGAGTGGCCTGGAAGTTGCAGGGCTAACTGACTGCTTTCCTGGGTCACTAAGGTTCTCACCAGGGAATTTTTGGTTTTGTGTTTGAGGTCAGAATTTGCACAGCCACGGGGGGACTAATTGTGCTGGGCAAGTGGCCTGCTGGGCCCTTGAAACACAAAGTCTCAAACACAAACACAAGTTCAGAGGGGAGAGGGGAGAGCCTAAGTGCCTCCCCCCCCCCGCGCATGCCAGGTGAAGCGGAGTGATCGGTCAATCTAGGGTCAGGGAACGGTTGGGTTTAGAGGTACTGGGAAAGCTAGGGGAAGGGAGGTACAAACCTCGGTTCTAGTCTGGGAGGTGCACAAATTGATGTCACCTTCCTCCCCTCTCTAGGCCTCTGCAGTACCTTCCGGTTCCAAAAGGGGGAACAACCCCGAAGGCTCCTGGAGCAAGGAAGATGGAGTGGACGGGGTCTGGGAAAGGGCAAGGGGCGCGGAGTAGGGATGAGGTCGGCGGGTCAGCTCCGGAGGAGGAGGAGGAGGCGTCGGCGCACCTCCGCGACCAGCTCTCGCCCACGTCCACCACCTCAGAAACCGCCGCTACTTCCCAAAGACCGGACAGGGCGCCCTCATCCGGGTACTCCAAGATCGGGTAGAAGATGGGCGGGGCCTCTGGGGGGCGGGGCCTCCCTTGGTTGGCCGCCTCGGCGCCTTGAGTCCTCCAAGAGGCCAGGTGAGCCCGTCCCGTGATGCCCCGCGCTCCGGCCGCTCTGGCCTGCAACGTGTCTCTGGGGCGGAGACAGCGGCAGTGGAGTTCGCCGCGCGCGGGTGGGGGCTCCCTGTCTGTTTGCTCGTGTCCGTCTATTTTTTTCGTTTCGCCTGAGTCCCGCTGGGCTGCCCCAGGCCTCGACATGTCGTACAACTACGTGGTAACGGCACAGAAGCCCACCGCCGTGAACGGCTGCGTGACCGGTGAGGCTGCCAGGGCAGGAGACCCCGGTGACGGAGGGAGCTGGGGGGAACCGAGGCCTAGGGAGGCCCGCGGCCCCCGGGTTGCCGCCAGGACCGGGCCCAGGGAATGGAAGGCGCTGGCGGCCGAGGGACCTCCCACAGCCCACGGCTTAAAAGAAGCTGTCTCAACACGCGCCTTTGGGGGAGTAAAAGCTGCTCTTGAGGGTCCCCTTTCGTTCTCGGAGGTCACTTGGCCTCGAGGACAGGGACGCGCCCAGTGGGACAGAGAGTGGAGTGTGAGTTGTTTGTGCGGTGTTGCTTGGGCCGCGAGATTGGCCTCGTGTGGTTAGGGGGGAAGGGGCGGTGATGATGGCGACTTTGGGGCAAGAGCCTGGGAGGTACAGGAGGTGGAGGGATGTGAGGAATGTCCGTACTCACCCGAAAGAGAGGAGTCCGCTTTGCCTGGGGCTGTTGTTTACAAGAGGGAGCTGTTGGAGAAGAGGGTTTAGAATGGCCCAGCCCAGTGCTGGGTTTGCCTTGTTTGTTTATGCAAGAATTGTTAAGGACGCAAATGTCCAGAACCCGGGAATAATCATCTTGAACCAAGTTCTCAACAGAATATGAAGCCCTCAAACTTGTATTTTTATGTAAATCCGAATCACGATTCCAAAAGAAAACTGTTGTTGGAGAGTTGGAGGCTATGAAGGAGTGTGGATGGGGTTTTGGTAGACTGCTGGGAGGGCAAGAGGTGCAAACAAAACAAGGTTTTAAGATAAAGCTCTGAGAATTCTCTTGGTTTGATCTAGTCTGTTTGGTAAAGATTTTGTGAAAATTCAAATTTGGACTGAATAAGGAGGAACACTTTCTCCAGCATCCCTTAATTAGAGTATGAGTCGGCCACTGCGATAGGAAAAGTGAAATTCGAGGGCACAGAGCCATCTGAAGGGTTTTCACAGTCATTGGCAGTTGAAGGACATGCTGCTCTTAGGCCCAGTCCAGTTTCTTAATCTGATGAGGGAAGTAGCGTTCTTGAATGTGTGAAGTGAGACTCTGAGGATTTGGTGAGAAGGGAGTGAATGGAGGGAACCGGAGAAATATGTGAAGTAAATCGAGAATTCAGGAGGTTTTAGGTAGAAGTGATAGGATTACTTAGATAGTGCTTTAGCTTCAAAAATTAGAGGATCTGCTCTTTCAGGACACTTTACTTCAGCTGAAGACTTGAACCTGTTGATTGCCAAAAATACGAGATTAGAGATCTATGTGGTCACTGCTGAGGGGCTTCGGCCCGTCAAAGAGGTGGGCATGTATGGGAAGATTGCTGTCATGGAGCTTTTCAGGCCCAAGGTAAGTGCTCTGGGTTGGTTGGGCACAGCAACAAAGGGAGAACTATTAGTTGTAGTCGGGTTTATGTTGTTTTATGTCACTGCTTGCTTAGGATGGGTGCAATAAGGCTTAGGAGAGAAACTCTTCTCTTTTTGAATGGCAGATTTCAATTTATATTCTTATTTAAAAAGCTTCCAAGAAACAGAAGGAGAGATTTGCTAGGGAAAAATTTATCAAGTTGACTTTTTTTTTTTATCAAGTTGACTTTTTAGAAGGGAATATTAAAGCAGTTTGAAATGTGTGTCACCATCCTGTGGGTCATCATAATGATTCAGAGAGTAGGCTCTAGAGTTAGGGCAGTACTGGCTTTATTCCTTATTAAATCTAATTTTGGGTGTCATCTAACCTTTCAGAGCCTTATTTCCCCATCTGCAAAATGGGGATAACAGTATCCAGTCTTCTGGGTTATTGTCAAGATTAAGTGATTTAATAACAGGACGTAGCACATAACAAGCATTCACTGTTAGCACATCATCAAATTATTATTGTTATTATAATTCGACTGTTTCCATCTGTAAGTGAATCTGATGGGGAAGCAGTGGGTTCAAAATTTAAATTATAACCCTTTGAACAAAATACTCACTTTGTTGGGGTCTGTGTTAATAAGTAAGAGAGACTTTGTAGATGCACTTCAGCTTCCTTTGTTCACATTTTTTTTTTCTTTTTCCATGTACTTGGAGGGGATTAGAGGAGGCGTTACATTTATCTTTCAGAATTTGAATGGAGTAATTGAGATTAGCTGACGTGGAACTAGATGAATACATTATATGTAGAGCAGAGATGAAGAATCATGAAAGTAGACTAGATGTTTACCAGCTTCAGTTCTGGCCTTTCTGTACACACCCTTAGGGTGTGTGCGTAACTAATGTGTGTTACATACTTACCGTGGGGTTTTTTCAGGGAGAAAAGAAAATTCTTGAAGAATTTAATATGCTTAAAGAATGATTAAAGGCTAGACAAGTATTCCTGTTTTCAAAAGAAACCTCTTTTGATAGTATGATGTTGGTTTCCAGGGGGAGAGCAAGGACCTACTGTTTATCCTGACAGCTAAGTACAATGCCTGCATCTTGGAGTATAAGCAGAGTGGCGAGAGCATTGACATCATAACGCGAGCGCATGGCAATGTCCAGGTGAGGTGGCTGCTTCAGGCTGATGAGAGTTTTCCAGGTAGGGTTGTCATGATTTGGTGAAGAAAATTGTAGTGCTGGGGCAGCTCTCTGTGTGATCAGAGAAACAAGGAGAAAACACTAAGGACTTCTGTAGTTTACTCAGAGTCCAAGGGAGAAGGTAATAATTCACTGAGATTCAGTGTTTTGCAAAAAGGTGTACACTGGCATTTGGGCGTCCTGACATGTCAAAAAGACGCCACTAGTTTTATTGCCACTCTTAAAATCATCCTGGGAAGGTGGTGCCCAGCGTTCTCTGTTACTCTGGGTGTTTGAGGTACTTCCCTAACCCCAGTTTTATTTCTCAGGACCGAATTGGCCGCCCCTCAGAGACGGGCATTATTGGCATCATTGACCCCGAGTGCCGAATGATTGGCCTGCGACTCTATGATGGCCTTTTCAAGGTTATTCCACTAGACCGGGACAATAAAGAGCTCAAGGCCTTTAACATCCGCCTGGAGGAGTTGCATGTTATTGACGTCAAGTTCCTATATGGTTGCCAAGCACCTACCATCTGCTTTGTCTACCAGGTACTGGAGCAGGAGGAGAGAGGGAGAAGCTGTATGGTTTGGCACAGTGGGAGTTCATTTTTGCTAATCAGAATGTCTGGATGTCATGGTAGGGTAGGCAGAAGTGTTTAATGTATTTGTCCTGAAATGTTTTGAATGATATAATTAATATGTGTCAGGTTTTGGTTGCACCTTGAGAGAAGAAGTACTTATCGTGGAGGCAGGAAGCAGTCTGGGGCCTGTAGCAGGCTTTAATCCTGAGATTACACTCTGGTTGTGGGCCTTGGAGATTTTATAGGGTGACCCAGTTTATACTTTGTCTCTTACTGGCATGCTAGGGGTTTATTAAAACTTAGCTGTAAAGAAATGATCTGGAAATTCCCTTACAAGCAGTGAGAAAATGTCTTGGGGATGCTTTATGTGTCTTCCAAGAAGAGGTACATTTTGATCAGCACTCACTTTCTGGTGACCGCTGGCTCTTGACTTCTATTTTAGTCTGTGCCTAAAACTTTTGTAGAGCTGATCCTGGGCAGCTGTTCTCTGGGCTAGATCTGTTGAGGGGGTGTGGGGTGGGGGCAGGGTGGCAGAGCACCAGACTAATATGCTTGTGTCTTGGTAATACCTCAGCCTTTTAACAAAGGGCCATACAGTATGAGGTTATTTCACTAGCATGTGGTTGAATAAATGATGGAAGAAAGTTTAGTCCAAATCTAAGTACTGTAGTACTGTGTGTGAGCATGTAAACAGTTTTTAAACACTGTGTTAAGTATTGGAAATGCTGATGTATTTTTTTGTATTTCTTAGTGTCACAGTAAGTGCTGTAGTTTTGAGGCTGGTTGATACAAAGTTCATTTGAATAGGTTGAAACCAGTTTAGGAGATTTTGTTTAATCTTATTTACAATACATTAAATATCAGGTCTGAAATAATAACTTGGAATCTCTCTCACTTCTTCAGTTTTGTAAATATCAGGTCATTAAAACATTGATGTTGGTTATTCAAGGCTGACTCTGTGCAGCCTCAGGGCTGTGGGTTGTGAATGATCTTCATTTCCGTATGTGTGTCTCAGAGGCCCAAATCCAAACCCCAGCTTGAATTTATGGTGAAGTTGAGTCTTACCCCTGATCATTGATGGGAAAATCTTTTCATCAACTAAAAATGATTTTTTCTCCTGTTTTGTGCCCAAAAGTCAATTTGAAAAACACCACGTGAGGGAGTTCCTTGGTGGTCTAGTGGTTAGGATTCAGCGTTTTCACTGCTGTGGCCCGGGTTCAATCCCTGGTGGGGGAACTGAGATCCGTCAAGCCACATGGTGTGGCCAAAATTTAAAAAAAAAAAAAAAAAGAAGGAAAATACCATGTGAAAGGTAGTCATGCAGAGTGCTTCAGGAGCTGTAACAATGATGAAGATGTGGGCCCTGCCCTGAAACACGCTGTCAGATTCCTTCCATAACTTCTTAGAGCTTGGTCTGGCCTTTGATGAGGCCACCCTCCACTGGCCCCATGCCGGCTCTTCTAGTCTCTTAAAGGTGTCTTTGATAGCTCCAGGTCTGAAGTGAGTCATGATTCAAAAAAAGGAGGGGAAGATGGTGTTGACAGCGTCAGGATTGGAGGTTTCTACTAACTTTAGAGGAGCAGCATGCTCTGCTCTTTACCGTCACCCTATCAGAATGCATCTGAGAATTGTATCAAACGGATTTGTTTTTTAGACTGTAATTGATTTTTATTTTATTTTAAAAAAATTTTTGTTGGAGTATAGCTGCTTTACAGTGTTGTGTTAGTTTCTACTGTACGGCACAGTGAATCAGCTATACGTATACATATATCCCCTCTTTTTTGAATTTGCTTCCCATTTATGTCACCACAGAGCATTGAGTAGAGTTCCCTGTGCTGTACAGTAGGTTCTCATTTGTATCAAACAAATTTTAAAAATTTGTTAGATGTGTTTCACTTCTCAATGTGTTTGTTTTTCCTCTTTAGCTATTTTATAAGTTCCTTGAAGATAAGGACCAGAGAATATATATATATATATCTAATATATGTACGTATACACACACAAATGTACACATATGTACATTATATCTCTGTAGTGGTTAGTACAGCGTGACAAGTTCATTTTTCTAATTTTTAAATCTCTCTTTGTTGGTTCAATTGTTAGAAACAGTTGGCCTCAGTCACAGTCTACCCAGACTGTCACAAGCTTAGCTGGTGGCCGTTAGCGTGCTGATGGATAAGGTTGGGAAGGCTGGCGTGACAGGAGGGTCAGATGCTGTCCCTTTCAGGGCCCCTCTCCAGCCCAGGGCACCCTTCGTAGGGACTAACGATTCTACCTTTCCTCACCTAGGACCCTCAGGGGCGGCACGTAAAAACCTATGAGGTGTCTCTCCGAGAGAAGGAGTTCAATAAGGGCCCTTGGAAACAAGAAAACGTAGAAGCTGAAGCTTCCATGGTGATTGCAGGTTTGTTGGGGGATTTGGGAAATTTGCCTCTGCCCCACTTCTGGGCCAGTTCCCTATTGCTCCTTCCTCACCTTCTCTGCCCTTCATCTCAGCGCTCCAGTGCTGTTGAGCACATGCATTGTTCAGCCCTCCCTTATGTCTCCTATCTGTAAATGTGCTTCCCTTTGTTTTTTGCATTTCTGTCTTTGGGATTGTCTTGTTTTTTACCCTTCCCCCAAAAGTATAACTTTCCTTTATTTGGGGTGGTGAGGTTAACTAGAACAATGAGATTGATTTGCAGAGTGGCATATGGAAGTTAGTCTCATTATTTTATTGTTGGGCAAAAATTAAAAAAAACTGAAGGGGACCAATAGAGCTTATTTTATCTGGCTCCTGTATTTCATTGATGAGGAAACAAGGCCGAGGGACTTGCCCATGCCTGTGCCTCACTGACAAAGCCTAGGCTGGAATCCAGACATCTTTGCTCTTTATCCTATATTCTTCCCCCAACACTGTTGTGTGTTTCACCTAGTAGAGAAGTTTTAAAACTATTAAGTGCAAATTGGCTCTTCTATATGGTAGGCCTGATAATGGGGGAAATGAAGCTAAGGAACAAGGAAAAAAATCTCAGAAACTCCGAAAGAGTGGCAATAAAAATACGACCAGGAGTACAGAGTGGGCAGCCTGCAATTTCTAAGACAGTAATCTCAGAAAAAGGTTATCATGTTCCCTGGACTTTGATGTCTACAAAATGATTATCTTCAAGTTTGCCTCAGAGATAGCTGGATCAGTGCCCTTGCTGCCTCAGGGTTTGGCAGGTCCCAAATGCTGAACATTTTAATGCTACTCTTTCTCCTGCAGTCCCAGAGCCTTTTGGAGGCGCCATCATCATTGGACAGGAATCAATCACCTATCACAACGGTGACAAATATCTGGCGATTGCCCCTCCCATCATTAAGGTGAGCAGCATTCTTTTCCCTTTTTCTTCTTTCTGCTTGTTCCCCCCCTTCCTTTCCCCACCATTTGTCAGAAGGGGATTCAGAGTTATCTGTCACATTATTCACTATGTATATAAGATGTTGTGTTGGTCATTGGGAATACAAAGAGATTGGCTTGGTGTTGCTTACAAAGAGCTTGCTTGCTAACTAAGGGAGAGAAATAATAATCAAAATTTGGTTTATCCTTTCCATTCATTGGGGCAATTTGAAGAACGGAAAAATTTCGGGTATTCTAATGAATGTTAATGTTTTTGGAGCTCAAATCAGGTAAATAATATAGTGAAAAATATATATAGACTTAAAAAATTAGTCATAAAAAATTACACCTTAAAATTTCAAGTCATAGAAATGAAGGCTTAAAAGCTTAATTATATTTTCTTTTTTTGAGGATAAATAACAAAATCTGTGGTAGCTGCATAGTCCAGTCAATACTTACAGCTGCCTCCTCTTTTATGTATTTGTATTCCAGTAAAATAATATGTGAGTAAACATTTAAAGTATGTTGAGCTCCTCAGAACATTGTCTTCAAAATAAAACGTCCTCATTTTTGGTCACACATGTAATGTGAGCTGAGTGGATTCCTTGCTCATGAAGTGGCTGGGTTTGGTAAAGGGAATGGTCTGCTAGGGTTTATTCTCTGGTTGTGGAGGACGCTTAATCTCTAATGACTGTGTCTTCCCTCTTGGCAGCAAAGCACAATTGTGTGTCACAATCGCGTGGACCCCAATGGCTCCCGCTATCTGCTGGGAGACATGGAAGGACGGCTCTTCATGCTGCTTTTGGAGAAGGAGGAACAGATGGATGGCACCGTCACCCTCAAGGATCTCCGAGTGGAACTGCTTGGGGAGGTAGGCCCTGTCCCTCCTCTTCTACATTCTCCTCAGTGCCTAGTGACCCCAGATGGGTGGTCCCAAACTGCAACTGGGAATTATATTACTTAACACCCAACAACAAATGCTCAGTCCTGCCGTGGAAGTTGGTTTTTGAATGAGTAGATTCTCGAGAATCTCACAGGCAGTGGGGTAATACCTCAAGTATTAAAAAAAAGAGAAACAAAAAGGATACACTGTAGAATTAAAGGTTAATCTAAGGCTGATACTCAGTTATGGGGGGACGTTCTAAAAAAGTATTGTTAAGAACAATGTAGCAAATTTTAGAGATCTCTAGCTATTTTGAAGAGACTGGAGCTGTTGGGATTAAAATGATTATTTGGAGCAGGCACCTGCAAGACAGATTATTGATTTTTCTGATTATAGGGATGTGATAAATGAAGAGTCACAAACTTCAGAGATTTAGGAATGATTGTTGAATGTGACCTGGGGATTTGAAATGGAGAATTGTTTTGGGAATCATGACTGCAGGTGTGATTTTTCTCAGCACGTGTCTGAGAGGTGGGTAGGACGGTGTCTGGATCCCACGTGAAGTCCATTCTCATGTCTTTCATGCCGTTGATTTTCTTTTAGACCTCTATTGCTGAATGTTTGACGTACCTTGATAACGGCGTTGTGTTTGTCGGGTCTCGCCTTGGTGACTCCCAGCTTGTGAAGGTGAGAAGACATTTTCTTCTTTTTGGCTTCTTTTTTGCAGTCTTCACTGCTTCTTCATTAAGTTCTTTCTGTGTTTAGTACCTCTCAGAGTTTTTTCAGTTCATGCATATGCCTACTATCCACCTTTCTACTTGGTTGATTTAGCATCCCACCCTGACTAGCTCTTTGTCCTAAATGTTCATTCAACAAATATGCCAGGCAAGGTGCTAGGTACTATGGATACAATGATGAACAAGAACTAGCTTCTACCTTCAAATAGGTCATAGTCTAATGTATTTGATCCCCTCTAGAATATGAGAATTTGAACCTTCTCTGCAGAAGAATGCATGCAAACATTTTATATTAATTTCCAGCTGTTCCTCTGAAATCCATCCATGGGATGCCAGATTAGCAATCCCTGGCTGGTTAGTGGGTCACCTGTAGGATAACCATGTTCCTTAGCAGTTCCCTTCTAGAAGCGTCCAGTAGAGCATAAGAAGCATCCGTAAGAGCATAAGATCTTAGAGCATAAGAAGATCTACTAGGGTTGAGTTTCTTTTGGATGATAACTCTCTCTTTAGGGTGGGTCTGGAGCATTCTAGGACTAGCATTGTTCTTTCTTTTTCAGCTCAATGTTGACAGCAACGAACAAGGCTCCTATGTAGTGGCCATGGAAACCTTTACCAATTTAGGACCCATTGTGGACATGTGTGTGGTGGACCTGGAGAGGCAGGGGCAGGGACAGGTAAGGGGGTCATCCTGGAAAGGGATAGTTGGTATGCCCACTCAAACTGTGTCCTCCTGGGTCTGCTTAGCTAGAATGGGGAGTGTGCACTGCAGATAACTTTTAAGAGCCTCACTCACTAATTCCAGTGATGTGAGGATAACTACCATTTATTGAGTGCCTATCTTGGTCTGCCAGGCACTTTACATACATTATCTATAATCACACAAGCACTGTGTTAGATAGGGATTCTTGGCCATTTCAGAAGTGAGGAAACTTAAGGCTGAGGAGGATTAAGCAACTTGTCCAAGGTTACATAACTACTAAATGGCAGGTATGTCTGCCTTCAGATCCTGTGCTCTTTCCAGTAAACTAAGTTCCCAGGGTGGAAACAAGCTTGCTAGGAATAGTGGTAGGAGCCTTTTGCTTCTTGGACTAGGACATCCTGTCTGCTTGATAAATTTGAGAGACTTTGGAGATCAACCTCTGCTAAGTCTGCATCCTCAAACCTAGCTCCACAACAAAGGGTCCTTGGATTTAGGTATAGCTTGTTTACTTTCTGAGCATCAGTCTAGTTGCCCCAGTCTGGAGGGGCTTATTTAGAAACCTTTTCTCTACTTGCAGCTGGTCACTTGCTCTGGGGCTTTCAAGGAAGGCTCCTTGCGGATCATCCGGAATGGAATTGGAATCCACGAGCATGCCAGCATTGACTTGCCAGGCATCAAAGGTACCCTTTTGGTGGACATAGGATGCAGATCTTATTTGAGTGACTTTGGCCTCATTACATGTCATGAAGACACTTCCGGGGGGAGCTAGAGGAAAGCAGATCAAATGAAGAGTAAAAAAAGTCATAATGCCAAATAAGCGGTAGATGCTTAAATATATTGAAAAGTTCCAGAGTAAACTTAAAGAGACTATTGACCAAAATTGGATAATGGAGTAGAGGAATGGTGGAAGAAAGATTACAAGTGAAATTTAATGTTGTTTATGTAAGGGAACTGATAGAATCCCTAAAGAGAGAGGAGACTGAGAATATCATAGAAAGATGTACATGTAAAGGTAACTTCTAGAACAAAAGTCCAGATCTTTGTAAATTCCAGGAGAACTATAATAATCAAAAAGATCAAAGAAAGACTACATAGTGAAAGACTTTTATAATATACAAACAGTAAACATAACCTAAAATAATATGACAGAACTGATATCAAACATCTGTATGAGTAACTCATGTAGCAGATATCTGATACCAGTAAACATAAATGGGCTAAACTCACCTGTTATAAGAAAAAGATGATCAGATTGGATCATAAGGCAAAAATTAATTCAAAGTAGTATATAGGAGGCACATCTTAAAAAAAGTAATTCAGAATATAAAAAAGTAAGAGGATGAGAACATATTAATAAAAAAATAGAGGTTTATGAATTAGGAAGAGATCATAAAACTACAAAACTCAAGAGAATCAACTGAAAAGCTAACTACAGACAAGAATTCATTAAGGTAGGATATAAAATTAATGTACTGAAATCAATAGTTTTCATGTAAAAACACAATTAGAAGGTGTAGTAGAGGGAAAGAGCCAATTTACAATAGCAATAAAAAGATAAAACAAGGAATAAGTTTAACAAGAATTGTGCAAAATCTATGTAAGGAAAACTTTAAGATACTCTTAAAGGATTAAAAGGATAGACTGATCAAATGAAAAAGACATGCCAAGGTCTTATAAATTAACATTATAAAGCTTTTTCTCTCTGATTTTTATATTTAATGTATTTCAGTAAAAATATCAATAGGGTTTTTTTCTTTGGCCTGGGCAAGTCAAAGTCCAAATGGGAAACAGAAGCAGCAAGAAAAGTTAGGAAAACTTAAAAAAGAGCAATGAGACGGGCCTAGTCCTACCAGATATAAAAATGTACTATTAAACCTTAGAAATTAAAAGTGTGGTTTTGGTGCATGAATAGGCAAGAGTCCCATGGGCAGACGCAAATGTCCCGAAATAGACACAACTGTATGTGGGACTTTAGTGTACGAAAGTGGTGGTATCTCAAGTCGGTAAGGTAAAGATAATTCTTTTGAATAAATGGTGTTGGGATAACTGGAGTCATTTGGGAAAAGATAAGTTTGGATCCATACTGTGCAATGTATATCTTGTTAGAATCTAAATGGATCAAAGACTTAATGTAAAAAAATGAAGCCATACAAAAGCTGAAAGAAAAAGGTGGTGAATTCCTTTCTAATTTTGGAGTGGGGATAGTCAAACAATGACTCAAAAGTACAGAAGCCAAAAAGAAAGATTAATAAATTCATCAGCATAAAAATAGAACACTTCTGCATGGCAAAAACAAAACACTGTAAGCTAAGTTAGAAGAAATGGCAAATTGGATAAAAACATTTGTAGTTCAAAAAAAAAAAAAAAAAAAAAACATTTGTAGTTCATCTTATAGGCAAAGGCCTAATCTCTCTTAATTCATAAAAAATTTCTAGAAAGACCACGAAATTTCCTGCCCCCAAATTAGCAAAGTTCATGAATGGACAGGTAACAAGCCTAACTTATAATAAGAGAAGTGCGAATCAAAACAAAATAGCGATACTATACTTTACCAGATGCCCAAATCCAAGTTTGACAACGCATTGTGTTGGTGAGGCTGTGAGAAAATGAGCATGCTCACTGAAAATGTCTACAGAAACTACAACTGCATTTAGTGATTTGCCGCGCAAGCCCAGTTCTGGGCATCTAGCCCATAGACCTTTATATGTATAAAATGACATAAATACAAGATTACTCATTGTGGCATTGTATATTGTGGCAATATACTGAAAAAGGGTCCATCAGTGGGAACTAACTAATAAACTGTTACATCCATACAATTAAATACTGTGCAGATGTCAAAAACAAGAAACTGTTCTGTTCTGATAAGGGCTCAGGCATGTATTAGATGAAAAAACAAGGTGGAGTTTGTGATAGGCTATTGTATATGTTGGCTTGCAACACAGTGTTTACCTATTTTCCTAAATTAAAAAGAATTGGAAGGGTAAACTATTATTGTTTACTTATTTTGGGGCTAGGTTGGAAGGAGAGGTGTAGGGGTGAGACTTCTGTGTTAAATATTTAAAAAATAAATTTTGGGACTTCCCTGGTGGTTCAGTGGTTAAGAATCCGCCTGCCAATACAGGGGACACAGGTTCGAACCCTGGTCCGGGAAGATCCCACATGCCATGGAGCAACTAACCCCGTGCACCACAACTACTGAGCCTGTGCTCTAGAGCCCGCGAGCCACAACTACTGAGCCCACGTGCCACAACTACTGAAGCCCGTGTGCCTAGAGCCCAAGCTCCGCAACAAGAGAAGCCACTGCAGTGAGAAGCCCGCGCACTGCAACAAAGAGTAGCCCCCGCTCGACACAACTAGAGAAAGCCCGTGTGCAGCAACGAAGACCCAACGTAGCCAAAATTAAAATAAATTTTTAAAAAAGTAAAAAATAATTTTTGACTTTGAGTCATGGAAATGAATTATCCTATGCAAAATCAAATGAAAAACTTAAAAATGTCAGGCTCAAACAGCTTTAAAAATATCTAACTTCTTCAGAGTCTTAAAGCCAAGGAGGAACAGAGTGGGTATTTCATCTCAGGACTGACGCCAAATTTCTCGCTCTTCCCGTGGGGTTAGGCTGCTCCTTCCTTAGATTGTGGGAGCCGAGTGTTGGTCTGTGCTGTGCCTCTTAATCTTTGATCTCTGTTCCAGGCCTGTGGCCCCTGCGGTCTGATCCTAATCGGGAGACTGATGACACTTTGGTGCTCTCTTTTGTGGGCCAGACAAGGTAAGATGAGTCTGGTGCCAGCTCCAGGTGCTCATGTGAAGGTTGCAAGGTGGGGCAGCTGGTCTGGCTGACCCTGGCCTTCCATTCTGCTGCAGAGTTCTCATGTTAAACGGAGAGGAAGTGGAAGAAACCGAACTGATGGGTTTTGTGGACGATCAGCAGACTTTCTTCTGTGGCAACGTGGCTCATCAACAACTCATCCAGGTAGTAACGGAGAAAAGGGCGGGCCTCATTTACCCTTGAATTTGACCTG
This sequence comes from Balaenoptera acutorostrata, assembly GCF_949987535.1. NCBI lineage: Eukaryota > Metazoa > Chordata > Mammalia > Artiodactyla > Balaenopteridae > Balaenoptera > Balaenoptera acutorostrata. The sequence goes on from NC_080072.1 coordinate 10,422,596, forward strand.
GAGTGCAGTACAGGGTACCACCGGATTTTTGAAGTCAATTTTTATGGCTCTAAAAGTAATGTAAAAAGGCTAGGGAAAAAATTGAAATTACCTAATCACCCACTACTGAGAGCAACTTAACTCTTTTAACTTTGGAGTTGTTCCTTTTAGCTTTAATTTTTCTTTGCAAATGTATGTACGGTCGGCCCTTTGTATCTGTGGGTTTCGTAATACACGGACTCAACCAACCGTGGATCAGAAATATTTGGGGTGGGAATTCCTTGGTGGTCCAGTGGTTAAGACTTGGTATTTTCACTTCCATCCCTGGTTAGGGAACTAAGATCCTGCAAGCCAAGTGGCATGGCCGAAAAAAAAAAAAAAATGGGGAAAAAAAACTTCAGAAAGTTCAGAAAGCAAAACTTGAATTTGCTGTGCACCAGCAGCTATTTACGTATCATTTACACTGTATTTACAATTATTTACATAGCATTTACATTATATTAGGTATTATAATTAATCTAGAGATGATTTAAAGTACACTTAAGGATGTGAGTAGTTTATAAGCAATTATTGTTCCATTTTATATAAGGGACTTGAGCATCTGCGGATTTTGGTATTGGCTGGGGGATTCTGGAACCAGTCCCCTGCAGATACTGAGGGATGACTGTATATTGTGTTTATTCACATTTTCTTTTATGGATGGGATCATTATATATATATTTTTTGGGGGGTGGGCAGGGGTATATCGTTTTCACACTAATTATATCCTGTCTTCTGAGACACATTTTTTTCCCCGTGTTATAGCAGTAGTTAGTATATACTTGTTTGGAGAATACTGAAAAGCACAAAGAAGAAAAAAAACTAGTCATAGGCTACCGTCCATATATGACTTTTGGCAGCACTTACAAGGTACTAATTATTATAATCAGAGTTCTAACTCTGTTCAGATCCTTATTTTTTAAATCTTTCTGTGATATGGGGGGCATATAGCCTTTTGGCACTTTTGTTAGCTGTGAGAGCCTGATTTCTTTGCACCTCTCAGCGCCTGGTGGTCTTTTTAAGTTTGGAGTGACCATGATGCTCTTGGTTTTTTGCACACCCTCCTCACCTTTTGAGCCGTTCTCCACACTGAGCAGAGTCAGTGATTTACCTGTGGCAGGTATAGCACTTGAGGGCCTGAGGACTATTGAACTGTCTCTATCTTTTTATCCTCTTGGTCTTCCTTTTAGGCAACAGGCAGTGGTGGGTTTGGTAAAAACCAGAGGGAAGCTTCTGTCAGTTTGTTGAACAAATGTGGGAAGTGCCCAGTTACTGACTCATCGCTTTGTCAGTGTTTTCTAACTGGTGGCCTGAATACTGGCCCCAACTCACATATCTGTTAAAGGGCTTTCCTTTTTTTTTTTTTTGATTTTCAGAATTATGCTGCTGCCCTGGTTTTATAATTTACACTAGACCAGACCCTTCAAAAGCTGATTTCCTATTTTATACCAACCCAATTATTACTAATGATGAGTTTCTTCTTTTTTTTTCAAGGGCAGTATTAGGTTTTTAATTAAAATCTTTAGTCTTCCCCATTGAAGCTTCTGAAACACCTTTGTTCAGCCATCAAAAGGACCACATTTTCTGTGTATGAAACCAGAGTTCTGCTTTCTGATCTCTCCCAAACTAGAGCCTTTCCTTTCTCAGAGCTGTGATCCTGCAGCCTCGGCTTGGCATCACACCCTGTCCTTGGTCCTCTAGACCCTGCACTGGGGCTTGAAGACAACCACCCCTCCCCCTTTGGCTCCTCTAGCTTTGAATTACACATAGACCTTGCTGGCCTTAAAAAAATACCTTCTAGACCCCAGGACTTCCCTCCAGCTATTGCCCCATCTCCGTCTTCATCTAGATTCTGGAATCAAAAAAGTCTGTCTACACTGGCTGTCTTCCTTCTCCTGTCTTCACTGCAGGCTGCCCGATATGACCTCTCCTACTAAATTGGGTGCACATTCCAGTAGCTGCTGCCTCTTTCTTGAGATGTGTCCTTCCTGAGCTTCTGTCCACTTCCCTCTTTTCTAACTTTCTTTCTAACCCTCTAAATGAGCCTTCTCATATACTTTTTTTTTTTTTTGAGACTTGTCTTTATAGTGATGTCTTTTTTTTTGAATTTTATTTTATTTTTTTATACAGCAGGTTCTTATTAGTTATTTATTTTATATATATTATTGTATATATGTCAATCCCAATCTCCCAATTCATCCCACCACCACCCACCCCCCGCCACTGTCCCCCCTTGGTGTCCATACGTTTGTTCTCTACAATGATGGGCTTCTTTACCAAATGGAAAGACTAATAACCCTTTGAAGTATTATGTAATCCCATTGTAGTTCATTAGTATGAGTAATAGCTTGTAGTGTTTCTGTGTCCCGCATAGTGTTTATAATTCTGAAGGGCTTTCCTCTTTAAGTAGAAACTCAATTTTGATGAGTAAGGTGTATTGATACATAATAGTGTTATCAACCTGCTTTTTGTTTTATTTCAGTGATGAAATAAATGTATAAAATGTATTCATACATAGTAAAGAACTTGTGTATTTTGGATATTTTATTTATTTTATTTCATTTTTTTTGGCTGTGCTGCATGGCTTGCAGGATCTTAGTTCCCCGACCAGGGATTGAACCCACGCCCTCAGCAGTGAAAGCGCGGAGTCCTAACCACTGGACCGCCGGGGAATTCCCAGAACTTGGATATTTTAGAGGTCTGATTTTTGGGTTGAGAAAAACAGCTAGACTTGTAGTTGTAGGTCTTACTCCATCGATACCTTTCCATAGGTTGTGTTACCCAAGCCTTACTCAGAGAGAAACAGGCCTTCTCTTTTTCTGCCTGTAGGTATGTAAGCTGTAAGCTGCCTGAAGCCAGTCTTCTTTTTTTTTTTTTTTTAAATTTATTTATTTATTTATTTATTTTTGGTTGTGCTGGATCTTTGTTTCTGTGCGAGGGCTTTCTCTAGTTGCGGCAAGCGGGGCCACTCTTATCGCGGTGCGCGGGCCTCTCACTATCGCGGCCTCTCCCGTTGTGGGGCACAGGCTCCACACGCACAGGCTCAGTAGTTGTGGCGCACGGGCCCAGTTGCTCCGCGGCATGTGGGATCTTCCCAGACCAGGGCTCGAACCCGTGTCCCCTGCATTAGCAGGCAGACTCTCAACCACTGCGCCACCAGGGAAGCCCTGAAGCCAGTCTTCTTAAGGGCTTCAGCTAAAAATGACACCTTCATGTAATTAATCATTGCAGAACTTTGGAAAAATATATCTATATGGCAGAGGAGCTTATTCTTAGGGTTCCACCAGGGCAGCATTTACCACCTTCTCACCCCTGTATAGATCCCTGCAGGGGCTTGGAGACATTGCTCTTCTTTCTCTAGATCACTTCAGCATCTGTGAGGTTGGTCTCTCAAGACCCCAAAGCTCTCGTCAGTGAGTGGAAGGAGCCTCAGGGCAAGAACATCAGTGTGGCCTCCTGCAATAGCAGCCAGGTAGTGGTAGCCGTGGGAAGGGCCCTCTACTACCTGCAGATCCATCCTCAGGAGCTCCGACAGATCAGGTGTGTGTTTATCTGCTCTTTTTGCCCTCCCTGTTGTCTGGGACTTCTTTGATCCTTGGATTCCTTCCTCTGCCATATTCTTCCTTGTTCAGCCACACAGAGATGGAACACGAAGTGGCCTGCTTGGACATCACCCCTTTAGGGGACAGCAATGGAATGTCCCCTCTTTGTGCTATTGGTCTCTGGACAGACATCTCAGCCCGAATCGCGAAGCTGCCCTCTTTTGAGCTACTGCACAAAGAGATGCTGGGTGGAGGTGTGTTTCTTTTAAGGACGTGGGTTGGGATCAGAATCAGAATTTGGAACAAGGACTTAATGTACCTCTTTCCCACAGAGATCATTCCTCGTTCTATCCTGATGACCACCTTTGAGAGTAGCCACTACCTCCTTTGTGCCTTGGGAGATGGGGCGCTTTTCTACTTTGGGCTCAACATTGAGACAGGTGAGACTAGCACTTCGATTGAGGGGCTCTTCGGAAAATCTGGAGTATTGGAGTTGGCAGAGTTCTTAGCCTCAGGGTGCTGCTTTTGAAGCTTCACAATCTAGCTGTGCGTCCTGTTTCGTTTCTTTCCTTTTTTCTCCGGATGCCGTTCTTTCTGTAGGCCTGTTGAGCGACCGTAAGAAGGTGACTCTGGGCACCCAGCCCACTGTATTGAGGACTTTCCGTTCTCTTTCTACCACCAACGTCTTTGCTTGCTCTGACCGCCCCACTGTCATCTACAGCAGCAACCACAAATTGGTCTTCTCCAATGTCAACCTCAAGGAGGTGAACTACATGTGTCCCCTCAACTCAGATGGCTACCCTGACAGGTGAGCCTCTTTTTCTTTCCTCAGCAAGAGCCAGGAGTGAGGACATCGTGTTGTTTTCCTCAGACCCTCCCCCTCCAGCCCTTTCCCAGTGATAGAGTCAGTGACCAGCTGAGATGGGAAGTATAGAGCAGAGGTTTGCAAATCTTGGCTATGCAGTAGAAACACCTTGGAAGCCTTTTTAAATGTACAGAATTGTTTTTGAATTCTTCTTAGAGTTTGATTTAGTGGATCTAGGGTTGAGCCCTAGATCTGAATCTATATTTTTAGAAAACCTCTTAGGCGATTCAAATGATGAGTCAAGTTTCAGAACGCTTGATGCAGAGATCTTTATGTATACCCCTGGAGCAGGGTTTCTCAAAGCGTGGCTCCTCATGGCAGCCACCGCACTACCTGGGAACGCATTAGAAATGTAAATTCTCAGGCCTCACCCATGGGTCCACTGAATCAGAAACTCCAGGGTTGGGCCCAGCAGTCTAGTTTAACAAGCCTCCTAGCTGATTCTGATTACAGCATGGTTTGATAGTTTGAGCATCACTGTTCTATATTCGAATGCTTTAGTATTAAATTGTTAGCTGTTAAAAATCTCAGCCTAGGCCCAACCAGACCAATTAAATAGGAAAATCTCAGGGGCAGGACCAGGCATGTTCCCCAGGTGCGTTTTAGCATAGAGTCATAGTTGAGGACCACTACCCTGGGGTAAGCTAGTGTAATTCTGCCTTGCTTTCCTTCCCCTTATGGAGTTGCCTTGTAGAATCCTTTCCTATCTTGGGTCTACTCAGTCTAAACCCAGAACCTTCTTTCCAGCCTGGCACTGGCCAACAACAGCACCCTCACCATTGGCACCATTGATGAGATCCAGAAGCTGCACATTCGTACAGTTCCCCTCTACGAATCTCCCAGGTGAGGGCAGGGTAGGGGAGCTGCAGGGGCAGGGGTGCCCTGGGGGTTGGTGTGGAGCGCCTCAGACTTCTCCTGAGGGGGCCCTGTTGTTCTGTACTTGTTCTACAGGAAGATCTGTTACCAGGAGGTGTCCCAGTGCTTCGGGGTCCTCTCCAGCCGTATTGAAGTCCAGGACACGAGTGGGGGCACAACTGCTCTGAGGCCCAGCGCCAGCACCCAGGTGAGGGCAGTGGACAAAGAAAGATGGTGTGAGAGCGGGGCAAACTGTTCTGTAAAGGCTCAGCTAGTAAATAGTTCTGGCTTTGCAGGTCATATGATCTCAGTCACAACTACTCAACTCTGCCATTACAAAGGCAGCCATAGACAACAGGTGGGCATAGCTGGGTTCCAATAAAACTTTATTATTTATTTAAGAAAAAAATTTTTAATTAATTAATTTATTTTTGGCTGCATTGGGTCTTCATTGCTGTGCACGGGCTTTCTCTAGCTGAGGTGAGCAGGGGCTACTCTTCGTTGTGGTGCATGGGCTTCTTATTGCGGTGGCTTCTCTTGTTGCGGAGCACAGGCTCTAGAGCGCAGGCTCAGTAGTTGTGGCGCACGGGCTTAGTTGTTCCGCGGTATGTGGGATCTTCCCGGACCAGGGATCAAACCCGTGTCCCCTGCATTGTCAGGTGGATTCTTAACCACTGCGCCACGAGGGAAGTCCCAAAACTTTATTAAAAAAAAAAAAAAAAAAAGTATGTATTTATTTATTTATTTGGTTGCCCTCGGTCTTAGTTGCAGCAGACAGGCTCCTTAGTTGCGGTTTGAGGGCTCCTTTGGTTGCGGCTTGCGGGCTCCTTAGTTGAGGCATGCATGTAGGATCTAGTTCCCTGACCAGGGATCAAACCCAGGCCCCCTGCATTGGGAGCACGGAGTCTTAACCACTGCGCCACCAGGGAAGTCCCCAATAAAACTTTATAAAAACAGGCAGTGAGCTGGATTTGGCGCCTTCATTAGAGGCTTGAGAAGAACTTTGAGTAAGCGTGGCTGTCAGTGATTTTGCTACTTGGTAGCCTTGCCTGATGAATAATTCCTTTTCTCTCAACATCAGTTTGGGTGCTTTGTGTAGGGTATTGGTAACAGTGCAGTATAATAGGTAAGAGCATGGGATTTGGAGTCTGGCAGAATTGGCTCCGAAGCTTATTGCTAGCGGCATGACCTTGGGCAACTTCAGTTTTCTCATCTGCAAAATGGTAACCACTATTACACAGTATGGGGCCGCACATCACAGACCCAATGGAGATGTTAGCTGATCGTTTTATTCCACGTATTCTCTGCCTTCCTTGCTCGCAGACATCTGTGGTATGGCTTCTTCCGTTAATCCAGAGTAGAAGGTCTTTACATTTTTCTTTTTATTTGCAGTGCTCTCCTGCTCTTCCCACGGAGAGAGGTGGAAGCCTGTCACTTTACTGGGGCGCCTGAGTTTCTCGCTTGTCGTAGCATCACTGTGTTAGTGCTCTCTAATGCCCTTGGATTCTGGCGGTGCTCTGGATTGCTGTGTCAATACCATATGGAACTTGGATCCTTAGCCTTGGTCCCTGAGTCCTCTTGGAAGCCCTCTGTTCTTTAGGCTCCATGCAAGCGGCCAGCCTTAAGGTTTCCTCGTTCAGACTCAGCCACTGTTCCCTGATCCTGCCTGATGCTCACTCTGTTGTTCCCAGCACCCGTTCTGCTTCTGAGAGGGGTGCTGTGTGTTCTCTCTGTTCCCAGGCCCTGTCCAGCAGCGTCAGCTCCAGCAAGCTGTTCTCCAGCAGCACAGCCCCTCACGAGACCTCCTTTGGAGAAGAGGTGGAGGTGCATAACCTCCTTATCATTGACCAGCACACCTTTGAAGGTGCAAATGAACTCTTTCTGTCATTTTGTACGTACGTCCTCCCTAAGCTAGGCTCTTCTGGGCTCTGCTGTATTCCAGAATTTGGTAGACACTGGCAGACCATCCTAGGAGGAGCAGAAAGGGGTGGGGCCTCTGAGTTGGCCATGAGTCCAGAGTGCTGGGCCTCCTCAGGTCAGAATAGGTTGGTGAGGAGACAGGAATAGCAGGAGACAGATCTACTTCGAGCCGAGCTGTGGGCCTCACAGAAGTACAGAAGCGTGCTTGCGTGGGGGTTGTCAGCCAGTCGCGTCTCTTCTCCTCCCTTCTAGTGCTCCACGCGCACCAGTTCCTGCAGAACGAGTACGCCCTCAGCCTGGTCTCCTGCAGGTTGGGCAAAGACCCCAACACGTACTTCATCGTGGGCACGGCCATGGTGTACCCTGAAGAGGCGGAGCCCAAGCAGGGTCGTATTGTGGTCTTTCAGTATTCAGATGGTAAGCGGACGCAGTCTCCGGCTTTTGAGAGATTTGGAACTGGGAAAGTAAGCAGACTCTTAGGTTTCAGTGTCAGTTACGCAGAAGAACTTGGGTTAATTGCTGTGACGTGAGACTCACGATGTTTCTCTTAAGCTCTTGATGATCTGAATGAGTTTTGGAGTATGTGAGCAGAGGCACAAATAAAATCTAGCACGTGTTTCTTCCTTTTTTACTCTTTGAAAGGAAGGAACAGTGGGGAGAGGTGAACTATGAATAAGAGAACCTGCCGACCAGAACGAGAGTTAGGAATCCTAGTAGGAATCCTAGGTGTGTTTCCCACTTGGCTGCTCAGCCTTTAAGGTCCTCTTCCCAGCGTCAGCACTTTGTGTTCATTTCTACATCTTTTCTCATCTCCCCTACTCAAGATGGTTCTAAAGACTAGCTGTCAGCCCCGAAATCTCAGATTAGATGGCTGAGATGGAATTTGGTCTCCATCTTGAGAGAGAGGTCTGGAGTCTCAGGGTGGGAGACACATCCTGAATGCTGTGTAGAATCACTGCACATTTGGGGTTCACACTTCCAGTGGTGGTTAACCCCAGTGTATACTGACTCTGTATTTCCTGCTTTCAGATGAGTGGTTTTGGGGGCAGGAATTAGAGCCAGAGGGGAAGCATGGGATTCTTTTGATTAGTTGAAGTGTGGGCTCATAAAGGAGACTTAAGAGTATCTTTTTTCCCCCAGGAAAACTACAGACTGTGGCTGAAAAGGAGGTGAAAGGGGCTGTGTACTCTATGGTGGAATTTAACGGGAAGTTGTTAGCCAGCATCAACAGCACGGTGAGGCCCCTCCCACTGGTGTCATGCTTTAGGCCTCACACCACTGTCCACAGAACATGTTTCCCTTGTATTTCTTGAAGCTGCACATGTATCACGATTTTAAGGATAACAAAGTAGTGAGTATGGAGGATGGGGTTGGGAATATGGGGAGCTGGGGTTGGACCGGACAGCAGATTTGGTTATGTGAAGCCCAATCGTATCATCCTAAGCGCTGCGGGAATTGAGAAAGGGGTAAGAGCTGTGGTCCCTGCGTTTAGAATGTGTCGTGACGTGAGAATATTTCATCTGTGTGGAACAAAATGAGCCAAACCGCATTATCCTGAGTACGTCCCTGAAATACTAGGCCTGTGAAATATGCCACTTTGCTTCTGGCATGACCCCACCTCCTCCCTTGCAAAAAAAAAATGAGTTTCATGGTCAAATACATTTGGGAACTGCTGTATCTTGTATCCTCTTCTTAGAAGCTTCATGGTGCATCTTATCAAAATAAAGGTTCTGAGAAGATCCAGAGTAGAGAGACATTATTTAAATACTTTAGATCGACATTCATTCAAGGAATATTAACTGAACACTTGCAGTATACCAGGCACTGTTTTGGTAGTTGGGATGTAGCAGTAGACGAAATGGACAAAGGGCTAGCCTTCTGGGGCCAGTGAGCAAATAGAATACATATGTGTACCCAGGACGATGAGAAATACATGGTGAGAAATAGAAACGGGGCAAGAAGCTGAAGGGGTACCAGAGCAAGCATGGCAGGTGGCGCTGTTTTGTCCCGTGGCCAGGAGGGTCTTGTTTATGCAGTGGCATTCGGGCAGGTTCCTGAAGGAAGGGAGGGAGCAAGCTGTGCCTCGGTCTGGGAGAAGACAAGTGCCAGGAGTCCGGGGCCAGCCTGCGCTCTGCGTGGGTGGGCGCTGCTGGGTGCCGGGGGATGAGTCCGAGAGGCAGCAGAGGGCCAGCACTTGCGGAACCTGATAGGCCGAGTGTGTAAGGACTTTGGGTTTTACTCTGAGGGTGATGGAGACCTCTAGAAGGTTCGAGCGAATGAGTGACATGACTGTAGTTATATTTTGAAAAGCTCATTGGGCATGCTGGAAAAGGTCGTAGGGGACCAAGGGTAGAGGCAGTGAGATCAGTTAGGAGGCTCTGGTGATGATCCAGATAGCAGTTGGTGGTTGCTGGGAGCAGGGTGCTGATAGAGGAGGTGAAAGGTAGTCAGATTCTGCAGATGTTAGTATTGAGGGGCTCTGGTGATGGATTAAAGATGAGGTGTGAGAAGGGAATAAAGGGCCAAGAGTTTTGGCCTGAGTAACAAAGATGGTGTTGCTCTGTACTGATGGGGGGAGATTGTCAGTGGAGCAGGTTTGGAGGGGAAAGGAAAACTGTTTCTTTACTCACAACACTTCTGATACCATATGTATGGGGTTTTTAATCCCTATACCAACCCGTTTTCCAACCAGGCGTCCTATAATTTAATTGAATTCTGATAATAGCCACCCAGCGTTAGTGTCAGACCTCACAGGTTTAAGGGCTCAGTCCCACAAGACTGTCCTTACTTCAAACCCCAGTCCCAAGTGGTCCCCAAACTTCTGTCTGACTTGGTACAAAGTCAGGGGTTCCCCAAATTCCCCACCCCCCTTAGGTTTGATAATTTGTTGGAAGGGCTCACAAAATTTGAAATGTTTACTTATATTTGGTGGCATATTACAAAGGATTTTATAAAGGATACAAATTAACAGCCAGATGGAGAGGTATGTAGGGCAAGGTCCAGAAGGGTCCTGCGGGCAGGAACTTCTGTCTTCGTGGAGTTGGAATGCACTACCCTTCCAGTATGTGGCTGTATTCACCAACTCAAGAGCTCTCTGAACCCCATAGTTTAGGGATTTTTATAGCTGCTTCTGTATATAGGCATGATCCATCATTAATTCAATCTCCAGCCCCTCTTTCTTCCCTGGAGAATGGGGGTGGGGCTGAAAGTTCCAAGCTTCTGTTCATGGCTTGGTCTTTCTGGTGACCATCCCCCATCCTGTAGCTATCCAGGAACCACCAAGAATTGCATCATTAGAACAAAAGACTCCTATCACCTAGGAAATTCCAAGGGATTTAGGAGCTCTGTGTAAAACATTCCTATTAGGAAATTACAAAGGTTTTAGGAGTTTTATGTCAGGAACGGGGGGCAGAGACCAAATGTATATTTCTTCTTATGTTGCAGTGGGGAAACCAGAGGTTTGGTTTTGAAAATGCTGTTTCAGTAGTCATCTCAGTGGAGATGTCAGGTAGGTAGGTGGATGAGAGAGGTGTGGGTTCTAGCAAGAAGCAGACTGGAGATCCCAGTGTGGCAGTTATTAGGTGGCATGTAAAGCTGAGAGTGGCGGAGATCACCTGAGATCACCTACCTGCTGAGAGTGGGTAGAGGAGAGATCTGAAGACTGAGCCCTGGGGCCCTCCAGCCTTTCAGAGTTGGGGCGAGAAGGAAGATCCAGCCAAACAGAGAGGAGGTGCCTAGTGAAGTAGGAGAGGAACCAAGAAAAGTGTTCTGGAAGCCATGGAAAGAAAGTATTTGAAGCAGGAGGGAAGTGATAAACTGCAAGTGCTGTCGGTGGGTCAGGTAACATAAGGATTGAGAAATGGCCATTGGTTTAGCTCTTTTGGTTGAGTGGTGGGGATGGAACCTGACTGAAGAGGGTTCGACCAGGACGAGGAGGCGAGGACAGCTAGGATTAGGAAACCCTTTCCAGGAGTTTTGCAGTAAAGAAGAGAGTAATAGGGTAGCTACAGGGGTATGTCAGCACAAGAGAGTTTTTAATTTTTTAAGTTAGGAAATACTGCTGCACATTTCTAGCTGATGGCAATGGTCCATTAAAGGAGAGTTGCTGGAGCCATGTTTTGAGTAGCTAAGGGGGCTCTAATGCACAGTGTTGGCTTCAGATGGTGGAAGCAGGTGGAAATCCTCCTTTGGTTGTGTCCATCTTCTGTGAAGTAGCTGAGAGGAAGGTTGGAAGACGAGGTATTAGAGTTTTTATTTATTTATTTATTTTTGGCTGCGTTGGGTCTTCGTTGCTACGCGCAGGCTTTCTCTAGTTGCGGCGAGCCGAGCGAAGGCTACTCTTTGTTGCGGTGCGCGGGCTTCTCATTGTGGTGGCTTCTCTTGTTGCGGAGCATGGGCTCTAGGTGCCCGGGTTTCAGTAGTTGTGGCTTGTGGGCTCTAGAGCTCAGGCTCAGTAGTTGTGGCGCACAGGCTTAGTTGCTCCACAGCATGTGGGATCTTCCCGGACCAGGGCTTGAACTCGTGTGCCCTGCAATCGCAGGTGGATTCTTAACCACTGCACCACCAGGGAAGCCTATGGTATTAGAGTTTTGAGGAGAGTGGAGGAGGTATGAATTTAAAATGAGACCAGTCATGCTGGTTGGTGGTTTTTCCTCAGCTTGTAGTTGAAAATTAGAATTTTACCAAAGTCTGTTTTTGTTGGGTGAGCATGATGGAGGGAGAGAGGGGCAAAGGAGTGGAGAATCCGTAAGACAAGGATTGTGGTGATGGACTCTGGGCATCTGAGAAGCAGTAAAACTGGGGACAGAAGATTCTGGAGTTATTTTTAATGACAGGCTCTTAAGGGGTGACCATAGGAATGGACAAGGTAGGTGGGGAAGAGGGGGTCAGAAAAGGACAGAGATCAGGGTATTGGAAGGATCTTCTCTATGAACATTGAAGTCACTAAGAATTACCAGGGTGTTATGTTAGGAGAGAGTGATGGCATGAGGGTGGAGATGTGACAGTGGGGCAGTTGTTTGGTGGTGTGAACTTGAGAACTGGCATGTTTAGGAGGAAGGCAGGATGCATGGAAGGCTGTCCTCCCTGCAGTCCCAGTGGTACGAGGGACAGTGGGAGAGAGAATAGCCCAGTTGAGAGGGCCACAGAGCCCTTTTGAAAGATCCACGTTTCAGTTAGACTGACAAGGGATCGGCTAGAGAGCAGGCTGCCTGTGACTAGTGAGCATGTATTCCAGAGGGTACAGTGAACAGATGCAGAAAGTGGGAGGGGTCAGATTATAAGACGTCCGTTGCTGTGTAATAGAAATATAGGAGCCACATGTGTAATTTTAAACTTTCTAGTAGCCACATGAATAAAAGTTCAAAGTAGGTGAAATTAATTTTAGTAATGTATTTTATTGAACCCAGTACATCTAAAGTGTTATTTCAACATGTAATCAATATAAAAAATTATTAGTGAGATATTTTACATTTTTTTTCATACTAAGACTTCCACATCTCGTGTGTAGTTTACACTTAAAGCACATCTCAGTTTGGGCTTGCCACATTTCAGGTATTTGTAGCCATGTGGCTAGTGGCTACCATATTGGACAGTGGGGATCTAGGACCTGTTGGGTTGAGAGTGGTGGTGTCTGACCTTGGTCCTGACTACCTCCACGGCAGAAAGGGAGGCTGGGAGTATGAAGAGGGGTGTGTGGGGTGTGTTCCCAGGAGCGTGTGGAGCTCTTGGCCTCTACTTTACTCCACTCTTGGAGGACTGGAGGCCCAGCCAGGCTGGGCTTACCCCAGTCTGGGGTGTTCTGGGCTCCCTTAACCCTGCCGATGGAGGTGTGGTAGCCATTGTAATTATTATGAATGACTCTTGGAGTGCATACCTGTGGAGCTAGGATCCTTTGGACACATCTCGAGAAATCATGGCTTAATATATTCTGTCCAGAGTGTCTGTATGTGCAGAGGCCATGGATGGGGCTGCCTGGACCCTGAAGGGTCTGCCAGGGCTGTGCTGTGCTGAGTATCTGTTCATCTGTCTGCTGATTCTAAAGCATCTTCATTCTTTTGGAGCTGTAGTTGTAACTGAAGAAGCATTGCTGTGGAGAAGAAACAAGGGGTATTTTTTTCCCTTTGGGTGGAGGGGTGGCCACAGACTCCAGTGCTTTAGAGTCCTTTAGCTTCTGTTGGACTTTCCCATGCTATTTTCTTTGCTCATTGGGTTCACATCAAAAGGTGCCAGGAATGTATGAATTTTGAGAAGGGGTTAGAAGAGGCAGTTTGTTGGGAGGTGATCTTGTTCCTTTCTGATCAGGAAATTGGAGATGGATCCTCTTTTTTCAGAGCGATTTCTGTAGGTCAGTTACCAAACTTCAGTCACAAAACCATCTCTTGTCACATGCATAGTATTACTTGCGTTACTGTTTACTTAATATTTTTCTTTACCCTGACTCATTTTCTTATATAAAGGAAAACTTTGTATTATTAGTTTCATGGGCTCATTCTATTTTCATTTTTCATAAATACATAATACTGAAATTAAAAACGTTCATGCAAGTTCCACACCAAACCACTTCACACCCCACATTGCACCTGGGTAAATGGTGCTGCAGATGGAGACTTAAGGAGGGTTCGGGCCCCTCGAGTTGACAGAAGTGCAATGCCTGTGTCAGGTGCGGCTTTACGAGTGGACGACGGAGAAGGAGCTCCGCACCGAGTGCAACCACTACAACAACATCATGGCCCTGTACCTGAAGACCAAGGGCGACTTCATCCTGGTGGGCGACCTGATGCGCTCGGTGCTGCTGCTGGCCTACAAGCCCATGGAGGGCAACTTCGAAGAGGTAGCGGGGCAGGGGGCAGACTGCTCCCTTAAGCTGCGACCCCGAGGGTGTTTCTTGGTGGTGAGGGAAAATCGAGCCCAGTGAGGGCAGAAATGTCGTCCCTGGAGCCTACATTCTACATCCATTAAGTGTTCTTAGAAACCCCCAGCGTGAGCTCTGAGTAGGCTCCGTTTCTGGGCTGAGTTGGCCAGAGACTGTGGGGAGAATCTCTCTGAAGGGGTGGTTGTTAAACACGGGGCAGGGCAGGCTCTTGGCCAAGTCCCAGCAATGGCTTCCATGCAAACTGCTGATTGTGTTTCCTTTTGTACCTTGTCTTTTTTAAGATTGCTCGAGACTTTAACCCCAACTGGATGAGTGCTGTGGAAATCTTGGATGATGACAATTTCCTGGGGGCTGAAAATGCCTTTAACTTGTTTGTGTGTCAGAAGGATAGGTGAGTGACCAGCTGTGGGTATGGTCTGCCGGGAATGAGGACGCCGGGTCCTCTCTCAGGCTCCGGTGCTCCTCTTCACAGAGGGTTAGGGTTTCCATGAGACAGGCAGGCCACAGAGGTGAGCTCTTCAGGCTGGATCCTCTGCTGTGGAGCGGGTGGGCTCACTGGGGAATCTGTCCGCTGCACGCAGTCCTTGTCGGGGCCCCATCGGGGGGACAGAAGTCTGGGTAGTGAGTTTCTCGCATTGCCTCGCAGCGCCGCCACCACTGACGAGGAGCGGCAGCACCTCCAGGAGGTTGGGCTCTTCCACTTGGGCGAATTTGTCAACGTCTTTTGCCACGGCTCTCTGGTCATGCAGAATCTGGGCGAGACCTCCACCCCTACACAGGGCTCGGTGCTCTTCGGCACGGTCAACGGCATGATTGGTAAGGGTGACCTCTGTGGGGCGCACCCCCCGTGCAGGCCTCCTTCCTGAGAGCAGCGTTCCCGTTCTGGGGGACGAGGGAGAGCAGGGTTTCGTGGCGGAGCCTGTGGCCAGCTCGTCCTTCCTCGTGCTGCTGCCTGGGCTGCCCTTGGCGGGCAGTGCCGGCTCTGCAGCTCCCTGTTCCCTTTGCTTCCTCAGGCCTGGTGACCTCACTGTCAGAGAGCTGGTACAACCTCTTGTTGGACATGCAGAATCGACTCAATAAAGTCATCAAAAGTGTGGGCAAGATTGAACACTCCTTATATCCTTCCCAGAGGTGCCCCGTTGCTAGGAAGCACGTTCTGACCCAGGCAGAGAGCTGCATTACTCTAAGCAGCCTCTGGAAACTGCTGTCCGTTTAGGAAATGTCTTGACTAGGTTCCCGTGGGGAACAGGCTTTTAAAAAACCTTTTCTTATGGAAAATTTCAAACACAATAGTGGAGAGAACAGTGTAGTGAATCCCCATGTACTTATCACCCAGCTTCACTGGTTCATCTTGAAAATGTACATTTTTGTTCTTGAAATGTGTCTGCCTCTGGCCTTTCTGGTGTTGCTTGTCAAACGTAAGTTTAGATCACAACTTCGGAACATCCTTTCAGAGATCTTGTTGGAGGCAGTAGTGTCTGAGGACCCTCACTAGAGAGGCTAACGGAAGAAGAGGGGAAAAGCAAGGAATGTGCAAACTCCAGAAGCCCAAGGATCAGCCCCCGTGGGACACTTAGGATCCAAGTACTGCTGGAAGTTTGTTTATTACGGGAGAGAGACAAGGAGCCTGAGGGAGGCGGGAGGGGCGAGGGGCTCCTGCTATGAGTCTGTGAGGGAAGAGGGAGGCTGATGGGTTGGTTTTTGCCACAACCCGCAGGACTTTCGGCACATGTCTTGTCTTACTGAGCCTCTGTTTGTTTGTTTGTTTGTTTATTTTTGGCTGCATTGGGTCTTCATTGCTGTGCACGGGCTTTCTCTAGTTGTGGCGAGTGGGGGCTACTCTTTGTTGCGGTGCGCGGGCTTCTCATTGTGGTGGCTTCTCTTGTTGAAGAGCACGGGCTCTAGGCGCGTGGGCTTCAGTAGTTGTGGCTCGCGGGCTCAGTAATTGTGGCTCGTGGGCTCTAGAGCGCAGGCTCAGTAGTTGTGGCACACGGGCTTAGTTGCTCCGCGGCATGTGGGATCTTCCCGGACCAGGGCTCGAACCCATGTCCCCTGCATTGGCAGGCGGATTCTTAACCACTGTGCCACCAGGGAAGTCCCGAGCCTCAGTTTATTCTGTGAAGGTCAAGGCTAGACTTAAAGAGTGGTTCTTCCCAGGCAAGCATCCAGTTCACATGGAGCACTTGTAAAAAAAAAAAAAACATCCATACACGTCCAGGCTCTGAACTAAGAGTCTTATCTGTATTTTGTTTTAATCTGTATTTTTTTATTTTTAAATTTGTTTTGGCCTCGCTGCACGGCTTGCGGGATCTTAGTTCCCCAACCAGGGATCGAACCCACGCCCTCGGCATTGAAAGCACAGAGTCCTGACCACCGGACCACCAGGGAATTCCCTGTATTTTTTAAAATGTTATTTTGACGATTACTCCAGTTAAGAACCATTGGATGAGGTAATAGCTTATAGGTCTTTGAAATTCTAAAACTGTCCCAAAAGCCGTGTGATTTTTAGTTGAAAATGTTGTTTCCTGTTTATTCTGGTGATTGTTTTAGATTGTGGTCTTGTGCACCTTGTGTAGAGGTGCACCTTGTGCAGAGGTGGGGGTGACTCATAGTAAGGGTACTTATTTCCAGATAATTGGCACTTTCCTTAACTCACCTGTCCACCTGGAGATCCTTTCATACTGAACGGAAGACAGAACCAGCCACAGGCTTCATCGACGGGGACTTGATTGAGAGTTTCCTGGACATCAGCCGGCCCAAGATGCAGGAGGTTGTGGCAAACCTGCAGGTGAGCTGCTCAGGGTTTAGCTCTGGGCCAGTTTCTCAAGTCCCTTGCAGGGCCGGGCATACCAGGAGGCCGGCAGAACTCCGGGGCCTCCCCTCACTCGGTCCCCACGTGCTAACGGCCCTTTTCAAGTTGTCTTCTACCCACACGGGAAGGTGGGGTCCAAGGGCAAGGAGATAAAGCTGAGGCTCGTGGGTTCCCCCATCAGGCACCAAACACTGTAACTTTAGCAACGAGGGCACATTTGGGCATGTCTGGGATCTCTGGCAGACCCATAGGAAGGGGGCAGGGTCAGGATCCTGTAGGGAAGAGAAGTTTCCATGGTGCTGGGGTTTGGGGCATTGCCTACTGGACATGGTGCCTCTGGGGGAGTATATACTGGGTGGCAGGCTCCGGGCAGCTTTGCTGTCAGCCGACTTTGCTGACCTGAACCCCCAAGGAGAGGTGTGGGCTTCCGACTGTGAGTCCTTCCTCCCTGCCATGGCAGTGGTAGAATGGGGCGCCTCCCTTGTGGTGGGCATCCCCTTCCCCAGGGGAGGGAGAGCACCCTCTCGGCCCTCACAGCCTCTCCTCCTGCCCGTTCCTCGTTGCAGTATGACGATGGCAGCGGAATGAAGCGAGAAGCCACCGCAGATGACCTGATCAAGGTTGTGGAGGAGTTAACTCGGATCCATTAGCCGAGGGCAGGAATCCCCTTTCCCAGGCCCTCTCTGAAGGCTTTGCCCGCCTGCTCTCCTCCTCCTCCCCTGCCATTGTCTCTTGGTCATGGGAAATCTTTCCCTAGGCCAGCTGCCCTAGAATCCACGGCCTACCTGTGTGGAAACAGGGATTTTGTAGAACTAAAACCAGTTCGCTGGAGACCTGGGAAAGGGCTGAAGGTGAAATATTTTCTCCCTGGATTTTTACCAGTCTCACATGATTCCAGCCATCACCTTGGGCCACCAAGCCTTGATTGGTGTAGCCAGTTGTCGTCCTTCCAGGGAGCAATTTTGCAGCTCTTTGGCTGAAAGGAAGCTCTGTGTGTGTGTGTGTGTGTGTGTGTGTGGTGTGTGTGTGTGTGTGTGTGTGTGTGTCTCCCACACTCATGCATTGTCCTCACTATCTTTTTATTTAGGTTGGGGGTGTGGGGAGGTTGTGGGTAGCAGGGAGGAGGGGCGGGAGGGGTTCGTCGTCTTTGAAATGAGAGCTTCCTTTGCTTTCTTCTGTTGCCTCTGAGAGCTTTGGTCTGGAGGGCTGACCACCAGACACTGGGCTGCTTGAGTATAAAACCTGCAGATGGTGGATGATCTCCAAGCCACAGCCTTTTTGTCTCTGGGGAACTGCCTTCTTCAGAGGGAAGGAGGTGGGGGGACATGAATTGGTGGTGTAGTTTCTGAGTTTTACCTAATAAAGTAGAGTCTAAGAAGAAGGATCCATTTGTTTCTGCTTTTCTTCCCCTGCTTGGCTCTCCAGCATCCCAGTCACTCTGTGCCCAGTTTACTGCAAGCTCCATCCCCTCCTTCACAGCCACTGTAGCAGTCCCTTGTCCTTGCTGCTGGAACATTCCTTTCAAGTAGTGAAATGTCATCTGTCCATTTCCTTTGTCAGGTGGTCGCTCTTGGTGGGATCCCAAGGATGATGGATGTCAGGTTTTTGAAATTCAGTGGTCTTTGGTTGCCCTTGACTCTGTAGTCATCGTTTGATTCCCAGGTGCCTGTGTTAGTAATGTGCGGGGCCTGGGGGTTGCTTGGCCTGCCTTTCCTTATGTCATTTTACAGCCAGTTGTATATGGAACATTCAGCCAACTAGCTCCCCAGGCACTGCTCCTCATGCACTGCCCAGCTTCCTGTTGCCACATGGGCTTTGGATTCTGATTTTATTTCTTCTGGTTTAATTGAGTAAACCTTTGGTGCCTTAGGTTTGAAAATACAGGAGTAGGGCACATTTGGGGTTCACCCTTCTATCCAGCACACAGAGCCTGTCTTCTTTCAGCTCAGTGGGTCAGAGTGTCTGGGCCCATATTTCCACCAGTGATCCAGTGGGAATAAAGGCTTCTCTGTCCCAACAGTGGAGCAGGGTTGATCCCAGGCATATTGGCTGGCTCCTTTAAGACCAGCCTTTGATACAGTGTCAGGAAAATTGTGGTTTCAAGTTCAAACTGTGGTTTTGAGAGATTCTAGCTTAAAAGGAAAAGAGCAAGGAAGCATCTCTGCTTTGGGGGTCTTCCGGAGTGAGTTTCCTTCCCTGGAGGCATTCCTTGTGTTTCTTTACCGTTCTTTTCCCATTACTCTCCTGGGGTTTCTGAGGGTGGAGGATAAGGGTCTTAGGGGAAAAAATAATCATCTCTCAAAAACCACAGTTTGAACTTGAAACTCAACACTGTGATTTGAATTCTTCAAGTCATGGTTTGAATTGAAAAGGCCTGCCCCCATGCCAGAGACCAGCTTTAATGAGGCAGGCAAGCAACGGTCTCCAGATTGTGATTATTTAAAAAATTTAATCCTAGATGGGAGGATTGACTATAAGGTGCCACGGTCAGAAAAACAGAATGTGGTGGGATTATTATTCTGATGCTTTTCAGTGGTCTGACCTGCAGCCACGGAGACCTGCTACGTTCAGTAGAAGGTTATTACTTAACCAGTGGCTTCAGTCTTGACTTTGGAAACTGGAGTCCTTGCAGTTTTTTGTTTCCTACAATCTTGGGTATATTCACTCTGGATTGAATTCCAGCAATCCTTTGGAAACTGATGTTCTACTGCCACACTCCCACATCCCCTCTTAAAACCATTAATCACCTCTCCCAGGGTGAAAGGTTGCCTTTGGAGCTTTGCTACAGCCAGCTGGAATGGCTCCTTTCCATGTAGGCGCTGATGAGCTCGCCTCACTCCAGGCCTCTGCACGAATGGACCTTTGGGAGAATAATAGAAACACTGACTCATCACATGACCATGTGGAAGGGTCACAAGCCAGAGGCCTTCTTTCTACAGCCAACAACAACGTGAATCCTCCGCCCTCGGTGGAGGGTCCCTTTTGTAACTGAGAAGCCACAAGCCACAGAACTGGGGAGGAAACACTGAGGAACTAATAAGCACCCAAACTAGTCCTTGAAGATGAATGATATTAAGTGAGCGACTCTCAGGGTCCAAACTTTGAGAAGCCTCAAGGGCAAACAAGCCAAAAGACAAGAAAAACAGAAAATGGTGAAAACCAAACTAAAGACACAAACTTGATGTGAGGAGCAAGGTGAATGCCATAAGGTCAAAGAAATGGGAAATGAAAGAAATGTCAGGGGCTGTTTAGAAAGTTTCTTTCAAAATTCACTGGTAGGAATTTAGTCTTAAATGTCCTGAGCTCCTCCTCCTGAGGGTAGATGAGGATTTTCTTTAAGCACAAACTTGCATCTCAGTCATTGCAGCTGCCCACTGACCAATACGGAGCAAAGCCTGCCAGAGTTACAGGGGTGAGATATGGAGGGCTTGGGGCACCATAAAGTAGTCGAGTTCAGAATGGAGAAAGCCGAGGTGTGTGGAAGTGTGAGAGAAGATGGCACAAGGAGTGACAGGTGTGTAAAAGGAACCTTGTCCTGTGTAAATGAGTTAAGAACTTGTGGGTAGCTTCTAGGGCCAGGAAGAATGAGTGGTGGTCTATTTGACATTGAGTGGTGATCTAGATAGGAATGATAAGGGCAGTGGTGCGATAGATTTTGCGGGCTCAAGTGAAGGAAGGGCTTTGTTTATCCCTATTGAATAATTCAGGGCTAGATTTCTGACTCTGGACCTTGAAGGTGGGCATTGAAGTACTTTGTAAGTGACAGGAATGCAGTCTGAGCGGCAGAGGGGGAAAGTGCACCTTTGGATGTTTGAGATAAAAAGGAAAGACGGCCTGAGGGTCCTTAGGACTCAGAATGGACATAAATATGGAAGTAGCATTCATCTCAAGATACGGAGGATTTTGGCAACCTACTTGTTGAAAATGTGTTACTTAGATGGGTCAAAACTAACAAGGTGAGATAACAGCCCTAAAGTGAACATCTGCAAAAACTCAACCACAGAGGTTAAGGTAAGGAGATCGGCTTAGTAGCTTGTGTTTAATAACAAAGACATGACAACAAAAAGCATCTGAGGCTTCCCTTTACTGTAAACTTTGTTATGAACTAACAGCATCATGGGGTTGCCAGAAAAGCCAGGTAATATTAGACTGTGTTGATAGAAGTATGGCATCTGGAAGGAAGGAGGCAAGAGTCCAGACCACTGTTGGCACACCATGTTCATTTGTGGCCACCAGTGTTAAGCACCTTAGTGACAGGCTGAGGTACCCAGTGGGGACTGCAGAGGTAGAACCAAAGGAACTGGGGTTATTCAACTGGGAAGAAAAAACACTTCCTAACAAATGGAGTTATTCAAAATTGGATTGGGCTGCCTTTTGATAGGTCTTCATCCCTGGAAGTGTTTAAGCAAAAGCTTGACTGATGGGGTCTAGGCGTCTAGGGAAGGTACCTGCACAGAGCTGAAGGTAGAATTTAGTCAACCTTTCAGCTTTCTCCCAGCTGGATGATCCTGATTTTCATCCGCCACCTGCTCACCACTTCCCTGCCTACCATCCCTGACTGTGGCCTGAGGCAGCTACAGAAGGGGACAAGGAGGAATCTGTGGGTTCAAGACTCTCTAGTGCCCCCTGACCAGGGAGCAGGTGGACCCACTGACCGGCGCACCCAGGGTTAGGGTGCAGACCTGTTGGCAGGCTGGGGGCCGGCCTAGAAGTGCTCAGCAGCGAAACGACCCAGCGTCCCACCTTGTACAGCACAGTCATCTCCGGATCCACCTAGACCAGCAATGACCGGGGCGCGCAGCCTCCTGCTCCAGCCTTGTTCCCGGAGTCCCTTTCCTCCCCGGGCTTCAGTCTGACGCCCAGAGCCCTTCGCAGGAAGCCGACTCCCAAACCCGGGCAGGGGGTGTGGGCCGAGGACGAAACCCCGCCCCCAGGGGTCCCTGATCTTTGCCCCCGCCCCGGGCTCAGCGCCTCCCCTGATGGCCACCGGCTGGCGGGCGGTCGCCTTTGCCTTTTGTGTGTTTTCGTTCCGAGGTGCCAGAGACCCCCCGCCCAGCCGCGTCCCCTCGCGGCCCCGTGCCCCTCCTCTCGGCGTCCCCAGCCCCCCTGCTCGGCTCCGCGTGCCAGCTCGGGGCTCGCTGGTTCGCTCCC
This sequence comes from Balaenoptera acutorostrata, assembly GCF_949987535.1. NCBI lineage: Eukaryota > Metazoa > Chordata > Mammalia > Artiodactyla > Balaenopteridae > Balaenoptera > Balaenoptera acutorostrata. Next base: position 10,444,633 of record NC_080072.1, read on the forward strand.
CGCGGCTCCAGGAGGAGGGGCGAGGGCCGGCAGCCCCCTCCCCCGCGCGCGGCGCCAGAGCCTAGCCGAGCCGGGGGGACGCGCCGCCGCCGGTCATGTGGGCCGGACTGCTCCTCCGGGCCGCCTGCGTCGCGCTCCTGCTGCCGGGGACCCCGGCCCGCGGCTACACCGGGAGGAAGACGCCCGGGCACTTCGGGGCCGAGAGGTAAGCGCCCCGCGCCCGTCCCCTGCCCCTCCGCGGGAGCGCTACCGGCGCGGTGCGGGGAGGCGCGGAGGGGCGTCCCGGAGCTGCGGGTTGGGCGCCCCCCTGGGCCACTGTCCGCGCGCGGGCGCAGCCCAGGAGGTCCGGACAAAGGGACAGCAGCTTGTGCTCTGGGCGGGTGCCCGTTCTGCGCCCCTGGCCGCGGCTGTCCTGATTGGGATCTGGCCGGGGGAACGGAGATCCAGGCGCTAGGTGAGCCGCTCTGAGTCCCGTGGAGCCCCGACCCCTGGCGAAGGGACCCCGGGACGTGCCACCTGGTCTCCGGACTGGCTGGCTTTCGCTCCCGAACGTGCCCGTGGCTCTGCCTAGACAGTGCCTGGCCTGCCTCGCGGCTCTGCCCGCTCTGAGGCTGGGGGCTTTCCCTGTGTCCAGGCTCTGCGCACGCCGTGGACCTTGTAGCCGCCGGGGTCTCTCTGGGTTATGTTTCGGTTTCCGCCTGTGTGTGCGCGCGGTCGGGGGTTGGGTGTTTTGCCCCTTTGCTCTTTCCCGATTGATGTCGCCCTCCCCTAGCGTTTCCTCCCGGCGGAGGCCGGGCCGCCGCGGGCCGAGCGCGTGTGTGCGTGATGCTCCGAGCGAGGGAACACGGTGTCAGCGGGCGGCCTGGCCCGCGGCCACGGCCTCGGGGGCGCGCAGGGGGGCGGCCCCGCCAGGCTCGCAACTCGCACGTGTGTTCCGCAGCCACCGCCAGTTCCTGCTCAGATCTGCCCGGCTCCGCGGCGTGTCAGAGCCTTCCTGCCTGCCACCTGTCCCCCGTCACCGCCCGCCCTAGGCTCCTTGGGGCGCTCTGGCGGGGGCTCGGCCCCTGCCCACCTGAGGGTGAGGCTCCACCAGCCTCCCGGGAATCCTTCCATCTGCCGCTTTGGTGGCACTCCTGTCCCTCTGAGAGCCCCATCTGAGGAGTAGGAGCTGCCGGCTTCTCCTTCCCAGGCTGCTGCCCTAATCGCTCCAGCGAGGGCAGCGGGTGAGACATCCCTGCTGCATCCCCCACCCCCTTCCAGGGCCCCTTCTTCTGTGATGACTTCAGAGAGTGAAAAGGCTCTTGGAGGCTCCAGGGACGGTTTTCTGCAGACGTTTCTGTTTTGCCATGTGCCCTGAGTTTCCCTTTCTAGACTATTTGTCACTTCTGACACAGATTATTCTCCCGCAGAGCCGACTGGGTCTTTCCATTCACGTCCCCAGTGCCTGCTGCCGTGCCTGGCACATCATGGGTGCTCCATAGACTGCCTGACTGGCAGCATCAGCTTCCAAACACGGGTAGAACACAGTTGGGAAGGGTTTTCTTTTTTTAAAAAAATTAATTAATTAATTAATTTTTGGCTGCGTTGGGTCTTTGTTGCTGCGCGCGGGGGCTACTCTTTGTTGTGGTGCCCAGGCTTCTCATTGCGGTGGCTTCTCTTGTTGTAGAGCACTGGCTCAAGGAGCTCGGGCTTCAGTAGTTGTGGCATGCAGGCTCGGTAGTTGTGGCTTGCGGGCTCTAGAGCGCAGGCTCAGTAGTTGTGGCCCACAGGCTTGGTTGCTCCGTGGCATGTGGGATCTTCCTGGGCCAGGGCTCGAACCCGTGTCCCCTGCATGGGCAGGTGGATTCTTAACCACTGCGCCACCACGGAAGTCTCTGGGAAGGGTTTTCTTGTCCCTATTCTTTTGCAGCAGGATTCCCAGTTCAAACCAGGCTGGACTTCATCATCCTCTGCCCAGCCCATCCCAGAACCAGTTCTAGTCATCGTCTCTGTCCCCCTCCAGGCCCAAGCACATGCAGCTCCTGTCTAGAACCTTCCTCCATTCTCACCGGCTGCTCCTATTCTCTCTCCAGCCTCAGCCTAGGAAACCTCCCCTGAGCTCCTTGGGCCTCCATAGCCTGTAACGTTCTGGCACTTGTCACGCTATGTTGTTATACCTGGTTCCTTGTCCGCCCCTTGAAGGTGGGGAAAGTGGCTTGTTCGTGGCTGGACTGCCTCACCCAGTCTCGAGCACACTGGATTCCCCTTCACTCCTTTGGGCAGCTCACCAATGCCCCCTCCCCCATCCCAGAGATGTCACCTGGGGAATGACTTCTCTCCAGCTCCCCCCTTTCTCTTTTCGGTTGGCTTCCCTTCTCAACCTTTCCCTCAACAGCCATTTATTAAGCACCTATGGTGTGCCAGGCGCTACCCTTGCTGCGGAGTTGAAGAAAATAGATGGAGCCCCTGTCCTCAGGGAGTGGTAGGGGAGCCAGGCAATGAACAAACCAACAAACTAATAAGTAATTTAATGTCCCAGGAAGTAAGTGTTATGAAGCAGAATAAAGCAAGGTAAGGGTGGACAAGTAGGGCCTCTCTGAGAAGGTGACATAAGCAGAGAGACCTTTTACAGGAGTGGGGGAGCTGTGTGTGTCTGGGGAAGAACCTTCCTGACAGAGGGGACTGCAAGTGCAAAGGCCCTGAGGCAGCCATCCCTGCGGCTCTTCATCCATTGCTGTCTTCTATCCTCAGCTCTTAGACCCTCTTTGCTCTGTGTCCACGGGGCAGGCATCTGTAGGAGGCTAGTGTCTGTTCTCTTATACCTTTGTCTTTGTCCTGCCTCCAGAAGGGACTGACTGTCTGAGTCATTTTTCTATGGAAACTTCCCATTGTCCTCCCGGGGAGTGGGAGTGGAGGAGGTCTCCAGAACTGTTTGTTGACTGACGTACTGACTGGCTGGGAGGCTTTCACTGCCCAGTAGGTGAATCCTCCCCTTGGTACAGAATGTGGAAGGTGCTCTCTCCTCTCTTGCAGACGCCGGCTGGGCCCCCACGTCTGCCTTTCGGGGTTCGGGAGTGGCTGCTGCCCTGGCTGGGCGCCCTCCATGGGCAGTGGACACTGCACCCTTCGTAAGTGCCTGTCCCCGTGCCCCAAATATCCTCCACAGCAGGGCGCTCATTCCCTGGGCTTGCCTGAGGGACAGACTGGGGGCCCCAGTCCCCACTCCCTCGCCTGTCTTTATCCTCTCAGCCCTCTGCTCCTTTGGCTGCGGGAGTGGCATCTGCATCGCTCCCAATGTCTGCTCCTGCCAGGATGGAGAGCAAGGGCCCACCTGCCCAGGTAACTGGGGGCGGGCAATGGCTGATGGGAAGAACTCTATTTACACTGAGAATGTGCCAGGCACTGGGCAATTGTGCCCTAGCATATCATTTTCAAACAACCCTATTAGGTAGACATTCTCATTCCCATTTTATAGATGATGAAACTGAGGCACAGAAGCTAGTGTCTCGCCCAGGGTTACATGGCCAGCAAGTGGCAGAGCTGAATTTAAACTCAGGTCTGTTTGCCTCCAGAGCCCCCTTCCCAGCAGAATTTAGGAGGAGCCGGGGAAGGCGGGGGCGGCTGGGACCGTGGAGTGGCGCATGCTCACAGGTGCGGTGCCTGTTTCAGAAGCCCACGGACCCTGTGGGGAGTACGGCTGTGACCTCACCTGTAACCATGGTGGCTGTCAGGAGGTGGCCCGAGTGTGCCCCGTGGGCTTCTCGATGACAGAGACAGCTATCGGCATCAGGTGTACCGGTGAGAGGCGTGGGAGCAGCGAGGAGAGGGAGGGCGGGAATGAGGTCTCTTCCCTGTCCTCCCAGGATGGTCTCCGGAGAGATGCCAGAGCAAAGCTGAGCCACGAGCAGCTCTGAAGTTTAAGAGTGGGCAGGCAGGCAGGCAGGCAAACACAAGAAATATGCCCCTTCTGCTATCTCACAAATACTTATTGAGCACACCTCATGGACCGGGGACTGAGCTGGGACTGGGGTTACGAGGGCAGTCCCTGCTCTTATGTTACTTCAGAATGTGAGTCAGGGAGACAAGTTAAGGACAATGACAGTCCCCCCATAATGGGGCCATCACCTGTGGAGTGCACAGTGCCAGGGCCCACAGGGGCACAGGGAACCGGACTGGAGGTGGGCTTGACCGCGAAAAGCCTCCCTCAGGAAAGTGACATTTGAAAGATGAGCCAAGAGAAACTCAATAGTTATTTTGTAAAAGTATTATTGGTTCACGATTTTAAAAATTTCCTATGCACAGTCTGTTACTGTCCCCAGAGGCAGCCACGGTGACCAGTTTCTTACCTATCTTTCCAGAGAGCTTGAAAGCCTTTTTTAATTTTTTTAATTTGGATTTTGTAAAAATAACCTTTCTTCCCCTGAATATAAAAGTAAAAAATAACTTCTTTTGGAACATTTGGAAAGTAAAAGAAGGGTAGAAAGGTGAAAATAAACCTGTCCCAGAAGTCCCTACCCAGAGATATTAGTTACTAAAATGAAGTTATTTTTTTCCCTGCCCTGTCCCCTGGGTGTGTAGGTGTTTGTGAGTGTGTATGACTGTGGGTATATGTGTGTCAAGCATGCCTATTTGTCTGTTTTATAAAATTGGGATCGTACCTTATCTATAGTTTTCGTTCATTATTTTCCTCACTTAACTTTGTCTTGGGAGTAGGAAATAGTCCTTATAACATCATTTTTTTTTTTCAGATAAACTATTATAGGTTTATTTAGAACTTAATTCTCACCTTGAGTATGCAAAATGCAAACTCCACAAAATGTTCATTTTTTTACTTTGTAGTTTACAAATATACAAAATAGATGTTTGCTTAAATTTATATTACATATTTATTAGGGCAAGGAACTATATAGAAAAAAACATTTGTTCTGCTTAAGGCATACTTGGGAATAAACCATTGTACAAATTATTGCACATCTGAAACCACAGTGCATAACAGACTGTCTGCATAAAAAGGTTAAAGTAAACCATGTGTATTTACCCGACTTAGGTCATAAATGTAGATCGGAAGACAAAAATAGATTTTCCTTGTCAAAGTATGCAGCAGTTTGAGAACTTTGGCCTCATTTGGTACCTTTAGAACCAGGACTCACCAAGCACCATCGTTTAGGCTATTAATACACATTTTCTGTACCTGAATTTCTTCCTCTTCTTCTAAGATCGTAATAATGGCTTTTAGAAGGCAAGGAGAATACAAGGTGATCTTTATGCTTATATTGCATTGAAACAATTCAAGGGATTCTGGTCTTCCCTCCCCCCACCTCACGGATCTAATTTATACCCTGATATCCACAACTTCCAGTCACCCCCTTGGCGTTTTGTAAGTCCAGGAATATATATTCAAGTTGGATTTAGAATTGGAATGATAGAAGATCCAGTCACAGACCCCATCTGTGCTTTGTTGTTTGATTTCCTCATGTCTCCTGATCATCCATTCACAAGTTGATTTGTTGGGAACTTGACCATGATTGTAGTGCTTTCCGGCTGGGTTCCTCCCCTCACTGGGAAGACAGTGTGAAAGGTAAAAAATACTGAATTCTCGTCTGGCAGTGTGGGCCATATCCACTGTTTGGGGATTTTAAAGTGCCTCTTCATGTGTAAGGCAAGGTGGTCCGACCTCGAAAATGCCCGGTCGCGCTAATGGCGCTGGAAGGGGCGGTGCCCAGTATGTTTGCCGTAGTGCCTGGTCAGTTCATCTGAGCGGGCAGATTTCCACCCACGGCCGTCCTAGTCACAGTGGTAAGGTTTCTCACCTGTGTGGGTTCGCAGGTGTGCCTTGAGATGAGAACTTTTCTGGGGCCACGACCTTCTCCCCCTCTTTGGCTTGGGCTCCTCCAGCATGCAGGAACCGGGTGGCATGAGCTCTTGGTAATGGAGCGGTGGGACCTGCGGCTGCATCTGGTCGGGCAGGAAGGGAGGGTAGTTGGGCCCGGGTTGGGGATGGAAGCCCGGGGGTAGTGGCAGGGCAGGATGACAGTCCCTGCTGCTCAGCATACAACATCATTTTGAACGGCTGCAGATGTAGCTGCTATAATCTAAGTACCCAGTTCTGTGCTATCCATCCTTAGCTTGTCTGCAGTGTTTCACTGCTACAAATAATGCTGCGATAAAGAGGCTTCTTGTCAGCCCCTCTGACTATTCCCAGAAAGAGAACTATTGGGTCAAGGGTCCCATGAAGGAGTTTTGGTGCTCTCCCCCCCAGCCCCTTCCAGAAGGTTGAAGTACTTTGCAGACACACTTCTCATTGCAGAGGCAAACTGGACCAAGGAAAAGCCAGAGACCAATGTCAAAGCAAGTGCAGGGAAGTGGGGCCCTGGCCACCATCACAAGGGGCCCAGTGGGATCGGGTGAATCAGGGTGGGCTTCTGAGAAGTGGTGGGTGTGGTCCCAAAGGTACCTGCTGTGGGAAGAGCAAGAAAGGAGAATGGAGGTGACCAGCAGGCATGGGGGCCAGGGGGTGGGAGGGAGGCTCAAGTGGGCAGAGTAGACTGGAGTGGGCGGAGCTGACCTCATAGGTCCTTATGGTTCTGAGATAGGAAGGGCTGCCTTGAAGATCTGTCTCCCAGCCCCCCTCCCCCCTCAGGCCTGAACCTCCCTAAAGCACTACTTGGATCCAGTCATCCCACCCTGGGCAGAAGCCTCGGGACTCCTTTGCGCTCTATTGCTGAGCCTTTACCCACCACCTCTCCAGCTCGGCCTCCCACTGCCCCGATGGGAACCTGAGCTTCAGCCAGACTGGGCCCCCGGCGGTCCCTGTGCTTCCCAGAAGCTTCTCAGACACTCTTCACTCTGTGGGCCCCCCTCCTGATGCCTCTTGGTCCTCTCAGCCCACCTCTCTTCCAGCACACACCTGCTGTGGCCGGGCAGTCCCTGGTAGGGCGCATACCGCCGGCCGCACGCGGGCCTCTCGTGGGTGTGTGTCGTGGCTGTGTGTCGTGGCTCCTATGTTCTCAGGCTGCAGCCATCTGGAGAGTCAGCACTGTGTCTTAGTGACATTTGTGTCCTCGGCAGCCCCCCTTCCAGGTCTGCTGCATGCAGGTGGTGCTCAATAAGCATTTAAGGGAATTTAATCAGCCTTCCTGCCCACTCCCCCTGCCCTTTCGGGGTTGCCCTGCAGGTGGGACCATTGGAAATAGCTCTGTCTCAGCCAGCCTCTCCGTCGTCTGTTCTGCGTGGGTCAAAAAGAGACCTGGCCCCTTGGCCTCTTCTTTCTGGGGGCATCCCTAAAGCTGTATGACTTACCTGGTGCCTTCTTTCTTCCTGGGGTGGGGGTGGGTTCCACCCTGCTGAGGGCAGGCCCTGTGTGGGCACAGGGTCCTCGTGGGGTGCATATTCTCCCCACACCCGAACCACGTTCAGCATGAGCTATGCAAGAGTGTTTCTTCGCTCCCCAGACATCGATGAATGTTTAAGCTCCTCTTGTGAGGGCCACTGCGTGAACACGGAAGGCGGGTTCGTGTGCGAGTGTGGGCCAGGCATGCAGCTGTCTGCTGACCGCCACAGCTGCCAAGGTGAGTGGCTCTGGAAGGGGTAATGATGGTGCCGTCGCCACCGCTGCTAGGCTCTGATGCTGAACCCACGGCCCTGCCAGGCCCAACGCGTGCTCTCCAGGCATGATTGCGTTTCACCTTCACCACAGTCCTCTGAGGGAGATGCTGTTCTCATCCTCACATTCTGGATGAGCCTTGCCCAAGGCCATTCTGTCTGTAGGAGGAGGAGTCAGCTTGCATGCAGGCACGTCTGACGCTAGGGCCTTTGCTCCAGACCACGACTCAGTAGAAACTGCTGCTGCCATCACTGTAGGGTAGGGGGGTGGTGGGGGTGAGGGAGAGGCCGAGGGGAGGGCTAGGGTCAGGAGAGCAGACTAACCAGAGGGAGGAGGCCGCTGAGCTGGGGGAGGGCTGAGGGGACGGGTGACACGTCCCGGGGGCTCTGTGGGAGAGACGTGCTGTGATAGAGTCACCTCAGCCACCTGCCCTGGTGCTGGGCCAGGCTCTGGAGACACACAGCCAGTAAGGAAGCATCCTGCCCTCCAGCGACCTCCCCACTTCCCCCACCCCCGGTCTGGTGGGAGGGGAAGAACAATGAGGTTGGGTCGAGGGGCTAAGTGCTGTGGGAACCCAGGGAAGAGAAGGAATCTTTTCAACTAAGTGAACAGGATGAGCGAGACCTTTTAAAATAATTACTCATTCCTTAAAAATGATTTTTATTTACAGAAATTATGTCAGAAAACATTCTCTCTTTAACAAGGCAGCTAAGACAGAAGCTCCCCTTGATACTGTGGTATCATTTTCTGGGTGTTTGAAATTTTCATAAATTATTTTAAAAGTTTTAAAAGTCATGGCACTAGCCCCAGACCGTCTCTCCCACTCCCAACCTCTATGTTCCCTAGAGAATAGCCCTGGTGTCAGTATCTGCTTGGGCTGCTATAACAAAATACCACAAACTGGGTGGCTTAAACAACAAAAATTTATTCTCACAGTTCTGGAGGCTGGGAAGTACAAGATCACAGTGTTGGCCCACTCAGTTACTGGTGAGGGCTCTCTTCCTGCCTTGCAGACAGCTACCTTCTCTTTGTGTCCTCACAAGGCAGAGAGAGAGCAAGCTCTCTCATGGCTCTTCTTCTAAGGGCACTAATCCCATCATGAGAGCCCCACCCTCAAGACCTCATCCAAACCTAATTACATCCCAAAGGCCTCACCTCCTAATATCATCACATTGGGGGTTAGGGCTTCCATTTATGAATTTGGAGGGAATGCAGTTCATCCATAGCACTTAGTTATCAATCTGATGAGTGCCCTGCCTGCCTCTCCCCAGTATGTGTACATACACACATGTGCACTTACAGAGATATGATGATAAGAGATGGGTGGCTAACAGTTGTTGAACTCCTGTATTCCCGGCACCATGCTAAGCATTTAACATGCATTTTCTCAATTTCATCCTCAAAATTGTCCTATGAAGTTGGTACTGTTTAGTTCCATTTTCCTGATAGGAATACTGAGGCTTAAAGAAGTTAACTTTCTCAAGATCACATTAGAGCTTCGATGTGAACCCAGTCATTCTTCTGCCTGCTTTCTTCCCTTCAACAATCTGTCATGAAAATCTCTTCACATCAGGGTCAATAGACTTGCTTTATTCTTTTCAGCTTCCGCCTGGTACTCTGCAGTGCAGATATCCCATAGTTTACTAACTCTTCTCTTATTGATGAACATGCAGATCGTTTCCAGCTTTTTCCCAATTTCAAACAATGGCTTGGGGAAGCTTTGACAGAGGAGGTAGTTTAGAAGCTGAGTTTCGATGTATGAGTAGGAGTTTTCCAGCCAGACAAGATGGGAAGGCATTCCAAGCAGATAGGAGAACATGGGCAAAGGGGGAGGGCCACAAGAGCATGGTGCCTTTGGAAGATGGCAAGAATTTGGGCCAGAGTAAAGGTGAGGGGCAAGGAGAGAGGTGGGAAAGGCAGCCCAGGATTCGTGAGCTATGGTGCTGCATTGGTGCTTGTGGGAGCCTTGGAGGGATTTTAAGCAGAAAGTGGCCTGATCAGAGGTGCCCTTTGGTCAGAACATCCTGGGGGCTCTGTAGAGGGTGGCTTGGGAGGAGCACAGGGAGGGGCAGAGAGACACACAAGGCTGTTGTTATCCTCTAGACCAGAGACAAAGCCCAGGGCACCTGGGCTAGGGTATGGCAGTGAGGGTAGAGAGAAGTGGGCTGGTCCAGGGAGGACTTAGGAGTTGATAGACTGAATGTGGGTGGTGAGAAGGAGAGGGGTTAAGAGTCGGGTAGGGGATAGTGATGAGAGAGGTAGGTAGAGAGGACCACATATTTCCAAAACTCTACGGGGAAATGAGCTCCAGCTGTGTCCTGTTCCCTTCCAGACACTGATGAATGCCTTGGGACCCCCTGCCAGCAGAGATGTAAAAACAGCATTGGCAGCTACAGGTGTTCCTGTAGAACTGGCTTCCATCTCCACGGCAACCGGCACTCCTGTGTAGGTAAGGCAGGGGACCCTGTTGTCTTCACACTTAGGCTGCCAATCAGGAAGACGGACAGGGCGAGCCCAGGGACAGGGAAAGGTCAACAGTCCGGACCTCCTGGTTCCCTGGAGCCTGCAAGTGCTTGAGCCTTTGCTCAGAGCCTGCCTTTCCCTGGGGTTGGCGTGGCTCCTAATGGAAGACCCCGTCTTGGACTTTTCCTGGCCACATGCCACTTTCATCCTGTTATGTTTCTCTTCCACCCTCTCCCAGATACACCCCAAGGATTCCTCTCTGCTCACCCATTTTCTTGGCTGCCTTTGCTCCCCTTGGTAAATAAAGCACGTTATGTCTTGGTTCCTCTGGTTTAGAAGGAGACCCCTGTTTTCTCAGCCCATTGCAGAAATTTCCAGAAAGGGATTGGCATGTTTGGCTTGAGCTTGGCTCATGGGTTGAAGGTGGGGTCCCATGGGCCTGAAAAGAGACCTTGTTCTAGCAGAGTTGGGTGTTTGTCCTGAAGCCTGCCCTGAGCAGTGTGGTGATTTTTGAGACTCTTTTTTCAGAAGGGCCCATAGCACCCGATGCCCAGCAGTGGGTTGGTGGAAGGTTTGGAGATGAGATTCCCAGTGGGGCCCATCCCACCAGCCAACACTTAACCATTGCTGCACAGTGCTGGGGTATGAGCCACTGGTGCATCCATTAAATGCCTACTGGATGTATGAACCTTCCAAGGAGACTAGCACTAGATTTCAGCCCCATTCCCAGACATCTGAGTCACATTGGCACCCTGGGGCAGGGAAGGACCCCATAAGAACATGGCAGGGAGACTCCCCCAGCCTTCTGGGGTAAGTGATGAGGGAAGAAGGACTCGGTAGCCCCGATAAGGCAGCCGTCGGTAGCGAGGCTCTCCCGCAGATGTAAACGAGTGTCGGAGGCCACTGGAGAGGCGGGTCTGTCACCATTCTTGCCATAACACCGTGGGCAGCTTCCTGTGCACCTGCCAACCTGGCTTCAGGCTCCGAGCTGACCGAGTGTCGTGTGAAGGTGAGCGCTGGGCCCCGCCCCCCGGTCCCAGGCCCCGCCCCCCGGTCCCAGGGCCCCACCCTCCCGGAGCGGGCCCTCTTCCTTCCCCCTGAACTTTTTTTCAGTTCATCTCGTTTGTTATTTCCAACATCCCCCTTTCATCCTTTGTGTCTTCTTCCACTTCTTTATCCATTCTTTTATTTTCATTTCACTGTTTCCCCAGCCCTACTGTTTCCTCCCAAATAGTAAAAGAAAAAAAAAAAAACAACAACAAAAAACAATGATAGAGGAGCATGTGACGTAGGAGTCCCAGTAACCTGGGCTCCCAGGGGCACTTTGGACAGTGTGGTGTCAGATCTCTGCCACGATTTAACAGCGTGCCTGTAAACGTCCATATAATGTCATGTCAATACCGACGGCATTCTTTCTAGTCCAGGGCCAGTTTTCCAGCGTGTAATCGCCCGCGATGGTCTGAGCTCAGCCAAGCCCCCAGCCCAACCTGTTTTCTCCCCGTCTCACTCTGGTTTGTGACTCTCTTCCTTTTTCCTATCTCTCACCCTTGCCCCTCATCTGCCTCCTTCGCCACCCTCTTGTTTTCGGACTCTCTCTCTTTCTGTCTTTCAGACTGTTGGGCAGTTGGTGTCCATCTGCAGGGAAAATGTGCACTGTTCCTAAGTGTGTGTGTGCGAGTGTGTGTGTGTCTCAGGGGAGACATCCTCTTGGAAGCTGGCCTGTCTGCCATGGGCCCAGAGAGGACCCTGGGCTCTTCCTCCCCCTGAGCCTCAGCCTCTCCTCCTGGGAAGCCACATCTGGATGGGAGAGTAGAGGACACACTCCTGACTTGTCAGGAGTAGGGAAGGGTCACTCCCAGGTCGGATCCCTGAGGGCTTAGAGAAGGTCTGCCTGGTTCAGGAAAACCCGAGTCTCCTTTTTGGCCAGCGAGGAAGGGAAGGGAGAAGACTCTGATTTTGCTGCATCTGAAGCAGCTGGACCTCCCGCACCCCACCAGCTTGTAACTTCGGGCTGCTCGTGGTACTTTTTCATCAATCTTCTCCCGTGATCGTCACCGCAGCCCCATTAGTTTCAGGTTGAACTGGTGGTATTAGATCTATCATGTTGATGAAGAAACTGGCCCAGAGACATTCAGTGATTTGTGGTGGTGGGCCTGAGTCCACGCCCCTCGAGTCTCGCCTCCCGCCCCTGCTGCCTCCCTGCAGACGCCTCTGTGTTTCCGTTTCAGCTTTCCCCAAAGCCGTGCTGGCCCCATCTGCCATCCTGCAGCCCCTGCAGCACCCCCCTAAGATGCTACTGCTGCTTCCAGAGGCAGGCCGGCCCGCCCTCTCCCCAGGGCACAGCCCTCCTTCTGGGGCTCCAGGACCCCCAACTGGAGTCAGGACCACACGACTGCCATCTCCCACACCTGCACTGCCCACGGCCTCCGCTTCTGCCCTGATGCAGCGGCTGTCCACCCCAGTGGCCACCCCAGTGCCTAGTCCCTCTCTGTTGGGGACCCTCAGACCTCCCTCACAAATCCAGGAGAAGGTGGTGGTGACCCCTTCCTTGCCCAGGGGCCCTGAGGCCACACAGCTGGCACCAGGGCCCTCTGCCTGTTGGCACCTGGGAGCCATGCATGAGTCCGGGAGCCGCTGGACAGAGCCTGGCTGTTCCCAGTGCTGGTGCGAGGTGGGTGTGAGGGGTCCTCCGGGCTTCCCTGGTCTGGTGTCTGGGGCATTGTGGTGGCTGGAACTCCAGTTTCTGCTTCTAGGATGGGGAGGTGACCTGTGAAAAGGTGACGTGTGAAGCTGCTTGTTCTCACCCGGTTCCCTCCGGAGATGGGGGATGCTGCCCATTGTGTACAGGTGGGAGCCGGTCTGGGGAAGGCTGTGAGTTTCTCACATGGTACTGCCTCTTCCCTTTCCGAGCCTTTCTGCAGCTGAAAGGCTGTTCTCCAACTTCCGTGTGTCACCTGAAGGGTGATCCCTGGGCCCAGCCCCCAGAGCTTCTGATTTAGCAGGTGCTGGGTAAGGCCCGGGAATTTGCATTTCTAACAAGTTCCCAGGTGACATTGACGCTGCTGCTTCGGGGACCACACTTTGAGAACCACTGGTCTGTGCTCTCAAGGGGAACTTCTGACCTTCCGGGGATCCTTTTTGAACTTCGTTCTTTCATTTATTCCTTCATTCAGCAAGTTTCTCCAGACCCACTCTGCAGTCCCCTCCCCTGCCCCAGTCCCCCTCCTACTGCAGGAGGAGTAATCGTTTATAAATTCTACCCCCATTCTGATTCCCTCCCACAATCTACTGACCATTTTTCATTTACTTCCCATTGCTGTTAGGATAAAGACCTCAAATCTTAACAAGTCCTTCAGCAGAGCTCCTTAACACTCACCCTGCACGTGAATCGCTGGGAATCTTGTTAAAATGCAGATTCTCACTCAGTAGATGTGGGGAGGGGCCTGAGCGGCTACATTTCTATGAAGCTCCTGGTGGTAAGATGCTGAGGTTGCTGCACTTTGAGCAGCAGTGGAAAAGTCTTCCTAAGGGTTAAAATGAAAATGCAACTTACTGATTTTCTTAATGATAATTGTGATCTTTCACTGTGTCCCTACTGTGTACTAAGCTCTGAGTGTAAATTGCTGTGTACATTACATCGGAGGTTGTGCATCCTTCCAAGTCCCCTGCAGGGCATGTGGTGGTAGTATTTCCATTTTACAGTAAAGAAACTGAGTCCCAGAGAGGTTGAGTGACACGTCCAGGTCCAAGGCCACTCAGGTGACAGGCCAGGTTTGGAACCTGGGGCTGTCTGGCTGCCTTTCCTGCCTTATGGGAATAAAATGCCATGCTTTCAACACAGTTCTGGGTTTATCAGACATAAATGGGACCCTCCCAGGGCACCCTGTGTGGGTGTCTCCCGTAGTTCTCCAGGGGTCTTGGGACCACACCGTTCTGAGTACCTAGATCTGTCACTCCTGGGGCATCCGAGCCAGTGAGAGAAGGTTCCAGGTACATTATGCCTGGAAAAGTAATGAGAGCTCAAGCTTCCTCTACTTGGAAGAGGTCTGATGCCTCCACTCCTGTTTGTCTTTCAAAGGCTGTTTTCACAGTGGCGTCATCCGGGCTGAAGGGGACGTGTTTTCACCTCCCAACCAGAACTGCACTGTCTGTGTCTGTCTGGTGAGTATCACAAGATCCCTGAAGCCTCGCGGGTGTTTTCTTAACCTTTGGGGGTTTTAGAGGAAGGGGGAAAGACCGGATGTTAAAGGTGAGCTCGTTGAATGGAGGGAGAGTTCTCAGGTTGTGGATTTTGGTCGGAACCTGTGGAATTTAAAAGCGTGGGGGATGGGAAACCTGTAGTCTGTGGAGTCAGGGAGGCTTTTGCTGAGCAGAAAAGAGCCAACAGGCAAACAGGGTCCATCTGTCTAGGAAGGGGAGGGGATGAAACTCCCTCGGAAACTTCCTACCAGGGAGGCAGTTTTTCTCTCCAGGCAAAATATTTGCCGGCACAATAAAGGTAGCCGTGTTGGGAGGGAGAAGGCTCATTACCAGACTCAGCTTGTTAAGAGTATTTTGCTTGAGGCAAATTCACTCCTCCAAGAATAGTTATTAAGTTCCTACCATGTGCCAGACCCAGCCAGAGGCTGTCCCTTGGATTGGATCATGAGCCCCCGGTGCATACCAGGAAGGGGCTTGGTGTTTTCCATCTAGCTCCTCACCCGAGGCTCCTGGCAGCTCTTCAGGGTCGGCTTTGCAGTCCCCATTCTACAGGTGAAAAGACTGAGTCTGGGAGGTGGCAGAGCTGGGATTTGAGCCGCGGTCTGTCTGCTTCCAAAGCCCAGGCTCTGCCCACCAACCCTCACTGCCTCTCATCATCTTTAAAAGCAGCCCTGGTCTGGCAGTGATGGCGGAAGCTGTAATGTAAAGGCGGGGCGGGGGGGGGCACGTAGATCGCTACCGCCACCCTTATTGAGCCCTTCCTGTGCGCCACACTTGTGAAGTGGCCAAGCGCTTTCGTGCCTGATCACAGTTCACTCAATCCTCAGCAACCCCAGCAGAGGTGCCCTTTCCAGCTCATCTCACAGATAGGGAGATGGAGGCTCAGAGAGGTGATATACTTTGCCCCAAGTCACACGACTTGGAGGAGCAGACCCTGGACCTCAGGTCTGGCTGACTCCAAAGCCGGGGGCTTTTTTGTCTTAACTTCAATTTTTTAAAAATTGAGTTTTAAATTTAACTCCTTGGCCGGTATTAGTCACTCGGTTCAAAACTCAGATGCACGGGAAGGTGTCTGTGGTGGAGTAACCTCTGTTCTCCACTTCTCAGCATCCTTCCAGAGTTTTGTATGCCATGGGAGGGAATGCCATGGTGGGGGCAATGCCATGGGGGGCAGTGCCATGGGAGGCTAGGCTCGTCCATTTTCATGAGGAAGGCAGCGTGCTCTGCTCTCTGGTCTGCCCCTCGTCTTGGAAAGGGGGATGTTGGAAACTACACCATAATAAACCCTGGTACTGGGTCCCAGCACAGTATCCTCGTGTGACCATGGTGGCATTTAAAGGTCTTGGATGGCGTCCCTTTTTTTTTTTTTTTTTTAATATTTATTTATTTGGCTGCGCCGGGTCTTAGTTGCGGCATGCGGGATCTTCATTGCGACATGCGGGATCTAGCCCAGACCAGGGATCGAACCGGGGCCCCCTGCATTGGGAGTGTGGAGTCTTAACTACTGGACCAACAGGGAAGTCCCAGGATAGCTTCCTTTAGGAGGCTTTCATGTGGGACAGGAATCCTGAGGGTGGTGTGAAATAGGGAACAAGCTGGTCTGTTGGGCCTGACGGTCTACCCTCCCCCACCCGTACCACCTCTCACCTCCTCAGGCTGGAAATGTGTCCTGCATCTCCCCCGAGTGTCCTCCCGGCCCCTGTCAGGCCTCCCCGAAGTCGGATTGCTGTACTTGTGTGCCAGGTAAGGGACTCTTTGTGGGGAGAGGACAGGGTGAATTTATGACGGGGGTGGAGCGGTGTCTTTAGAGTATGTTTTTTTGGGGGGGTTGGTGAGTGGAGGAGAGAGGAAGGAGATTGATTTCTGCTTTAGAAACTCAGATCAAATGAAGCATTTCAAAGTGCCCGTTTTAATTGAGCACCTACTGTGTGCATAGTGGTTTGGATGCTAGATTGGGCTCACAGCCCAGCCTGCCCCCTGCCGGGGTTGGTGCCTTTAACATAGACAGGAAGGGGTTTGGGTCCACCCTTGGCGTGGCTCTGTCCCGAGACTGGGAGGGGGTCTCCCCTGCCCCACTAATGAGTTGGTCCTTTGTTAAAATGTGGTTCTCTTTCCTGAGATGACCTCATGGCCGTCACTGCTGGCTCTGGACCATTGCTCTGTGGGGCCCTTGCCAGTCCTGATCTCATTGAATCCATGTGGCGCAGCCCTGAGGGAGTACTATTCTTAGCCCCATTTTATAGATGAGGAAACTGAGGCTCAGAGAGGTCATCACTGCCCAAAGACACACACCAGTGAGTAAAGGAGCAGAGCTTGAACTCAAGCTTACCTGATTTCAAAGCTAGTGTTCTTATTAAATACTATTTTTCCCTTGACTTTTGAATGCTATTTTAATTTTATTTATTTATTTATTTTTGCCACGCTGTGCGGCATGTGAGATCTTAGTTCCCCAACCAGGGATCGAACCTGTGCCCCATGCATTGGAAGTGCAGAGTCTTAACCACTGGACCGCCAGGGAAGTCCCAAATGTTATATTATTTTTAGTTAAAACATTTTTTGAACAGGCAATATACTCCCTGTGAGGTAGGAACTGTTAATCCCATTCTACAGATGAGAAAACTGAGGCTTAGGAGAGCTTAAGTATCTTGCCCGTAGTGAGTTGTGTAGCTGGGATTTGAACCCAGTGCCCTCTGACTAAAGCCAGGTGGGCCCCAGCAGGTTTTCAAGGTTGTTTTTACCAGCAGGGATGGGGGATCTTCATATGAGAGGCTCTCACTGAATCCTCCCTGCCTCCAGGGGCTGGCAGCATTCCCAGACCTTGCCATAGGTGTCTGGGGCCGTCTTTTTTCATTTCTTCTTTTCTCTTACTCTTTAGTTGTTCCGGGCTTCCCTTCCTTCTTGGTTAAGGACCTTAACTTGCATGTGGTTCATTCTCTGTCAGTTTTTTTTTTTTTTGGCCGCACCGTTCGGCATGTGGGATCTTAGTTCCCTGAGCAGTGATTGAACCTGTTCCCCCTGCATTGGGAGCTCGGAGTCTTAACCACTGGATGGCCAGAGAGGTCCCTCTCTGTCAGTTTTTAACTACCGGTGTACCTTTAGGTGAGGGTTTGGAGGGGAGCAGCGATTGGGCTTTTGGGTGTGGGTGTGCTGTGGAATATTGTGGGGGTGTGTTTTCTTCCCAGAGACACCCCCCCCCCACCCATTTGCTCCCCCTTTTCTTTAGCTGCCCAGAGATCTTGAGCTGCCTCTTCCTTTCTCCTCCGCAGTGAGATGCTATTTCCATGGCCGGTGGTATGCAGATGGGGCTGTGTTCAGTGGTGGTGGTGACGAGTGTACCACCTGTGTCTGCCAGGTAGGGGGCTGAGTGGGTGGGTGCTGGGGAGGGGGCAGGGCACACGACTTTCCCAGGATGCCTTGACCAGGAGAAGAGGAGCCGCCATGCAGCAAAAGGGAAACTGAGGCGAGAAAGAGACTAAAGGGGCCTTAGCATTCGCCAAGGCCTTCCCGCAGTCTCCTTGAAGTTCGTCCTTCAGCATTGCTATTTATAGAGCACCTACTGTGTGCCTGGGACAATGCTGGGCGCTGGGGACGCAGCTGAGCACAAGACAGCCCCAGCCGCCTCCGTCAGGGGCCCACAGCTAGGTGGGCAATGGATAGGGGAGAGGGGCTCTTAACCAGGCTGTGGGCTTCATTGAAGCCTACTCGGAGGGAGGACTGCTAAGCCGAGACCTGAAGGATGACTAGGACAACCTGGTGAGGAGCTGAGACAGGTGTGCCTGGCAGAGGGCACTGCGTGAGCAGAAGGCGGGAGGCGGGAGAGAGCAGGGCGTGTTCTAAGGCCTGGGGGTGTCCATCCTGGCTGGAGCCTGGACTGCGAGAGGGACTGGAAATGCGGCTGAGGCGGGGATCCTGTTTGGGCTGAGTTCCAAGAACAGGGCCTGGGGTGGGCCTCTCGTGTAAGTGGTTTTCTGAAGGAGTGCTCTCGGGAGAGACTGGCTGGGGAAGCAAGTCAGGCAGGGGGAGGGGCCACGAGAAGAGGGGTCTCGGGCTGATGCCACGGGGAGCTCTGGAGTGTGAGTGGCCCCGCAGAGGTGGGTGTGTTCAGAGGCCAGGGAGCTGGGCTCTTCTACCCCCAGCATCAGGTGGTTGTAGGTACTTACTTGCTCCCCGGGGAGTGGGGATGAATGAACCATCCAGGCACCTGGAGGACGTGACCCTCATCAGCCAAGGGCAGTGCTTAGGGGAAGGGGTCTGTGAAGGGGCAGCGATAGCCTCTGCGTCAGTCTCAGTCATGAAGGGCTTTGCCAGCCAGGCAGAGGGTTTGGACTTGGCAGAGCTGCCAAGGGTTTTAAGTGGTGGAGTGATGTGATCGGATTGGTGCATGAGAAAGTTCTCTGGCTGCAGGTGAGAGTGGATTGGAGTGAGAGCAGAAAGCTGTTGCAGAAGTGAGAGGAAGAGATTCTGGAGGCTGTAGCTAGGGCAGCCGGGGGCCCTGCAGCCACGCCTGGGACCCTCTCCCAGCCTCGCCCCAGCCCCCAGGGAAGGACTCGCCGTTCCTTCCACTCTTGCTCCCTGGAGATTTGTCACTTTTAGGGGGGTGACGGCAGCCTGCCGGCCTCCTCTTCGGCCCTCACTGGTTTGTGCCCTCTGGCTCTCTTCCAGAATGGGGAGGTGGAATGTTCCTTCACACCATGTCCAGAACTGGATTGCCCCCGCGAGGAGTGGTGGCTGGGCCCTGGGCAGTGCTGCTTCACCTGCAGGGAACCCGCACCCATGACAGGTGAGGGCCGCTCAGCCCTGCATCCCAGGCTGCACCCAGCACCAGGCCTGGATGCCTGAGCGGGGGGAGGCTGAGCTTCACCCGCTGAGACTCTGTGTGTGTGTGTGAGTGCTCTCTATGTGTGTTGTGTGTGTCTGTTTGTGAGTGTGTATATTTGTGTGTTTTAAGTTTGTATATGAGTGACATCTGTGTGTGAGCTTGTGTACATGTGTCTGCGTGTTTGTGTGTGAGTGGTATCTGTGTGTGTGTTGTTGAGTGTGTGTGTCCGTGTGTTTTTGTTGTGTGTCTGTTGTATCTGTGTGCATGTGTCTGCGTGTTTGTGTGTGAGTGGTATCTGTGTGTGTGTTTATGAGTGTGTGTGTCCATGTGTTTTTGTTGTGTTTCTGTTGTATCTGAGTGCATGTGTCTGTGTGGGAGTGGTTTCTGTGTGTGTGAATGGGTGTGTTTGTGGGTGTGTGTGGACGTGTACGTTTGTGTGCGCGTGCCTGTGTATACCAGGCTCATGTCAGGCAGGAAAATTCACTAACTGAGGGAGCCAGGTGGCAGCAGCAGGCAGCTCTGGGCCCAGTGGGTGGCTGCGTGGACTCAGTGTGAGTGAGCAGAGGCGTCTGTCTGTCCTTGCTGGGTGGTGCTGTAGGTCCCGCAGGCATTCAGGACCCTCCTCGGCACTTCTGCCCACTCGTCCTTTCTCCCCCGCTGTCCCCTGGCCAGGCTGCTCTCTGGATGACAACGGGGTTGAGTTTCCGGTTGGACAGATCTGGTCTCCTGGTGATCCCTGTGAGTTATGCATCTGCCAGGTGAATGACAACCTGCGCGCCTTCAGCTGCTTTCCCCACCCTTCCCCGTCCCGGGCCGGGCAGCCCTGCCCCTGCGGAAGCGGGGCCACCTCAGGCCTGTCCCAGTCTCGCTTCCATGCTATCAAATCCCATTTTTACAGAAGGGGCTGGGATCCAGGCTATTCTGTCCTCGGTAGATTTTCAGGATGACAGAGCTTGGCAGTCTGTCTGTCGTAAGAGTGCTGTGTGACCCACCGTGCATGTGCGGGGAGCTGCTGGCCTATGGAGCTGGAAATAGGATTCCCAGGAGCAGGTTTTCGCCGGGCACGGATAACAGAGGGAGCTGGGCAGCCCGAGGCCTAGTAGTTAAGGCCTTTTCTGTGAAATTGCGAGGCTTCCTCCATTAATGTGAGTCACTTGACCTCACCTCATCAGAAGTGGGTGAGGGTGCGTGAGTTTGAGAGTCAGATTGACAGACATGCAAACACAGCTATTTGCCAAGAAACGCGATCGTTTTAGCTCATGTTCAAGTACGGTTGGCTTTCCTTTCTACTTTAAGAGAGTTTTTAGTCGCTTGGAGCTTAGAGCTTTATTTCTCAAAATGAGGTCCCTGCACTGGCTGTGTCGTTGCCATCACCAGGGGAGCCTTGGTAGAACCTCAAGGCTGCCCGGGGCTCGGACTCAGAATCTGCATTTTAATCCTCGGACTCAGAATCTGCATTTTAATCCCCCGGTGACTCGCGTGCACATGAGCGCGTGAGAAGCGCGGCCTTCAAGTCCCTTTGATATGCCATTTGTTTAAAAAAGCCTTAGACCCTTAGAAAACTTGGAGACGTTTCACTGGAATTAGAGTGGGGAGCAAAGTACATCCGCTGCCTTTTTTCTCCTTCAGGACTGATCTAGGGCACTCATATTACAAGAAAATAACACGAAACTTCAACTTCTTACGAAAAAAAAAAAAGAAACTGTATATGGCGCTTTCATCTTCTGAAAGACATTTCCGGTGGAATAGCTTTCTATAAAAATAGGATTTTATTGGACTCCGTAGATTTGGGGTGAGCCAGGGTTTCAGGGAAACTCGGAGAAGAGTTTGGATGAGGTTGTGGTGCAGCCTTGGCTGCTGCGGCGAAGGGAGACGGGAAGCCGAGGAGACCAAAACCCCAGCTCCGACCTTCCCCCTCTGGGATATGGGAAGGCTTTTTTCTGGAAGGCTCACACCCCCTTTCCCAAGTAGCCGGTCCTCTTTGGGGAACCCCTGCCACCTCCCAGCTGCATCATGGCGCCTCTTAGGGCAGGCTCCGGCCAGTTTGCAGCACCACCCTTTCTTTTGGGGGCCTGTGGGGTGGGGAGGTGGGGGCTGGCGTGGCAGGTGGGGTCTTGGTGAAGTTCTTCCTCCCTTCAGGCAGATGGTTCAGTGAGCTGCAAGAGGACAGACTGTGTGGACTCCTGCCCTCACCCGATTCGGATCCCCGGACAGTGCTGCCCCGACTGTTCGGCAGGTGAGGCCCTGCCTGGGAGGCCGGGGACGGCATAGCACCCCTGGCCCCCACATCAGGGGTCACCCTGTATCAGGCTTCTCTGTGCAAAGCACCACACATGCTTCGTCTCTGCTCATCCTCGCAACAACCGCATGGGGCAACCCCATTTTAGAGATGAGGAAACTGAGGCTCAGGGACGGAAAGCAGTTTGCTCAAGGGAGGCCCTGTCTGGGTGCTGGAAGCAGATATGAAGATATGCAGAGCTTGCAGCCTAGGCGGGGTGATAAAGGAACATACCTGTGAGACAATTAGAGAACAGGGAGAGGAAATTAAAGTGATCCTTTATGTTTTAATAGTAATTTTCACCTTTTCCATTATTTCAGAAGTGATATTTTATTATAGAACATTTAGAAAATACAGAAAGCAAAGAAAAAAATTAAAAAGGACCCATTATCACTGTTAACTTCATGGTTTTATCTTCCTAGTCTCTTTTTTGTGATATAACATCAGTATCTATATATACCTCTATCTCTATAACATATCTGTAACATGCATCTATATCTATATATCTATCATGTCATAGATATATAGCATATCATAGATGTTTGTTATATCTTTTTTCTTCTTTTTTGGCCGAGCCACACGGCTTGGGGGATCTTAGCTCCCTGACTAGGGATGGAACCCGCACCCTTGGCAGTGAAAGTGTGGAGTCCTAACCACTGGACTGCCAGGGAATTCCCTATATATTTTTTCTTATAAAATGTTTCTCTACTGTCCCATCACCTGCTTTTTTTTAAAAATAAATTTATGTATTTATTTTTTATTTTTAGCTGCATTGGGTCCTTGTTGCTGTGCGCGGTCTTCCTCTAGTTGTGGCGAGCGGGGGCCACTCTTCATTGCAGTGCGCGGGCTTCTCATTGCGGTGGCTTCTCTTGTTGTAGAGCACGGGCTCTAGGTGCGTGGGCTTCAGTAGTTGTGGCATGTGGGCTCAGTAGTTGTGGCTCGCGGGCTCTAGAGCACAGGCTCAGTAGTTGTGGTGCTCGGGCTTAGTTGCTCCGCGGCATGTGGGATCTTCCTGGACCAGGGCTCGAACCTGTGCCCCCTGCATTGGCAGGCGGATTCTTAATTAATTAATTAATTTATTTTTGGCATGTTGGGTCTTCATTTCTGTGCGAGGGCTTTCTCTAGTTGCGGCGAGCGGGGGCCACTCTTCATCGCGGTGCGCGGGCCTCTCATTATCGCGGCCTCTGTTGTTGTGGAGCACAGACTCCAGACGCGCAGGCTCAGTAGTTGTGGCTCACGGGCCCAGTTGCTCCACGGCATGTGGGATCTTCCCAGACCAGGGCTCGAACCCGTGTCTCCTGCATTAGCAGGCAGATTCTCAACCACTGCGCCACCAGGGAAGCCCATGGCAGGCGGATTCTTAACCGCTGCGCCACCGGGGAAGCCCACCATCACCTGCTTTTATACGTACCAGTATGTGATAAATATCATCAAGGTGGCAGCACTCAGATGGGGCCTCTGTGGGCTTCGGGAAGCAGAGAGGGGAGCTGTAGGGGACCCTCCTGGAAGGTGGGGTTTGGGATTCGATTGAGTGGAGAGGAGCAGAGAGGACAGCCGTGGTGCCTGGCACCCAGGTTGATTCTCCGGGTCCCTCATCCTGATCCTGCCAAGTGAGGGGGTAGGAGGAATGGCTGGCTCCCTTCCCTGGGGGAGAACCTTGAAGTAAAGACACTATGATCCCTTTGCTGAATCCAGCGAGAAAAAAGTCAGCACCCAATCCAGACATATGTTCTGTCCCTTCCCCAGCCCCCTGGGCAAGTGTCTAGAGAGGCCGTTGGCCTGACCTTTGCTGCCTAGAAACACCTTGGACTTTCTTCCTGGCAAAGGCCAGCCATTCCCTGGCTGGCCCTCACCACATGCTCTCTCTGGCAGGCTGCACCTACACAGGTAGAATCTTCTACAATAACCAGACCTTCGCGTCCGTGCTGGACCCGTGTCTGAGCTGCATCTGCCTGGTACGACCCCCCAGACCCGACCCCTGTCTGCGGAAACTCCCCAGAAATAGCCACCAGCTCCTGAACCCTGGAGGCAAGATCCAGAGACCTCCAAGAGAATGGTCACTTCTGGATCATGGTGAAAGCTGGCTCCCTTCAGCCCTGCCCGGGGTGACTCTTTACCCAGGACCAGAGAAATACTTTTAACCCTGCCTGGCAAAAGTCCTTTGCTTCTGGGTGACCAGGGAGGGTCTTGGGGGCCTTACGGTATAAAATATGGCCCAGGGATTCTCCCTGAGAGTGGAGGTGAGGAATGCAAACCCAGGACTCTGTACGGAATCTTTAATATACTCACATTCTCGAGCCCCTGCCATGTGCCAATCCCTGATCTCAGCACGACCTGTTAATCCATGGGGAATCCTATGAGGTGGGTACCTCCATCCCCAGCTGCTAGGTGAGACAACCGGGCACAGAGACCCCCACAACTAGTCAAGTGAAGTGCCAAGAATCAATTCTAGTATCCTGAGTCTGCTTCAGAAAGCACACTTTTACCCCTAAGCCATA
Organism: Balaenoptera acutorostrata; assembly: GCF_949987535.1. Lineage (NCBI taxonomy): Eukaryota > Metazoa > Chordata > Mammalia > Artiodactyla > Balaenopteridae > Balaenoptera > Balaenoptera acutorostrata. The sequence continues at coordinate 10,468,473 of NC_080072.1, forward strand.
CTGCCTCTCAGTCTAAATGACAGGAATATCATTTAGTATTTGGAAAATGGAAAAAATAAGTCCTTATTGCTTGTCATGCTAGAAATGTTTCATGCCGATGGGGCTTCTTTGCTGGCGGTGGATGAAAAGGGACAGGTCTGCAGAAAGATCGAGAAACTTGGGGTGAACATCTCTGGCCTCTGAGTGGCCCTGTTCGTTCACAGCCATGTGCTTTGGGGAGCTTTGGTTTCTGGGTCCTTCCCCCTAAGGTTTTGGTACTCAGCTTCCCTGGGAGGTTCATGGATTTGTTCGACAGGTAGCTGTTGACAGAGGAGCTCTGAGGACAAGGCTGGGCCTGGGGGGCTTGCGTTCTAGTGGGAGGACAGACTCTAACTCAGTCTGTTCCCTCACCATGGACCTCTCACCTGACCTTGATGGCTCCGATGGGCACCCAATGGCCATGTGATGTGTCCTTCATGAGTGACCCATCAGCCCCCCAGAACAAAGGGCCTTCAGCGTTTTCTGTGTCCTGCAGCTGGGCTCGGTGGCCTGCTCGCCTGTGGACTGCCCCATCACCTGCTCCTACCCTTTCCACCCTGACGGGGAGTGCTGTCCAGTGTGCCGAGGTGAGTGGGACCAGCCACCCCTCGTGCAAGGCCCCTGAGTGGGCCTTGGCTCTCACGGCCCCTGTCTCCTCTGCCCCTGCAGACTGCAACTACGAGGGGAGGAAGGTGGGGAACGGCCAGGTGTTCACCTTGGACGATGAGCCCTGTACCCAGTGCATATGCCAGGTGAGCTGGGCCTGGGGACCCTGGACCTGCCGGGCCAGGGGCTGCTTCTAGCCTTTTGTCCCTTTGTGAAACTCGGAGCCCCTTAGCCAGTGTACGCCGGTCTTCCGCCTGCCATTCTTCAACTTTAATTACCTGCGGGGATACCTTCGGATTTGACGGTGTCCTCTACCTTTGTTGTTTCCTTAAGGCGGCCCCACTGTGTTTGGCTTCACCTGTTGTTCAGGTGAGGGTCAGGCCCTGCAGCTTCTGCCCCAGATCTTTCCGTGGGTCCAGCTGCTGGTGTAATAGGTCCTTGAGGGCGCTGCTGTGGAGGGGTGAGATGCTCCGGGTTTCTTCACGTGTCTCCTTCTGCTTCCCCAGCTGGGAGAGGTGAGCTGCGAGAAGATGCCCTGCCAGCAGGCCTGCTCGGACCCCTCCACGCCCCCCAGGGACTGCTGCTTCTCCTGTCCAGGTAAGCGGCCTCTGCATCCTGGAGCCTCACCACCGTCCTTTTCCACTTTGCTCTTCCGCCCAGAAACACAGAACTTGTACAGGGCTGGATGTGAGAAACCCAGGCTCAGAGAGGGAACGTGGCCTGCTCAAGGTCACACAGCCAGCACGTGGTGTGCCCAGGCCCAAGCCGGGGCTTCCTGACCCTCGTCAGTGCTGCGGCACAATGTGCCGTGGCGTCTGCCGAGTCTGTTTACTGTTCCTTTTTCTTCTTCATTTCCTCCTTTCTGAATCTCTTCCTCTGCTTTCTTCCTTTTTTAAAAATTAGAATTTAGGAACTGAATCAACTTTGCAGAAGAATAATTGCTAATATATATTGAGTATCCATTATGTGTCAGGGAACATCATGTATTGAATGTTATTTCTTTTTTTAAAATTGTGGTGTAATTGACACGTAACATTATATTGGTTTCAGGTGTACAACATAACGATTCAATATTTGTATATATTGCAAAATGATCACCACAGTAAGTCTAGTTAACATCTGTCACCCCACATAGTTACAAAATATTTTTTTCTTGTGATGAGAACGTCTATGATCTAATCTCTTAGCAACTTTCAAGTATAGTATTTCAATACAGTATTATTAACAATAGTCACTATGCTGTCCATTATATCGCAATGACTTATTTATTTTGTAACTGAAAATTTGTGCCTTTTGACCCCCTTCAGCCATTTTGCCCACCCCTCTCCTCCCACCTCTGGCAACCACCAATCTGTTCTCAATATCTGTGCACTCAGTTTTTAAAAAAAAAAACGATTCCACATATAAGTGAGATCATATGGTATTTATCTTTCTCTGATTTATTCATTTAGCATAATACCCTCTCGATCCATCCACGTTATCGCAAATGGTAAGATTTCATTCTTTTTTGTGGTTGAATAATGTTCCATTGTGTGTATATATATATATATATATATATATATATATATATGTATGTATACACCACATATTTATCCATCTTTATCTGTTGATGGACACTTAGGTTGTTCCCATGTCATGGCTATTGTAAATAATGCTGCAATGAACCTTGGGGTGCATATATCTTTTTGAATTAGTGTTTTCATTTTTTTTTTGGATACATACCCGGTAGTGGAATTGCTGGATCATATGGTAGTTCTATTTTTAGTTTTTTGAGAAACCTCCATACTGTTTTCCACAGTGGCTGCACCAGTTTACATTCCCACCAACAGTGCACGAGGGTTCCCTTTTCCCTACTTCCTTACCAACAGTTGCTGTGTCTTGTCTTTGTGATGACAGCCATTCTGACACTTGTGAAGTGGTATCTCATTGTGGTTTTGATTTGCATTTCCGTGATTAGTGATGTTGAGCATCTTTTCATGTCCCTGTTGGCCATCTGTCTGTTTTCATATGTCTTATTTCATTTTCACAGCAACTCTTCGTGATAGATATTATTAGCATCCCCATTTTCCAGGTGAGGAAACTGAGGCACAGAGAGGTGAAGTGAGGTGCTCAAGGTCACACAGCTGGCTGACAGTAGAACCAGGATTTGAGCCCAGAGTCCATGCTTTTAGCTACTCTGCTACATTGACTCCTGAAAATGATTCACATCTGTTTGTCTTTCTCCATCATGAGTGTTTGTCCATGTGCATCTTTTTGCAGAGGTATAAACAGGACATGGACAACCTACTGTAACACACAGTTTCAAAATATTGATGTAGCCCACAGCTGGCCATTTAAAAAAGCTCCCAAATATTATGGTTTGCTTACCCCTTGCCTTTTTGGTTGACATTGAGGTGGTTTCTTTCTTCTTCTTCTTTTTTTTCTTTTCTATCCATAATGGACCCACTGTGAAAAATCTTTGGTCAGACAACTTTTGTTTTCAAATTTTGTGAATTGCATTCAGACCCTGTGGTTAATAGGTGCAGTAACTAGGTCACAGGGTGTCGGGAGTGGTTTGGTGACTCCTAGGGCATGACAGCACGTTACCAGATGGGGTCCTAGAGAAAGGGGAAACTTACAGAGACGTAGCTGGTGCCCCATATGCCCACCAACTCTACACTGTGTTTTGAATTTAATTTTTCCAGTTTAACATGTCCATAAAGTACCTTACCGGTGGCTATTGTACATGTTTTAAACTTCCAGGAAGACAGTGAATTTTTCCACGGATTTGTGGCCTGAATTTCCTCTTGTATAAAATACCTCTTTAACTCCTTTGACCTTTTGAAGAGGACATCCTGTATTTAGGGCAGCTCTTCAGTTCTGTGGATGGAGAGCTGCTGTCAGGACTGCTGGGGCTGGAAACATCCTGATCCCATACAGTCATTATGTTGGGAACTGTTGAGTGATTATAGATTCGACCTTAACCAGCACAAAACCCTCTGCAAGCTGATGGATATTATTCCCCTGCTTTCTAGAGACTAATCATTAGCTAAGGTGCCAGGCAGTGTATGGAGCATTTTACCTGTATTGTCTCATTTAAATGCCCCAGGAATGTTTATGCATGGGTGCTCTTATTGTCTCCATTTTGCAGATGGGGAAATGGAGGCTCAGAGAAGTTAAGTTCCTGTCTTTTTAAAAAGAATTTATTTATTTTTAAATTTTTTTTGGCCGTGCCGCACAGCTTATGGGATCTTAGTTCCCCAACCAGGGATGGGACCCGGGCCCCATGCAGTGGAAGTGCCAAGTCCTAACCACTGGACCGCCAGGGAATTCCCAAGTTTCTGTCTTTAAGGCCACGTTCTAGGTGGTAGTGTCGTCGGACTCAGGGCCAGGTCTCTCTGATTCCTCACCCCATGCTCGTTCCCATTCTGCTCTCCTGCCTCCTGATGGGAAAACTGAGGCCCAAAGAGGTGAGATGCAGAGCCCACCTCCTTCTCCTGGGGCACCTACCTCAGCTGCGTTCACCATGTGCGAACTCATTTTAAGAAGAAATGCTTTTTATTGAAATACGAGGTGAATTGTTTCCTTTTGATAATTAAAAAAAAAAAAAGAACAGCTTTCTTGAGATATAATTCACACACCGTGTAAGTCACACGCTCGAAGTACACAATTCAGTGGTTTTTGGTAAAGTGGTTTTTGTGATTATCCTTTTGATGGTTTATATATATATTTCAATTGAGGTATATTTGATGTACAATATTATATAACTTTCAGGTGTACAGCAGGGTGATTCACAATTTTTTAAAAAGTTATAAGTTATCTTTTGATGATTTTTAAAATGTAATCATTCCAGTTTGTAATGTGTTTACCAGCCTCCGTCTCCTCCCTGATCATACCTTTCTCCAATATTCTTCCTTCCTTCCCTTGTTCTCCCGCCATGGATTAAGCCCTTATGATGCGCTGGCCTCCAGGCTGAGACTTAAAAACAAATTTTTTCAATAGACTTTTTTTTTAAAAGCATTTTTAGGTTCACAGCAAAATCGAGCAGAAGGTTCGGACAGCTCCCTGAATCCCCCTGCCCCCGCCCCACGCACAGCGCCCCCTGCTGTCAACATCCCCCACCAGATGGTACATTTGCTACAATTAATGAACCTACTCTGACACATGATTGTCACCCAAAGTCCAGAGTTTACATTTGGGTTTAGGCTGAGACCTCTCAGGCTCCGTTTCATTCAGTCCTCATTGTGTGGCCTATGTGGTCATCCTGTTATTATGATGCCCATTTTACAGATGGGGAAATGGAGGCCCAGGGGAGTTATGTGCCTCACACAAGGTCACACAGCCAGTGCCTTGGTGAACTGTCTCCCTCTGCTCATGGTTCCTTTTGGGTCTTCCCTTCCTGGAGGCAGGAGCCGGCGGGATCCCCCAACCCCAGCTGCCGGTGCACAGGGACCCTCAAGGGACAGAGCTGGGGCACTGTCCTCGGTGCAGCTCATCCCAGACCTGCCTCAGTTGTAGGGAAGAACCATTGTGCATCTTCTTGCCCCGCCCCCTCTCTAGATTCCCTGGAAGAAAGCCGGGGTCTCTCCCCTCGTGGAGACGTTGAGTTCAGCAAAGTGGCCCGGACCCCCCGTGGAGACCCCGAGGCCCTGCTCAACTGCAGCTCCTGCCCGGGGCCCCCAGCGGTGTCGCCTCAGAGGCCAGTGCTCCAGCTCCTCCAGCTCCTCCTGAGAACGAACCTGTCCAACATGCAGACTATACCCGTGAGCCCCTCAGGAGCGCAGGCCTTACCCTCACCCCCTTTGGGGCCTGGGGGCATGTTCCCAGGGGAGCCCTGGGCCTCCCAGCCCCCTCGGCCCTCACCAGGGCCTTCAATCCCTCCAGGAGCCTCCTCTCTACCTCCGGCCTCTCCCGGGGCTCCCGGGCCACCTCCTGTTACTCCAGAGCCCTCATCCTCAGCCTCCGGGGCCCACACCGCATCCAGACAGCCTTCTCTGCCTGCCACCATCTGGCGTAGAGCCTCAGCCCTTTCCACGATGGGCCCCAGCCCCTCAGAGGCCCCCGTCGCTATCCTCAGGCCTCGCAGACTGTCTCCAGCCACCTCCAGACTCTCTGCAGCCCTTGCAGCCACAGCCAGCCCTGGCCCCCAGGAGCCCACCATGGGGCCCTCACCGGAGGAGGAGTCCACAGTGTAAGCAGGCCTCCGTTTCAGGGCCGTGCCCGGGAGACGCCAGACAGAGAAGACTCTGCCAGAGGCCCTGGGAGCTTGCAGGGCGGCTCTGGGGGCCGGTGAGGCTGCTGACTCCTTCAGGACCCCTGGCGGGGATGCAAAACCCTCAGGGCCCGATGTAGCCTTGCTCCCAAGAAGCATCTGGGATGCGCTGTGAGAATCCAGCAGCACGTTCTCCACCATCAGCATCCTCCCTGGGCTGCGTGGGCCGCCTGTCTTCTGAGAAAGGTTGGGGCGGCTGAGTCCCTCCTCTGGAGGAGGAGGGTCCGAGGGGCCTGGGATTCCACTGGGATTGTGCCACCGGCTGTCATGTGTCCTCACCCGAGGTTTCCTGATTAAAATCTGTCTCGGTCTCCCCCAGGCTGCCCTGCTCATTCACTTCTCGCCTTTGGAAAGGTGGGAAAACGTCACTGCAAGCCCCCAGGTGATGAGCTAGTGCCCACCTCAACCCCCAGCTTGGGAGAAAAGCCTGCACAGACCTGGGGCTAGATTGGGAGGGGTCTTAGGTAAGTACCTGGTGGCCTTTGATGCTAGGAGACTTCTAAAGTGAGGGGGCGGGGCTTCCCTGGTGGCGCAGTGGTTGGGAGTCTGCCTGCCAATGCAGGGGACACGGGTTCGAGCCCTGGTCTGGGAAGATCCCACATGCCGCGGAGCAACTGAGCCCGTGAGCCACAATTACTGAGCCTGCGCGTCTGGAGCCTGTGCTCCGCAACAAGAGAGGCCGCGACAGTGAGAGGCCCGCGCACCGCGATGAAGAGTGGCCCCCACTTGCCACAACTAGAGAAAGCCCTCGCACAGAAACGAAGACCCAACACAGCCATAAACAAATAAATAAATAAATTTAAAGTGAGGGGGCGGAAAAGACGGATGGAGAGGCCTTCGCAGGTTGGGTTCCCTGGGAGGGAATAGTAGGCAGGTGGAGTCTTAGGGCCTGTGCTTAGCTTTAACATCTGTGGGCCGAGGGAGGCAAGCAGGAGGCAGGGGTGGCGCCCGGCGGTGGCACGGTCTCAGCCAGCCCCCTGTGGAGCTCTGAGGCTGGGCTGGCCTTCAGAGTCAGCCCGAGTTGGGGCAAGGGGACAGGGCTTTGTGCCCCCATGTTGGCCAGTAATTCTATCTGCGGGGAGCGGGCCCAGGACAAGGCAGTTCCCTGTGAGGGCTGATGGCTGAGAGCTGTCGGTCAACAACCTTCCCTGCGGCTGGGGTAATAAATGCGTCTATCCTCAAGGGGGCATCTGGACGGTGCAGCCCAGTTCCCATGACAGCTGGAAAGAGGACAGTGCTAGCATCGTTGGGGGAAAGTGAGATGGGGGTGGAAGACAGAGAACTATGCTGTCACCGTGTCACCAACTTGCTATCCCTGAAACCCAAGGGGGCTGCAGAATAACCTGCACCTACACTGGCGTGGGCCATCCTCCCCTTGCCTCTTCTCTGCCCTGCTGCTCACCACGTATCCCAGTGGGGAGCGTCCCCAGTGGGAAACGTCCCCAGCGGGGAGCGTCCCCAGTGGGCACTGGCTGCAAAGGCCATCTGGGTTATCCACCCCAGGTGTTAGTGTAGGGAGGGGTCCTAATCCAAGCAGGATGGCAGGAATAATGAATTTGGAATTAGGGACATGAAAACCAAAGACTTTAGGGATGCAAAGGACTTAGAGACCATCTTACTTAGAGACCAGTTAAGACACAAAGGGTGTGGTTGAATGAGGTCTGGGGTGCCACGAAACCCATGTTTGAGCCCTACTCGCTGTGATTAGCCGTGAGACCTTAGGTCTCGGTTCCCTCATCTGTATAATGGGATCACAACAGTCCTTCCTCATGCAGTTGAGATGATAGCATATAATACAGACTCCGTAAGTCTCGGGGCTTTGTGCTTGTGACCTTGGGCAGCCCGCCCACCTTCATGATGCCACTTGGGGTCTAACTTCAGGATGAAAGTGTAGAACACTGACTGGCTCTGCTCCTCAAACAAGCCAGCTCTCAACATGGTGGAGGCTCAGAGTCAGGGCCAATTTTCTCACCGCTATCCCTCTGTTCAATAAAGGATGCAATTCAAGTTTTATTACTAGTCTCCCCTCTCCATAGAACTCAGGTAAATGGTGTTCATTTTGAACATTAAAAAAAAAAAAAAAGGCTGGGGCAGGGAGTTCCCTGGTGGCCTAGTGATTAGGACTCCGCACTTTCACTGCTGGAGCCTGGGTTCAGTCCCTGGTCGGGGAACTGAGATCCCGCAAGCAGCGTGGCGTGGCCATAAAAAAAAAAAGAGGCTGAGGGGTGGGGGGGCGGGAGGACAGCTGTAGACACTTCCCTCAAGTCGGTCCAAGTATAAAAACATGATTATCTGAGACATTCCTGTCCCCCGCTTACAGCTGAGACCACAGAAGCCCAGAGAGGTCAGGAGAGTGTCCGAAGGTTGCACAGATTAGGAAGGCTGATCTGGGAGGAGGGCTCTGGGCTTCGGACTCCCAGTCTGGGCTTTTCCCCTTCAAGTCGCATTTGGTTGGCTTGTTCCGTTGGAGTTGCAGAGAGACACTTGATGGCTGCAGTTTATTCAAGGTGCCAAGACCGCCTTATCTTAGTTTGAGCTCCCCAAGGGCAGACCCGGAGAGAGAGATTTGGGTGAGAGTCACTGCCCCGGAAGGTGATCCCAGAGAGCACGGTGAGGGAGGGGGAAGGGAGACAGAGAAGGGAAGAAAACCAATCAGCTTTTGTTAAAAAGGTCACTGCCATGGGCAATTGGCACCCCTTCCTCCTGTGGACCCTCTGCGAGGTCATGTGGCACACACCTCAGAATTGTCCCCCGAAGGCCTGAGGATGCCACTCTTGTCCCTCTCTTGCTCTTGGGCTCCTGTCGGCTCTCCAGCATGCCCAGCTGGCCTCACCCAAGGATCACGCCTGCCTCCCGTCTGCTCGCTCCGGGCCTAAGAAGACCTGGGGGATGGGGTTGGGGAGGAGGTGCAGGAGCTGCTGCCTCTAGAGCACCCCGTGGCTGGGCCAGGGCTCTCACCACCCACACCGTGGCCACCACAGGCCCTTCTCAGGACCACTGAGGGCAGCTCGGAGCTCTCCTCCTCCCCCTCTCCCCAACCCCCTGACCCCCCACCCCGTGAATAGGCAGTGCCATTGTGACATGTTAGGAGGCCTTGGTGGGACCCAACTTGGTAAGAACATGTTCTGCCTGCGATAAGCCCCAGTGTGATGCCCCCTGCCCAGCACTGACTGGCACCAGGAGGCCAGAGGACCACCTTCAAGACCCCAGATGGGCACAGAGTGCTTTTTTTTTTTTTTTTTTTGCCGCACCACTCGGCTTGTGGTATCTTAGTTCCCTGACCAGGGATCGAATCCTGGTTCATGGCAGTGAAAGCACCGGGTCCTAACCGCTGGACCGCCAGGGAATTCCGGGGCACAGAGTGCTTTTAATGAGTGCATGAGCTGGTCTGAATCTTAGCAGCCTGGGCTCCAACAAGCAGGTGTGTGTGTGCGGGGTGTTTGTTCTTGGGGACGTACACCCTGCATTTCCCTCTAGCTAGGAGTCCATATGTCGGGTTCTCGGAAGCACTAGAGCAGTGGTCCCCAGCAGTTTGGCATCAGGGACCGGTTTCGTGGAAGACAGTTTTTCCACGGGGTGGAGCTGGTGGTGGTTCAGGCGGTGACGTGAGCGGTGCAGAGTGGAACATGAGGCTTCGCTCGCTTGCCTGCCGCTCACCTCCTGCTGTGCGGTACGGCCCGTGGTCCCGGGGTCGGGGACCCCTGCAGTAGAGGACGCGGAGGATGGGCTGGAGCCTGTTCCACAGGGTCAGTGTGACTGGACCTAGGAAATTCCCGAAGGGCCAAATGATCGGACCCGGTTCAAGAGACCTGCTTTTGGAGTTTATCAGATAAATGGGCTTGAGGACAAACCACAGTAGGTTTCAAGTTAGGATAAACTTTCAAAGGTTTACAAATGCCTTTCATTAACTTATTTTGAATGTGTAGTACATCCCATCACTAGAAATAAAGATGTGTAAAATTGTTTCAGTGAGGGGTCTCCCCATCCCCACATCCACCGAGGCTCCCCCTTCCCTCCCCACCACTTTTTTCTTTTTTAATTATTATTTATTATTTATTTATCTATTCATGGCTGTGTTGGGTCTTCGTTTCTGTGTGAGGGCTTTCTCTAGTTGTGGCAAGCGGGGGCCACTCTTCATCACGGTGCGCGGGCCTCTCACTATCACGGCCTCTCTTGTTGTGGAGCACAGGCTCCAGACGCGCAGGCTCAGTAATTGTGGCTCACGGGCCCAGCCGCTCCGCGGCATGTGGAATCCTCCCAGACCAGGGCTCGAACCCGTGTCCCCGCATTGGCAGGCAGATTCTCAACCACTGTGCCACCAGGGAAGCCCCCTCCCCACCACTTTTGTGGTGTCTGGTTCTTGGGTACCCTTTCTCTGTTTCTTTATGTATGTGCAAGCAAATCTTATTTTCTTTATAATTCAAAGATAAAATAGCATAGGCTCTGTTATCACCCGTCTTTCAGTTTGTTTGTGGTTTTTCACCGAACAGTCTCTTCTCAAGATCCTCCTGTCCCAGTCCCTAGCGAGCATCCTCATTTCTTTGCGCTTTGCAGCTGCGCAGTGGCTCCTGTGCGCACACAGCAGAAGTCATTTAACCGTCCCCTGGGGGCGGACATTTGGGTCGTTTCAAATCTTGCTCTTACAAAAGACGCTACCAAGAGTAACCTCGGCTTTACATCATTTTGCACGTGTGCAAGTCTATCTTTAAGATAAATTCCCAGAAGTGAAGTTACTGGGCCAAAAGGTATGCACATTTCTCATTTTGATGGATAGTGCCAAATGGCGCTCCTTAGGGGTTGTACCAACGGATGCCCCCTCCAGCAATGTGCAGGAATCCACGTTCGGCAGGGCCTGGGTTCCACAGATCAGAGCAGAGACCTATGAGATGAAAATAACACTCCTGGGGAATTCCCTGGCGGTCCAGTGATTAGGACTCGGCGCTTTCATTGCCGTGGGCCGGGGTTTGATCCCTGGCTGGGGAACTAAGATCTTGCAAGCCGTGTGGTGCAGCAAAAAGAAAAACCCAAAAAAACAAAAAACAAAAAACACCAAAACCACTCCTGGACGAGTATGAGTGGAAAAGATGGATTGAACTGAGCTTAGATCCCCGAGGCCCTCAGGAAATGGGGAAAGATGGATGGGGAAGAGGCCTGAGACCGTAGACAAGGAATGTGAATCCACCTTATCTTATGGAGCAAAGTGTCAGATCAGATATGTTAGCGTGGGGTTTTCTAGTATAAATGAGCTGTCTAATGGGATCCTTTTTAGATTCTGTCTGGATCCAAGCATCCCAGGGTTGAGGGGCTGAGCTGCAGCTGCCGGGGCTGAGAAGGGGGAACACGGGGTGGGGGGAGGGGATGGGGCCAGGAGCAGGAGAGCAGGAAGGGTCTGGCGAGACCTGGTTGCATCCCTGGAGCCTAGAATACTGCCTGGGGCATGGGGGGTGCTCGGGGAAATAGCAGAAACACAAACACAACAAGGAGCCAGGACATCATGAAATTCATCCCCAGAAGCCTGAGAATCCACCTGTTGGTCCCATGACCAAGTATGACTAGGACAGAATGTCAGTGGGGGTGAGAGTGGACCCATCTGTGGTCTTTTTTTTTCTTTAATCAATCAATTAATTATTTTTTGGCTGCATTGGGTCTTCGTTGCTGCTGGGCATGGGCTTTTCTCTAGTTGCGGAGACCAGGGGCTACTCTTTGTTGCAGTGCACAGGCTTCTCATTGCGGTGGCTTCTCTTGATGTGGAGCACGGGCGCTAGGCACGTGGGCTTCAGTAGTTGTGGCACACGTGCTTAGTTGCTCTGAAGCATGTGGAATCTTCCCAGACCAGGGCTTGAACCTGTGTCCCCTGCATTGGCAGGCGGATTCTTAACCACTGAGCCACCAGGGAAGTCCCCCATCTGTGGTTTTAACTATGGCCTCTCTCAAATCAGATCCACTCTTTCGTCTTATCCTAGTTGTTCCCTTTTAAAAAAATTATCTTGAGGGAATTCTCTGGAGGTCCAGTGGTTAGGACTCCATGCTTTCACTGCTGAGGGCACAGGTTCGATCCCTTGTCGGGGAACTAAGATCCCACAAGCTGTGCGGTGCGGTCAAAAAAAAGAATTATTTTGAATTCATCACTCAGTCAGCAAATATCTATTGAGCACCTCCAATGTGCCAGGCCCTGCTCTTGCTGCTGGGACTTCAACAGTTAAATGATCACAGTCTCTGCCTTGGTGGATCTGACACAAACACTCCCACTAAGGCATCATCTCCAGCTGTGCCCAGTGCCATAAAGGAAAGGAGGGCCACCCCATGAGAGGGTGGTCAGGGAGGGCTTCACAGGGAACTGATGTGTAAGCTGACACCTGCAGGATGCTAGGAGTTAGCAGGTCAAGAAAAAGGGAACAGCAAGCAAAGGGAACAGTGTATGCAAAGGCCTGGAGGTGGGGAAGAACTTGGGTATTTGTGGAGGTGGGTGAAGGCCAGGGAGGTGGGAGCTCAGGGTAAGAGGGATTAAGGTGAGACAGGGAAGGTCCATGGGGACCAGAGCATGCAGGGCCTTGAAGCCACACCAAAGATATAATGTCTTATTCCAAGTGCAATTGCAGAGCATTAATGAAAGGTTTGAAGCAAAGGAGGGTTGTGATCAAATTTATGTTTTAAAAAGATTGCACAGCTAGATAGGGTATAAGTGACATTGGGAAGATCTGGGGCATTGGGTAGGAAGAGCTCACCTCACCCTTCCTTGAGCCTAATATCTTGTATTTATGTGACAAATTACAAATTGGGGGATGATGTGACAAGAGTTCCTAACGCCATCTTGGGCATCTTGGCGCCATCTTGGGCACCCGGAAGTCCACCTCAGCAGGGAGGCCCAGCTCCAGCGCTCAGGCCGGTATCTCCAGCGGACAGCCTGGAACCCAGCAGAAGCAGGCGCTGTGGGAATTTTTCCAACGTGCACGCCGAGGAGCACAGGACTGGAATAGGTTCACCAGCAGAAGAAGAATTGGGATCAAGCTGAACTGAGTCAAAGTGAAACAGATCACTTTGCGGCAGGAGTTCTCAGCGCCTTTGATTGGGAACTGTGCCTTGTGAACCTCGAAGAAGGGCCTAGAATGTAGCCTGTTCTGTACTTACTTTGAAACTTTTTCATTCAACATTTTGCTACCAAAACCCATTCTGAGAAATGCTGCTCTAGATATTTCCTGGCTGCCTTTCTAGGGTAGGTTTGCCAATGGCATGTCAGCTCCCTCTCTCAACCTCTCCTTGGGGAATGGAAAACCATCCTCTTTCAATCACCAATGGGGAAACGGATCAGCTTGGTGTCCTGCACCCAGAGTACTGAGGGGCTCCCAAGGGTTAGTCTGCATCAACCAGCTCACCACAGGACAGCCTGGTAGATTGTGGGGTGTCAGCTTCTCTCACCACTCTGGCCCATGTCTCACGGTCATTACCGCCCTGCCTGCCCTACTTAGGAAGTCACCATCAGCGGGCACCTCTCCTTAATCTTTTTCCTTTTCTCCTTATCTCTACTTGGCTTTGGGGAAAATAAGAAGTTACTCCCTCAACCAAGAACTCAGGTGCTCTCTTCTATGAGGAGGCAACGGGCCTGGCATTTCTGGTCCCCAACTCCTTATATGATGCTCCCAGCTGGCCCAACCGAGGCCCATTCGTCTTCCCGGCTCTGTTACAGAGAGTGTGCTGCCACTGGCACTGTGTTTGGTGCTGTCCAAATGCATGTGGTCAGTTCTGTCCCCCTGCCCTGGCATTCTGACCCCAGTGATGTAAAGAGGAACACTGACAAAGAGACGCAACCCCATAAAGCATTTTCCAGGAGGTTATGATTTATTCTACGTTATTGGTGTGACAGGGAACAGGGCCAAGATTCCACCTCCACAATCCCAGAGGAAGAACAATCAGGAGAATTAGCTACATCGAAGAACAAACAGGGACAGAAACTAGGGCGGGCTCTTCCTGGGAAGTGGCCGGAAAGACTCGGGCTCAGGCCACGGGAGCCAGGCCGACCTGGTTGTTGGCCCTGTCAAAGACGGTGTAGTACTGGCGGATGAAGATGTCACCCAGGATCCAGAGCTCTCCGGAGGCGGTGGGGATGTTCATGCCCTGGAATCCGCTGGAGCAGCTTCCCTGGCTCTGGAGGAAAGGAGAATAAAACTGGAGCTGGGACACAGACCCAGCAGTGACAGGCACTGGGGCGTGAACATCCAGGGCCATGGTCCCCTGCCAGGCACGTGCAAGGAGGAGCTTCCTGGCTCGTGCCTGGGGACTTGGCTCTTCCTGGCCTGGGATCTGCCTGTATAAGGGGCTTACTGCACTCTTGGTTTCCAGGGATTACCAGACATTATCCAGTGTTTCTGGCAGATGCATACGCCCTGACGTCAGCATAGCAGCTACGGGCTTTAGGGAGAACTCAGCTGCCGGGAAGGATTTTGGAAGCCCTGGTGACGCAGCCTTTTCTCATTATTCTGATCCTGACCAGTGGCAAACGGGATCAGCTGTTAGTCCTTTTCATTCACTAAGTCACTGGGCCAGCAACCTTGGCTGTGTATTAGAATCACCTGTGGAGCTTTGACCCCCCTCCCCGTGCCCCACCTCCCACCATGGCTCAGGCCCCACTCCCTCCTAATTAATCAGCATCCCTGGGGGAGGGGCCTGGGCCTCCCTACTTCTTGCTGAATAACATCTACCCACTGGGCAAAACTAGTTTTCCATCCGGCATTGTAATTTTCCTGTGGCTCATCTGACTAAAGGTTTTTATTTGGTAGAGGCAATAGGAGCATCATAAGCCCTTACCCTATGGAAGCTGTGATTTCTATTTGCCCAACCCTTCGTAGCTTTGATGTGGCCAATCTCGCGTGATTACCCTAACCACACCCTGAGTGTGGGGAAAGCTCTAGCTTTTAGACGAGGAAACTGAGGCTAAGGAAGGTTGTAACTTGCTCAGTATCTACGGGCTAGTAATTGAGACCCAGAGCTTGGACTCTGGTGTCCAACTAAAAATCCTCTTTTCACATCATCAGCCCTTGCCTTGCTTTTTTCCCCCTGGGGGTGTTGCATCCCAATTCTCATTCATGCATTTATTTTTGAAGTGTTCTTTTTCTCCAGAGGCTGTCCAGAGCAGATGTTAGCTCCAGCTTGTGGAAGTGCACTTGCCCTTGTGCCAAGGGGGAGTATTGTGGCCACATGCTGTGCGGGCACATCTGGGTGGAAGGCTCAGAGCCCCCTTACCTGCAGGATGTAGGCCGTGGGGGGAACAGGGTACTGGATGCCGTTGATTGTGAAGACGATGTCGGGCAGGCTGTTGATGCTGGAGCAGCTGATCGCCATCTGGAAAGAGTGAGGATTAGAAAGGCTTTCATCCCTCCTGTGTGGCAGATCCGCCATCTGGGTCTAGAACAGGGCAGTCAGGGCTGGACTTACACTGCCGTAGGAAGTCTCACTGGCTCCAATGTAGCTCTGGATGTTGGCAATGGCATTGGTTGGGCCGGCCAGCAGAGAGGTACCGGTGTCAACGATGGCCTGGCAGCCACTGCTGCAAGCGATGGGCTCTCCACCCATGGTGATGCTGAGGATGAGATGCAAGTCAGGGTCCCCTGAGCCCCCAGGGGGTACATCTCCCAAGGAGGAACCAGGCGACCCTGGAGGGTCCCTCTTCCCCATCCTTTGGCCGATGCATAAAATTTCAGCTTCTCTCATTCACACACTCATTCATTCTATGCATTCATGTGTTCTACACATATTTACTGAGTGCCTACTCTGTGTTAGGCACAGGAGATGCAAAGCCAAACAAGATGGGTGCACGGTTTCTGGCTGCAGGGAGCTTCCACTCTAGCTGGATAGATAAGTTATGATCGAGGAGGAGCAGGGAACAGGAACACAAGCCGGGGTGAGGGTGGTGGTGTGGAGCAACCAGCGAAGGCTTCTCAGGGAAGCAGACGCCCAGAGGTTGCTGGGGAGGTGAGGAGTTGGAGGAGGACATCACAGGTAGAGGGGACAGAGGGTGGGGAGTGATGGAGACACTGGAGTGATGGCCAGGTAAGTCCAGCCCTGACTGCCCTGTTCTAGACCCAAGGGGAGCAGGGGCGGGAGTTCGAGGAACTGACGGGGTGTTAGCATGACTGGGGCAGACGTAGGGTGACCAGTGTGTCCCAGTTTGCCTAGGACTGTCTTGGTTTTAGTACTCAAAGACTGGCATCCCAGGAAACTGCTCACTCCTGGGCAAACCTGGGCAATGGGTCACCCTAGCAGGCCAGCTGGGGGCAGAACAGCCAGAGGATGAGGCTGCCTGGGGGCAGACAGGCTTTGAAGGGGAAAGTGGGAGGAAATGGTTTGAAACAACTTCTCTGCCGTTTTGCCCTGATCCTAGACCAAAAGTGACAGGCCCCCTAAATGCCGAGATGTATGGACAGGGGGGTCCTCCCCTCTCCCCAGGGATGCTGGTAGATTGTCCTGCCTCCTTGCTCAGAAGGGAAGTGGCTGTCTCATCCTTGCAGAGTGTCTGGGGGTTCCTGACAGCGCTCTTCCTCCTGTGACGTGCCCTTGTCAGGGTCTCTCTGGCTCGGCCAACCTCCGCCTTCTCCTCCTGGAGCACGTTTCCCTATGCTGCCTGTTCCAGGGGGATCCTGGAATTCTTAGTTAACTACGAGTCTGTAAAGAAATGAGGTCTGGGGCCCATGCCAGGATATTGCCCATCCATGGTGACCTCACCTGTCCACGGTGATCTGCCAATAACCCTCAACAGAAATAGGCACCCAGTTCAGGGTTCCCGTGTAGTAAGAAGAATCGATGCCACCAAACTGCACCACGCTGCCGCTCTCATCATCTCTATGGAAAGTGGAGGGGAAAAGGCAGGATTTCATTTGTTCATTCATTCATTCACTTATTCAACTGAACATATAAACTGTGGGCATTCTAAGAGCTACTCTTGATCGGACTCTTGCCGGTGCCAGGAGCCACGCAGAGTGTGTGACCCACAGGGCTTCCTGTAATCCTTACACCAAGATCCATGCCATAGTCACTATTGTTATTATTATTTCTATTTTACAGTGAGGAAACTGAGGCTCAGAGAGGTGAGGCAATGTGCCCAAGGTCACACAGCCAGGGAGTCGCAAAACCAAGATTAGAACCCAGGTCTTTCTGGTTCCGAAGTGTTGTGTGGTTTCCACTAAATGCTCTCTCTCATTGCTGTGGGGACCTCAAGAGAAATGAATGAATGACAGTGTCTGCTCTTAATAGTGTAGTTCATGGTTTGCCAACGTCTGGAGGTGTTTTTGATTGTCATGATTGGGTGGGGGTCGGGGGAGCCCCTGGCGTCTAGTAGGTAGAGGCCGGGGAGGCTACCAGACATCCCAGGACAGCCCCCAACAGCAAGGAATTATCTGGTCCAAAAATGTCAATAGTGCTGAGATTGAGAAACTCTGTTCTAGTCGGCCCCATGTGAAATATCTAAGTGCCCATAAAAGCAGATTATGTGTAAGAGCTGAAACTTGAATATTAAGTGGCCAAGAGGAAAAAAGGATAAAAGGGCCCTGCTGCTGTAAACTGCAGGAGTCCTGGTTACTGGAATATTCATTGTCTAAATCTCTGCAGTTTTCGGTTAGATAGGGAAACAAATGTAGATGACAATAAGAAATTAATCACTGAAGAACTGGACACGGACAGAACGTGACCCCAACTCACCCAACCCCACCCTGCCTTCCCTGTAAACATCTGACAGCATCTGTGACACAATGAGATGATAGCAGAACAGTCAATAACTAAAGGGAAGCACATCGATGGTGACAAATCGCTTCAAAAGAGAAGGATGTGAATGTCAGAGGAAAGTTGAGTGTCTTGGGAAAGTCGAGGACACACCCTCAGATATTCTGGCATAAACTTCTACTCAGCCAAAATCAAGACTTTGTAATTCCTTTTTCTTAGAATTAACTCATAGTCACACCTGGAACCTAGATTTTGTTAACTAATGAAAGAAACTTGCTTTCATCATTTAAAAGTTTCACTGTTCAAGATGTAAGTCCCGGGGCTTCCCTGGTGGCGCAGTGGCTGAGAGTCTGCCTGCCAATGCAGGGGACACGGGTTCGAGCCCTGGTCTGGGAAGATCCCACATGCCGCGGAGCAACTGGGCCCGTGAGCCACAACTACTGAGCCTGCGCGTCTGGAGCCTGTGCCCCGCAACGGGAGGGGCCGCGATAGTGAAGAGGCCCGCGCACCGCGATGAAGAGCGGCCCCCGCACCGCGATGAAGAGCGGCCCCCACTTGCCGCAACTAGAGAAAGCCCTCACACGAAAACTAAGAGACCCAACACAGTCATAAATAAATAAATAAAATAAATAAATAAAGTATTAAAAACTATTAAAAAAAAAAAAAAAAGATGTAAGTCCCAATTAAATCTTCTTTTCATTTTTTGCTATGGACTTTCGGCCCCAATTTTAAGTGGATTCACTTTAAATGGTGGTCTTCAGGAGAGCAAATGGCTAATGATATTTGACTTGTGTAAGGCAAGGTGACAAAGACTCTCGCTAGTAAAATAAGACGAATGAAGGTGGTTCATCAGAGAGGAATTTGGCACCATTCTCTCCAAAGATATACCTTAGAGAGCCTTAGACATTGACCTTTCCAATCCCCGGCTTGCCACGACTCTCTCCAGCCCACCCAGCCTTCGACAGCCCCCTGCTGGACCAGGTGACCGCAACTCCCTTGCCTAACTTACTTGCTCAGGTAGACGGAGAAGAGGTCTTGGGAAACCAGACCCTGGTTCCACATGTTGTCAAAAACAGGGGTGGCCCCGGAGGAGGAGATGCTGGGGTAGGCCAGACCCAGGATGCCGTCGAAGGGAGCGTAGTACAGGAAGGAGCCGGGCTCTGTCTCACTCAGGCCAAAGATCTGGTTGGTGTCGGAGATGCCTCCAACCTGGGTGGGGAAACCAAGATGTTCATAATCAGCTTGTGCTGGCTGAGCGCTGCGGGGTGCCAGCCCGGGCCCAGAGCATCGCTGGTTCATTTCGTGTAGGACTTGGCTTCCGGGGCATCAGGCTGGGAGGAGAGGAGAGGGATTATCCCTGGGAACGCTTGTTATTCCACTGGAAGTAACAGTCGAGGCTGATCTCCAGATGGGCACCGTCTGCAACTTGGTGTGAGAATTTGCTGCGGAACAGATGGTCACCGTGTGTTTGTGTTTCTGAAGATCGGATGCAAAGCAGACCCCAGGCAAATCAGAGCCCTTGACCCCTCCTGTGCCCTGGAAAATGGGGGTGCTTGTGGAGATTTTGTGACTCGAGGGGGGCTGTGGGTTGGGGGGAGGAGGAAGAAGAGGAGGTGCTAAAAGAGAACTGAGGCATTTTCTCCCTTCTCGCTGCCCCTTCCATAGCATTCAACTTGGGTGACTCTGAGGTTGGCTTCTGGCTCCAGGCACCCACCCCCTTACCACTGCTGCTCCTCCGCTAGAAATGTCTGTGGTGTCTCTGCCACTTTCCGCCTGCCCCAATCAGGTTACTTTTGGGATCACCGAGACCCGTATTGCTTGAATGACCTGGTTCTGGGGCGTGTGCGGTCCCTGGAAGCTGGCCCCAGGGCCGGGCAGGACGAGGTGGCTGGCCAGCGGGGGCTCACCTGGACTGTGTCGTATCCAAGGATGCCTGTCATGCTGCCGGTGCCGTAGGCGATGGAGAGCGTCTTGCTGGTGCCCTGGAAGGTGGAGGACTCCTGCGGGTTGAAGCGGTGGTGATTGGCTGTGAGGGCAAGAAGAGGCATTGTCAAACTTCAAAAGCTGAGCCAGAGTCATGGGCTGGGGGCGTCTTCCTGGGTGGGTGCCTTGGTTCTGGGCGGGGCTTTGGAGGAGAAAGCTAACTCATCTGGCTAACCATCTCGCTGACTGAAGGCCCTCCTGAGGACCCCCCAGGTTAACGCCGAGTGGAGCAGGCCCACAGCTGCCCGTGGTGATGTGCAGCTTCACACTCTCTCTGCCATTGGACTGAAATTTCTGAGGGCTGGAACCATGTGTGATTCCCCCCTTCATCTCCCAGGGCACCTAAGCCTAGTGCTTGGCACATAGTAAGTGCTCAGTGAATGTCTGTTGAGTGGATCCCTGAGTGACTCCAGCAGGCTTGAAATCAGACCTATTTGAGGCCCCTGAGTGTTCAGGGCTTCTAGGTGACTTGGTGCTGGGGGCCCAGAGAGGGTAGGGGGGCACTCACTGCAGGCATAACTGAAGCAGTAGATGGAGGGCACCCACAGGTTGGAGGAGCCGGTGTCAAAGATGACGGTGAAATCCTGGGGGGGGGTTCCGATGCCAATGGTGCCGAAGTACTCCATCTGCCAGGGTGGGGACGGCATAGCTCAGTGACTGGGGACTCCACAGCCTGGCCTCCCCGGGGACTGTCTCTGGGTCATCTCGGCCACCTCCCGCCTTTCCCTTCACTGCCTCCTTGCCTTTGTCTCTCTCTCCAGTGTATCCATCCTTTAAGGCCCAGCCTGGTCTCCGCTCCTCCTTGAAGTCTTCCCCTATTGCTCTCCTGTCACCCACTGGCTCTTCTCTCCCAAGCCTCGTTAACACCCAATAATAATCTGCTGTCCCCTCTTGCCTTGAGTGTCTTAGTCTTGCCATCCTAGAGAATGTACACTCTCGGACAGGAGTGGAACCTTACAGCACCCAGCCGAGTAAATGCTTAAGTGCTTTTTCATTAAGTTGTTGAAGGGGAGATAAACAAGTCACCCACCTAAAGGTGGAGACCCCTTGAGATATCTTATTCCTAAATCTGGGTGTGTACAATGGGTTTCAAGAAAGGGTGTCCTCAGGCTTTTTATTCTTAGTGGCAGCAGTTTCTCCCTTGCCAACTCTGTCCCAGCCACGCTGATGTGGCTCTTCTTTGATGACCAGCTCATTCCCATCCCAGGGCCTTTGCACTTGCTATTTCTTGTGCTAGGAAAATGTTCATTCTAGATCTTCTCATCAATCCTTCTGTGCTCTAGTCAAATGTCACCTGCACCAATAGGCCCTCCCTGACTACTGTATTTAAATTCGCCCCTGCCCCATTCTTCTTCTTCCCCTTACTCTAATTAATTAATTTTTCTTGTGGCACTTGTCATTACCTGGAATTATCTTACATTCTTATTTGTTTGTCTCTTATTTGTCTTCCCCTCTAGAATATAAGCTCTCCAGGATCTTTGCTCAGTCACCATTGTTTCCCCAGCTCCTGGCAGAGAGCCTCTGACACAGGGTAGGCACTTCATAAATATTTGTTAAGTGAACAAAGGGGCTAACTTTATCAAGCTTTGAACAAGCTCTTACCAAGGGCCAGGCTCTGTGCTAAGCACTCCACAAACAAACAAAAAAACCCCAAACCTACATTATTGCATGAATTACTTGAAACGAGCCTCTGATGGTAGATAGTAATGGTTCTGTCTTACAGACGAGGAAGCTGAGTCTCACTCAGAGAATTTAAATGACTTGCCCAAGGTCCCATGGCTCGGGAGCTTTAGACCCTAGATTTGCTCCAGGTCTGGCAAATTTCACAGGCTAAGCTCTTAACGAGAAGCCGCGTTGCTTCCTAACCTTGGCCTTCACACAGGGGACACACTATCTACTGAAGGGATTTGCGTCCCAAACAGAAGAGTCAAAGTGATCTTCCTGAAATTCCCTAGTTAAAATGATGCAGTGGCAGTTAGGATGCAGACCCTTATCCCAGACTCTGGTCTGCCTCCACCCACTGACCCCCGCAGACCTCGCTCTGAAAATGGACACTGGCTTCCTTTCCTCAAATACACTCTGCTCCCCAGTGTCACAGGGTCTAGTGCAAGTCGTCCCCCTCTCTGGGACCCTCTCCTGTCCTCTTGGAACCCCCGCTGTCTCTTCATTGCTCCGGAGAGGTGCCCCTGCCCACCACCTGCAACACACTCAGTGTGTCACATTCACTGCGTGGCCTCAGCCTGGTTGTACTCGTTATGCTTTGTGAGGCTCTCCTACTAGACTGGGGGCTCCCTGAGGCTCATTCACTGCTGCTTCTCTGGGCCCAGCACAGTGCCTGACGCATAGAAGACGCTCCATCCATGTAAGCACTGGATGAATGAATGAATGAATGAATGAGAACGACAACTCTGACTGTGAGTTTTCCTGCCCTCCTTGTGCCTCTGAGATCCAGGGAGCAGATCCCTGGGTTACTGCTGCCTGGGGGCTCGGAGCGCTGGCCCATCTTCCCAGACCCCTGGCACCCCCTTCTCTCCACTGGGCCAAGTCCTTGGAGCGGGCCCACTGCCTGCCCACGCACTCACATCTAGGTAGTTCTGAAGGGGCTCGTCGGACATCAAGGTGGTGGCCTCCGAGGGAAAGTACTTGCTGCCTATGTTGTATTGGTGATTCTGCAGAAAGTCCTTCAGCTTGCCATTCTCGATCAGGTTCTGCCTCAAGGACTTCTTTCTGGTGAGCGAGACCCTGTGGCGGAGCATTTGCAAACAGATGGTTTGGAGGAAGAAGAGTAATTAGCCAAGGGGCCTGCTCATGGGGTGCCGTGGAAGGCCTGGAAGGAAAAGAAAGCTGGCTCAAGAGCGGAAGAAGGAAGCCGAGAGGGGAGTTGCTCTCATTTTGGGCACAGTAATGCAGAAAGGGTACGTGGTTGCCCAAAGTCACCCAGCCCGGGCTGGACTGAAGGGTCTGGGCTGTTAGCCACGTGTGCCGCGTTGTGTCCCCACATGAGCAGAGAAAGGAGGCTTGGGACGGTTGAAGAGAGAGGAGGAAGGGAAGAGGGAAGAGGAGAAATACGGGAGGAAAGAAAGGCAGTGGGAAGGGCAGCAAAGAGAAATAGCCCCTGGGAAGCTGCTCTTCGTGCGGCGCGTCCCCCAGACTCACTTGTAGGTGGTGCACTCGGAGAGCGCCACCAAGGAAAGAAGGAGCAGCCACTTCATGGTTCTTCCTGGCTCCCAAGACTCCAGAGAAGGGAAGATGGGAAGGGGTACAGCAGCAGGAAGGAGCCGCTCCTTATATACAGCCCAAGTCCTCAGGCATGGCCTTATCAGCCGCTAAACGTCACCCTTTACTCTCACCCCAATCAGAAAGTTTCCTGATAAGATTATCCCTGCCCTGGGCCATGTTCTGGGAAGTTTCCAGTTGAGTAGCTTTCCACTGTAACCACATCCTGGGTTGGGATGGCCCTGCAGAAAGCAAGCGGCGAAGTGGCGGCTTATTTCTTAAATAATAGAATGCATCCAAACTTGACAAGTTGAATATTTTGACGAAATTGGTCCAAAGTGCACTTAACATTGAATAGATGTCAAAGGAGCTCCAGGCACCCTGATTTGTCCTGATGGGACAGACAGCTGGGATCCTCGGAGAGCAGCAGTCCTTTCAGTGATAGGCCATGTCCCTGGAGCTGCTTTCCTCAAGCACATTCATAGGTCCGTAGTTTGGGACTCAGGACACATTTTCCCCATGGAAATGTCATTATATGGGGTTGCTGGATGTCTAACTAGCCTATGGGCCTTATTTTGCTCTTGCTTCTTATGGCTATTGGGCTGAGTCTTGGGAAAGTGGTGTGTACAGTACAGAGGAAGGGGATGGAGTGGAAGAATGCTTCCTTTCCTGGAGGAAGCAAACTTGAAACAGGCCGAGTTCGTCTTTGGAATCTGTGCCCCTCACTTTCTGCGCCCCCTTTCTTCCTACTGCTCCTCTCCTACCCTCTCAGTTACTCAAAGCCTCCACCTTTGAGACCCCATCTGGGTCTGACTCCCAGGTGCTTAAAAGTTGGCTGAATCAGCTTGCAGTGAGCAAAGCAATCTGGGAAAATTCATACTAGGGTGTGAATGACTTAGAAAAGTTCTCTCTCTCTCTCTCTCTCTCTTTTTTTTTTTTTTGGCTGTGCCATGTGGCATGCGGGATCTTAGTTCCCTGACCAGGGATCGAACCCATCCCCCCTGCTTTCCAACCCAATGGATTCTTCCCTTTGTGGGGTTTATTCAGTGGACAAAGTGGAATGAGAACTTCTTTTCAGGAATTGTGGCAGAGGGGGGTATGCAGGAGGGAGGTCGCCAGTAGGTGGCGAGACCTGTCTGCAGATTTTGTTCTGAGATCGTATTCCCTGGGCCACCCCTGGTTTTTCCAACATTGGGAGACACAGATTCTATAAAAGCTCCAAATTTCCCCCAGTCCTTCTGGATGAGTACGGAGGGGTGGGGACTGTGGATCAAGGTTGGGACCAGTGGTGGTTAGTACAAAGCATACTGGCATTTCAAACTCACCCATTAAGACACCTTTGTGCCCCAAATGCGGATCCTTGACCCGTGTTTTCCATTTTCACATCTTTTGATGCCTGCTTTCTCTCTGCTCTCTTTTCCTCCCCCTCGAGCGTTTCTCCTTTGATCTACGCTATCACCTGTGGGCGGATCTCAGCCCTTCTGTGGAGGAGCTGGTGGTCCTGAAGATGCCTGCCTAGGTCCTGGGAGCAGCAGATGGAAAGCCTGGCTCAAGGGTCCCTCCTGGAGGGTGGAGGGAGGGGCATGTGCTGGGGGCTCTCCGGGGCCTTCAAAGGTACATGGTGTCTCACACTGGGCATTGGGTACATGGGTGCTCATCGTGATTCTTTACACTTTATATGCTATGCATATATGAAATTGTTCATGATACTTTAAAAAACATAAAGGAGGATCTGCATACTTTCCAACTTAGAAATGGAGGCAACTGAGGTTGGGTCGAGTAGGCTGAGTCAAGGAACCCTCAGGGTTGAGATGTGGGGCAGGAACCATGAAGAACATTACGTGTGTTTTATTCATCTTTCATCTCCCTCAGTGAGTTATATGGTGCGTCAAGTGTTCAACATAGTGTTTTAATTAATCCCATGTAAACTTGGCTTAGTTAAGAGCAATTTGGGAACGTGCTCAGAGTAGGGCCATGATTTTGTAATTGGCGGTTTCTGCCGTCTGCCAGCCATTGCAGTAACTGACACCGAACAACACCATTCATGTGTTTCTCTTCCCTGGCAGTGAGGGGAGACAGGGGAGCTTAGATTCACTGACCACTACTCTTAGCTCATTGTGGTAAGTGACGTTATTATCCCCATTTTACAGATGAGGAAACTGAGGGCCAGAGAAGTTGCGCCACTTGCCTGAGGTGACATAGGTAAGAAGTGGTTGAACGGGGGCTTGAATCAGGGTCTCTGTCACTCCCTGTGCCTGCTCCCTTATGTACCCACGGACTGAGGTGTACTGGAGGCTGTGGAAGAATCTCAGGAAGAGCCCTGGCTCCAGGTTCTGGGTTTGAATCCCAGCACTGCCTCTGAATAGCTGCAAGACCTGGGGCTGGTGATCCAGTCACTGAGAGACTCAGTTTTCTCATCAGTAGAAGGGAGATAAATAGTACCATCAATTCCATGGAATTGTTGTGAGGATTAAACACAGAGCGCTCACCAGCCATACACATACAGCGGCTAAAATGAAAAGTACTGATGAGGATGCTGAACAAGTAGAACTTTTCTCTACTGCAGGTGGGAAGGCGAGGTGGTACGGCCACTTTGGAGAACAGTTTAGCAGTTTCTTTTATTTTAATTTTTTTTATTTTTTAAATGTTTCATTTATTTATTTTTAAAATTATTTATTTATTTATTTATTTTCTTTTTAGCAGTTTCTTATAAAGTCAACATGTACCTACCATTTGGCCCAGAAACTCCCCCTCCTTGGTATTTACTGAAAAGAAATGAAAAACATATGTCCCCACAAAGACCTGGACCCAAATGTTTATAACAGCTTTTTTCGCAATTGCCCCAAACTGGAAACAACTTGATGACCTTCAGCTGGTCCCTGGATAAGTGAACAGTGTATGGCCAACGATGGAGGACCATCAGCCATAGAAACAGATGAACTACGGGATGAATCTCATGGGCGTTAGGCTGAGTGAAAGAGGCCAGACGCAAAGGCTACATGTGTAGGATTCTATTTATATGCCATTCTGGAAAAGGCAAAATAATGGGAACAGAAAACAGGTCAGTGGTTTCTAGGGCCTGGGGTCAGAGTAGGAGACTGACTACAAGGGGGGTTGGGGGAACTTTGTGGGGGGATAAAAATAGTCTATCTCTAGATTGAACACCTGAAGAGGTAAATTTCACTCGGTGGCAATAGCCCAGACACACCTGACTTTACAGCAGGTGAAGTGCTCAGCCACTGATGGCCACACAGTAGGAGCGAAGGCAAAATTGTGCACTAGGCTCTGCCCAAGGCTGTGGAGGCCTTGGAGGGGACACATTGGGTTCATTTCAAGTAAAATGATGTAATCGACTAAAGAAAACGAAAAAGAAAAGAACAACCAGTCATCATCCCTGCTTCCCTTTTGGTCCTTTGAACCATGAGTAAAATCTGTCCACGCTCCGTGTCTGATGGCGGGGGTGACAAAGTTGGCAGGCTGAGGCGAAGCTCCAAGGAGCTGGGTGGGGACTGTGAACGTTTCTCAGACCCCTGGGTGCTGGGCCATCCAGATGGGCTCTTTCATTCTATCCTGGGGGTAAGGGTGGGGGGACCAGAGTGCATCTAGGAGGGATGCTCCCCTGGGCATCCTGGAGCTGGCTTGCAGTGCTTGGAGCCCAAGATTAGGCATCAGTTTGCGGGGAACTGCTTGTCTGTGGGACCCACATGGGAATTTTGGATAGAGGAGAAATACGTTTGGGAAGCAGACTCCCAAGCAGACTCCTCAGGCAGTAACCTGCAGGACACACGCACACGTTCATTCAACACATGTTTATTTTGTACCTGCTCTGTTCTGGGCACGCATGCTCTAGTTGCTGGGGGTGCATCCACGAGGAAGATGGAACTAGGCCATGCCTCTGAGGAGTTTGTGGTCAGGTCAGGAGAAGACAGAGGGGGAGGCCCCTTTCCTTTCCACCGGGAGAGGCCTTTGGATCACATTAATGGGAAGCCCTAATGGGACTGGTGAAGATACTGAAGTTTGGGGAAAACTTCATAAGCGGGAAGCTGACATGCTTGATGTCACCAATTCCCAATATATGGCAGACTCTATGATGGCCCCCAATTATCCTCGCCTCCTGGTATTCATGCCTCTTGTAACCCCCTCCCCTTGAACGTATGCAAGACCTATGACTTGCTTCTCATCAATAAGATACGGCAAAGCAGATGGGGTGTCACTTTTGTGATTACATTATGTGAGATTGTTACTTGGGTCTTGCCAGCAGACTCTTTGTGTAGACTTTCTCCCTTGCTGGCTCTGAATAAGCAAGCTGCCCCATGAGGAGACCCACATGGCAAGGAACGGAGGGTGACCTCCAGCCTCCAGCCAGCAAGGAACTGACGGCCCCAGTCTGACAACCTCCAAGAAACTGAATCCTGCCAATGACCCTGTGAGCCTAGAAGATGACCTTCTCCATTCGAGCTTCAGATGAGACCACATCCCTGGCCAACACCTTGACTGCAGCCTTATCAGAGGCCCTGAAACAGAGGACCCAGCCAGACAAGGCCTGGATTCCTGACTCACAAAGACGCTGAGGTAATAAATGTGAGTTGGATTCCTGACCCACAAAAACGCTGAGATAATAAATGTGAGGTGTTTTAAGTTGCTAAGTTTGTGTTAATTTGTCACCAGCAATGGAAAGCTAATACAGGGCTAGAAACCTCCTAGAAAACTCCACAAAGATCCACCTGGCTGCCTCACGCTTTTCTCCATTTGGGGGCCATTTCAGTGTTCTGCAAGGTGGTTTTCTGCTCAGGCAGTACAAGTGACCTGAGAAGGAGGGAGTTGACATCATTGGTCTGCTTATCTGCAAACCCCCATCCATACAACCAGGACTGCATTTCTGTGGCTCTTCATGCTTTTCTGAGTGCTTTGAGACACATGATCTTTTGAAAACGTATTATTCCTGCATTATCCCCATTGACACAGTTCAGAAGAGTTAAGTGATCAGTGCAGGTTCACATAACTAAGTAGTGACACAGGCAGGACTAGAACCCGGGTCTTAGAAGGCTCTGGTGTTGGGAGGCTCTTGTCCCGGGCCGGGCTCTGTAGCCGCACACATCCACCTGGTTTCTGTCTATTGGTTAGAGTGTACAATGGACATTCCGTGATGGCTGCCGCCCGTCACACCCCAGGGGCACTTAGAGAAGCCATCCTATCCAGTCCCCAGAGGAACTCTTGGGAGGGAAGGTGGAATCCTGACTCTAGGACTGAGCATTCTTCATGAAGTCTGATGTCAGCCAGGGCTGATCCGTGACTGCCAGCAGGGAAACCACATAATCTCATTGTGCCAGACTGGCTTGGCAGAAAGATTAGATAGCAACATTTACTTTGCCATTAGCCTTACCTGGCACTTGGCTTTGAGGGGCCTTGGGAACTGCACTGCTAATGCATAGTACCCCCTGCCAAGGGCACAGGTGTTCAGAAATGTTCCGTGAACATATCAAATCAAGCAATGGAAGGAAATCTAAAGAAGTGAATCATGGCAAGGCTGGGATGGAACATTAAGCACGATAAGTGTTACTGAGCTGGTCTGAGAGGCCTTGGGATGGCTGGTCCCCTGGGAGCTTTCAATCAGGGTCTCACCCCAGGCACGTGGTCATCCAACAATACAGAGAACATTTTTCCACTCCCCAGTCCCAGATCTGTGGAGTTTCTCCAGGTTTTAAAAATTAAAATTTTAAGAACATTTTTGGGCCCAGTTATTGCAAATAATGTATGTTCATTGCAGATATTTATAGGTTAATAAAAATTTTTTTTTTTTTTTTAAGGCTGGAAACTCTTAAACAACAATTTTTTTTTACTAGCAGCCTTTTATTTATTTATTTATTTTTTAAGTTTTATTTATTTATTTATTTATTTATTTATTTTTGGCTGTGCTGGGTCTTCGGTTCGTGCGAGGGCTTTCTCTAGTTGCGGCAAGTGGGGGCCACTCTTCATCGCGGTGCGGGGACCGCTCTTCATCGCGGTGCGCGGGCCTTTCACTATCGCGGCCCCTCCCGTTGCGGGGCACAGGCTCCAGACGCGCAGGCTCAGCAGCTGTGGCTCACGGGCCCAGCTCCTCCGTGGCATGTGGGATCTTCCCAGACCAGGGCTTGAACCCGTGTCCCCTGCATTAGCAGGCAGATTCTCAACCACTGCGCCACCAGGGAAGCCCAATAAAAATTTTTAAATGACTCAACTCCACTACCCAGAGCTATCCATCATTAATGTTGTAAATGAATATATTTACTTACTTACAAAAATGAGGCCATACGATACCATATACATTGTTTTACAACCTGATATTTATTTATTTATGTTCCAGTTTTATTGAGATGTAATTGACATACAGCCCTGTGTAAGTGTAAGGTGTACAGCATCATGATCTGACTTACATACATCATGAAATGACGACCACCATAAGTTTAATGAACATCCATCTTCTCATATAGATAGAAAATTCAAGAAATAGAAAAATTTTTTTTCTTGTGATGAGAACTCTTGGGATTTACTCTATTAACAGCTTTTATATATAACATACAGCAGTGCTAATTAAATTTATCAAGTTGTACATTACATCCTTAGTACTTATTTATCTTATAACTGGAAGTTTGTACCTTTTGAGGGCCTTCATCCAAGTCTCCCTTCCCCTAATCCCACCTCTGGTAACCACAAATCCGCTCTCTTTTTCTATGAGTTTGTTTCTTTGTTTTTGAAGTATAATTGATCTACAGCACTATGTTATTTCCTGTTACACATGGTGCTTTGGTATTTCTATACATTTCAAAATGATCGGCACAATAAGCCTGGTTACAATATGTCACCATACAAATATATTATATACTTATTGACTGTATTTCCCACACTGTACATTTCACACCTGTGACTCATTTATTTTGTAACTGGAAGTTTGTACCTCTTAATCTCTTTCACCTATATCTTTCCTTCTCCCACCCTGCTCCTGTCTGGTGACTACCTGTTTGTCCTCGGTATCTATGACTCTACTTCTGTTTTGTTATGTTTGTTCAGTTGTTTCCTTTTTTAGATTCCACATATAAATGAAATCATACAATATTTGTCTTCCTCTGTTTCACTTATTTCACTAAGCATAATACCCTCTAGGTCTGTCCATGTTGTTGCAAATGGCAAGGTTTCCTTCTTTTTTATAGTGGAGTAATATTCCATTGTATATGTGTGTGTGTATATATATATATTGCAAATATATCTATACCACATCTTCTTTATCCATTCATCTATTGATGGGCCCTTAGGTTGCTTCCATATCTTGATTATTGTAAATACTGCTGAAGTGAACATAGGGGTGCATATATTTGCTAATTTCTTAAGTTCAAATGCATTTTAACAACGATGCATTTTACTCCCCACCACATGTCTACTGTTTTTGACATCATATTTTACATCTTTTTGTTTTGTGTATCCCTTAATTACTTATTGCAGCTATAGATGATTTTATTACTTTTGTCTTTTAACCTTCCTACTAGTTTTAAAAGTGATTGATTTACTACCTTTACTGTATAATTGCCTTTACCAATGAGATTTTTCCTTGTGTAATTTTCATGTTTCTAGTTGTGGCCTTTTCTTTTTTGCTTAGAGAAGTCCCTTTAACATTTCTTGTAAAGCTGGTTTGGTGGTGCTGAACTCTCTTAGCTCTTGCTTGTCTGTAAAACTTTTGATCTCTCCATCAAATCTGAATGAAAGCCTTGCCAAGTAGAATATTCTTGGTTGTAGGTTTTCCCCTTTCATCACTTTAAATATATCATACCACTCCCTTCTGCCTCAGAGTTTCTGCTGAAATGTCAGTTGATAGCCTTATGGGAGTTCCCTTGTATGTTAAGTTGTTGCTTTTCCTTTGCTGCTTTTAATATTCTCTCTTTATCTTCAATCTTTGCCATTTTAATTACAGTGTGTATTGGTGTGGTCCTCTTTGGGTTGATTCTGTTTGGGACTCTCTGTGCTTCCTGGACTTGGACGACTGTTTCCTTTGCCAGGTTAAGGAAGTTTTCAGCTATTATGCCTTTTTTTTTTTTTTTTTTGAATTTGTTTTGTTTTTTTGTCTGCGTTGGGTCTTTGGCACTGTGCACAGGCTTCCTCTAGTCGCAGCAAGCGGGGGCTACTCTTCGTTGTGGTGTGTGGGCTTCTCATTGCGGTGGCTTCTCTTGTTGCAGAGCATGGGCTCTAGGTGCACAGGCTTCAGTAGTTGCAGCACACAGGCTCAGTAGTTCCAGCATGTGGGCCCTAGAGTGCGCAGGTTTCAGTAGTTGTGGTGTATGGGCTCAGTCGTCATGGCACGTGGGCTCTAGGGCATGCAGGCTTCAGTAGCTGTGGTGCGTGGGCTCAGTAGTTGTGGCACACAGGCTTAGTTGCTCCACGGCTTGTGGGATCTTCCAGAACCAGGCATCAAACCAGTGTCCTCTGCATTGTCAGGCAGATTATTGACCACTACCCACCAGGTAAGTCCCTATTATGTCTTTAAATATGTTCTCTGACCCTTTCTCTCTCTCTTCTCCTTCTGGGACCCCTATAATGGGAATATTAGTGTGCTTGATATTGTCCCTTGAACTCTCCTTATTTATTTATTTAAAAATTTTTATTTAATTTAATTAATTAATTTATTTATTTTTGGCTGTGTTGGGTCTTTGTTGCTGCGTGTGGGCTTTCTCTAGTTGCGGCGAGCAGGGGCTACTCTTTGTTGCAGTGTGTGGGCTTCTCACTGCGGTGGCTTCTCTTGTTGCGGAGCACGGGCTCTAGGTGCACGGGCTTAGTTGCTCCGCGGCATGTGGAATCTTCCCAGACCAGGGCTTGAACCCGTGTCCCCTGCATTGGCAGGTGGATTCTTAACAACTGCACCACCAGGGAAGTCCCTCCTCACTTCTTTTCATTCTTTTTTCTGTTAAGCTTCAGTGATTTCCACTACTCTGTCTTCCAGCTCACTGATCTGCTCCTCTGTATCATTTACTCTACTGTTGATTCCTTCTCATGTATTTTCATTTCAGTTATTGAATTCTTCATCTCTGTTTGGTTCTTCTTTATATTTTCTAACTCTTTGTTACACACGTCTAACTTCTCAGTCTGTTCATCCAATCTTCTCTCAGTTTCTTTGATTATCATTATGATCATTACTTTGAACTCTTTATTGGGTAGGTTGCCTATCTCCTCTTCACTTAGTTCTTCTTCTGGGGCTTTATCTTGTTCCTTCATTTGGAATGTATTCTTCTGTCTCTTCATTTGGCCTAATTTGCTGTTTTTATTTCTATGTATTTGGTAGGTTGGTGACATTTTCCAACTTTGGAGAAGTGGCCCTCTGTAGAAGACGTCCTATGTGTCCCAGCAGTGCACTGCCCTACAGTCCCAGAGTTATATGCTCTAGGGGTGTCCTCTATTTGGGCTGTGTGGGTCCTTCTGTTGTGGTGAGCTGACTACTGTGGGTGGTCTGGTAGGTGTGGATGGCCCCCGGTCTAGTTGGTTGCCTGGCCCTGCCTTGTGCAGAGACTGCTGGCCCCTGGTAGGCGGGGCTAGGTCACAAGGCTGCTGGCTGCAGGGCCCTGGAGGTCCCAGGGCTAGTGCTCGCCTGCTGGTGGTCAGAGCCATGCTCCTGGGTCTCTGGTGGCAGGGGCCTGGGGGTCCCAGAGATGATATCAGCCTGCTAGTGGGTGGGGCTGGATCCTGGGGCAGTTGGTTGAAGGACCCAAGGTGTCCCAGAGCTGGTGGGCAGGGTCAAGGCCCAGGGGATCCTAGGGCTGGTACCCACCCACTGGTAGGTGAGGCTGGGGCCTGGGGCTAATGCCAGCCCAGTGGTGGGTGAAGCTGTGTCTTGGAGTCTCTGCCTACAAGGTCAGGGGGTTCCAGGGCTGGCGTCAGCCTGCTGGTGGGTGGAGCTGAGGCCCAGGGGGTCCAGGGGCTAATGCTGCCTCACTGGTGGGCAAAGCTGGGTCCCGGGGTCTCTGGCTACAGGGCCCTGGCGGTCCTGGGGCTAGTGCTAGCATACTGGTGTGCGGGGCCAGGTCCTGGACCCTCTGGTGGACAGGGCTGTGTCCCAGGGTGGCTGTAGGCTCAGAGGGTCTCAAGGCAGCATGCCTGCTGGTGGGTGGGGCTGTGTCTCCAACTGGCTAGTGCAACCTGATTTTAAAAGAAAAACTAAGTGTTCATGTATTTTCCAAGTGATTTCTTAAAAGTTTACATCATCATGTTTTAAACTTAAAATATAATATGCACACAGAACAATGCATGTCATAGGGAATAGCTTGATGAATTTTCACAAATATATCCATGTAACTGCTATCCAGATCAAGAAACAGAATGTTACAAGTACCCCAGGCTCCCTTCCAGTTACAAACCCAGCCTCCAGAACCAAGTGTAATCACTGCTCTAACTTCAAACAGCAAAGATTACTTTGGCCTATTTTTGTACTTTAGATAAGCAGCACCATGTAGCAAGCATGTTTGTGTGTCCAGCTTCTTTGCTCAAAATTATGTTTGTGGGATTCACACCAGTATTGTGTATAGGTACAGATCGGTTACTTTCATTGCTGTATATATTTTTCCATTGTGTAAATATACAT
This sequence comes from Balaenoptera acutorostrata, assembly GCF_949987535.1. Lineage (NCBI taxonomy): Eukaryota > Metazoa > Chordata > Mammalia > Artiodactyla > Balaenopteridae > Balaenoptera > Balaenoptera acutorostrata. Next base: position 10,501,853 of record NC_080072.1, read on the forward strand.
TATATTTATCTCTTCTCTGGTTGATGGGCATTTGGGTAGCTTCCAGTGTGGAGTTCTTAGGAATAGAGCTGCTATGAACATTCTAGTACATGCCTTTTGGTGAACATATGCATGCATTTCTGTTGCGTATAGACCCAGGAGTGGAACTGTTGGAGCACAGGGTAGGCAGATGTTTAGCTTTAGCAGAAACTGCTAAACAGTTTTCCGAAGTTCTATCATTTTGTACTCCCACCAGCAGCATGTGAAAGTTCCACTTGCTCCACATCCTTATCAATACTTGGTACGTTGGTCTTTTAATTTTAGCTGTTCTAGTGGGTATAAGGAGGTATCGTCTTGTAGTTTTGATTTGCATTTCCTGATGAATAGTAATGTTGAGCACCTTGTCATGTGCTTATCGGCTCTTTGTATGTCTTCTTTTAGGAAGTATCTGCTCAAGTCTTTTGCCCGTTAAAAAAAATTAGGGTGTTTGTCTTTTATTACAATTTGTAGGAGTTTTACAAGAGAAATTTAATTTGTTAGGAGCAAAATATCTTTTCCTAAAACATTATGTGCACGTGATGCCATTATAGAAAAAGGAGGACAGCTGAGTTGCTCAGGCAGCAGAGGGGATGAAGACCCACCAGCCCCACAAGACGTCTCTAGGGAACCCTTGGGAATCAAAGGAACACAGTTTGAAAACCCCAGCGCAGTCCATCTCCCTGGGGCAGGTGGAACAAAGCCCCTTCCACCCAGACAAGTCACCGGGACAAGGAGGCAGATGAGAGCCAGTGGCAGTAAGGCATAGGTGCCCGGGAGCACGATAATGGCTAACATCTATAAAGGCACCTGTGTGATGTGAATTAAGTCTCATTTCAACAACGCTAGGAAGTAGGTACTCCGGTTTTAATGATGGGGTCCAGAGAGGTTCAGTAACTTGTTAAAGGGTTACACAGCTGGCAGGGGGCAGAGCTGGGGTTCAAACCCAGGCTGTCTGGTTCCTGAGTCCACACTTGTGCCTCTTTTGCTGCCTCTTAGAATGTGGCGTCCCAGGAAGACACACACACACACACGCACACACACACACACACACACACACACACACACACACATGCCCAGTTTCAGAGCTCCCAAAGCCCATCCCTGGGGTCCAGCCTTGAGCAAATGGAGTTGTTGACCGTGGATAAGGCGACATACAGGTAGTGAGCTCTGCTCCACGAGAGGTATGTAAGCAGAGGCCGAGATGCCATGTAGCAGCTGGTGCAGAATAGATATTCCACACCGATTAATTAAGTGAATGAATGAATGAATGAGTTTCCCCCTGGGGACAGCAGGAGCCTGCTCGCCTTCAGGGACAAGGACCATGGGGAGTGAGAACCATCCTGGGCTTTGATAACCCCAACTCTGTGGGTCCTTGACTAGGGGGGCACGGGGCACTGTGGTCCAAGCTCTTGAGGACAGGCAGGAAGCAGAGAGGAGGCAGTAGTTCCTGGGGCAGGAATATACCCATGCAGAGTCCAGGGAAGGGAAAGGCATAGCCAGAGCCTCAACCCCAACCTCCCACGACCAGGCTGGTCGGCCTTCAGAAAGGGTTCTGACACTTGCTTTGGGTAAAATGCAAGAGAAGGCCTTGGGGGAGGCAGAAATTTGAAACTGGGCCGAGCAAGGGTTAACTGGAAGCAGACAAGGAAATGTTTGGAACCTGGGAGTGGGCTGGCGGGGGATGGAGTTATTAACCAGGGTACGGAAAATTCCTGAGAACTGGAGCGTAACCAAGGAATTGGCTTGAAGTCCCACAGCAGGGACAAAGGGATTCTCAGAAGGCCCCCGCTGCCCCTCGCAGCCCCTCACTCCTCCTCATTGTGCCTGCTCTGAGCTGGACCTGCCCAGGGCTGCAGCACGAACCTACTGGAGATGGTGGCCTGGGTGAACCCCACTTGGGGACAGAGGTCAAGGTTCGTTCTGCTGATAATGGGTCTCACCCCACCGGCCCCCATCTCCTTTGTTCTCCGTATCTCTAACGCCACATTACTCCCTGGTGAGCACAGCTCTGGACCCGATCCTCTATGCATTTTCTGATCCAATCTGATTTGATGGAGGCCCTGTTCTTTCTCGCGATGACCTGTGTCCTGGCTTCTGACTGGTATCTTTATCATGTTTGGTTACAGTGGAGGGAGCTGGGTGTGACCGGGTGGGTATTTAATGCGTTCCTGCTCCAGATGGACAAAGCCACTCTTAAAGCAGCCGGGGGACCCAGCCCTGCCTGCCCAAAGGGCCTGTGGCAGCAGCAGCTTCAGGCGACCTCATGCCTTGGCTGATTTGGGGGATGAGGCCGCAGTCAAAGTGGAAGGCTTTGCCATCTTCTCATGCCCTCCTGCCTGCCTTGCACCACCCACCGTGGCTGGGTTCCTGAGCACCCAGACACCTCATGATTCCTTTGCCTTGTTCATCTCTTCATTCATTCATTCATTCCACATGCGAGGCAGTAAGCTCAGTAGAGGTGAATCAGCTGTGAATTTTGCTCTTAATGGATTCACATCTGAATGGGAGGAATAAGACCCATTTAAAAATCATTGTAAGACAGAAAATGACAGTCATAGTTAACTAGAGCAGGATACTGAAAAGAGACAAAGTGCTATGGGTCATTTAGAAAAAGGAGCTCCCTTCCAGGGTGCATCCAGGAGGCTGCCACGGAGGAGGAGGCATTTGATCTACCTTAATAATGTTTGGATTGGAAGTTAAAATCCCCCAGGGGAAATCACATTTTCACGGGGATCTGGACTTGGCACACGTTGGGCTAATGGTTGAGCATCAAACACCCCAGCTGACCCTGTGGAATGAGCTTTGGACCGCTAGGAAAGGTAGAGGAGGGTTCCGAGCCTGGCTGGAGGCTCCAAAATCACATTGCTGGTGTACAAGCAACAGCAGCCTCGCAAGTTTTCGCAGCAGGAGGCAGACTTGTGTTATGGGGAGTGGAGCCCTAGGCCTGCCTCCTCTGGCCCCTTTGACCCAGGCCACGGCCCCCATGGTTGGCTCAGGTAAGGCTGTAGGCAGACCTCTACCAATGGGTCATACGGGCAGGGGTGGTGGATGGAGGGAGGGGAGGTGTCACAGTCCCAGTTCAATGCTGAGAGCTGTGACTTGGGCTGGAGCAGCTTGCCTTCCATTCTTCCCATAGGTCAGCCTGGGCCACTTGACTCCTAGTGGGCGGCACCCTCCCTGGCCTCTGGGCCTTGACGCATGCTGCTCCCTTTGAATGCGCTTCTCTCCCCTCACCTGGTATAGGGGTCAGAGTCCTTGCAGGAAACCGATGGCCACCCAGAGGTTTGATTGAAGAGACTTAGGGAGGGGCTGTGTACAGGGTTGGGGAGCAGGGTGACCCCAAAGAGGGATGCTGAGAGGCACAGGAGCCAGCAGCACTGGGAGGGGGGAGGGGCCAGGGAGGGGGCAGCACCACCAGAACCTGGGGTTCTTAAATATGTATTTATTTATTTGGCTGCGCCGGGTCTTAGTTGCGGCATGTAGGATCTAGTTCCCAGACCGGGGATAAAACCCAGGCCCCCTGCATTGGGAGCGTGGAGTCTTAACCACTGAACCACCAGGGAAGTCCCAGAACCTGGGGTTCTGAAGGCAGAGGGATGCAGGGGCTGGGATCACAGAGCACAGGAGTGAGTGTCTGTGCCCTCCCCACCTTCCGATCTCCGCTAGGGCTTCTAGGCCCACCCTAGGGGCCTGTGGGCAGCCTCCTGGACTCTGAGCAGGGCAGATCCCTGAGAAAGAATCTGGAGGCCAAGGAAAAAAAGGGCCCCTGGTAGCTCCCATCTCCCTTAGGTTTTAGCACCGTCCCCCTCTGCTGTCCTGTCCCCCAGTACTAAGCACCTGTGGCCTGACCACACGCAGTGGACTGTGAACCCAGGACAGGGATGGGGTCTTCGCAGCCTTTCATGGCAGCACCTGCTCCGGCCTGGCCCAGGGCGTGGAGAACGTAAAGACGGAGCTGATAAACAGGGGTCGGGCCTTGGTTCAGCTCCTGCCTCCTTGTCAGTGACCTTGAGCGACCTTTCTGTGAGCCTCACTGTCCTCATTTCTAAAACGGGCATTAAAACCTAGCCTGTTGGGTCATTGATAGAATGAAATAGGTCCATAGTTGGCAACCGAAAAATGTAGGGCCCTTCTCTCCTCACTTCTGTTGTGGGAAGGAAAGAAATGTGACCTTGCTATGGTCAAAGCACTAGAACAACATTATGAGAGATGAAATCATTCATAACTTCCCCTTCCTAAGGTAAGTCTTTTTTCTTTTCTAATTTTTAAATTAAAAAAATTTTCTTGACAAGAAGTTGATTTACAATGTTGTGTTAATTTCTGCTGTACAGCAAAGTGGCCCATATATATATATATATATATATATTCTTTTTCATATTCTTTTCCATTATGGTTTATCACAGGTATTGAATAGAGTCCCCTGTGCTATACAGTAGGACCTTGTTGTTTATCCATCCCATATATAATAGTTGGCATCTGCTAATCCCACACTCCCAGTCCTTCCCTCCCCCACCCCCCTCCCCCTCAGCAACCACAAGTCTCTATGCTTGTGAGTCTGTTTCTGTTTTGTGGATAGGTTCACTTGTGCTGTCTTTTAGATTCCACATATCAGGGATATCATATGGTATTTGTCTTTCTGTTTTTGAATATTCCCTTCATTTTCTTTTTGTTGGCAGGAAACATCTAAAATTTTAGAAAAACTTTTTATTTTTTTAAGTTTTTTGGCCATACCACGTGGCATGCGGGGTCCTAGTTCCCCGACCAGGGATCGAACCCGCGCCCTCTGCAGTGGAAACGTGGAGTTTTAACCACGGGACCGCCAGGGAAGTGCCTAAAAAAAACTTTTTGTTTTGAAAGTATTTCAAATCTACAGAAAAATTACAAGAATAGGGCCACAAACTCCCATACATACTTCACCCAGATTCACCCATTATTGACATTTTACTATATTTACTCTGTCTCTGCATGCACACACACACACACACACACACAGTTACTACATTTTGCTCAGATAATCTGAGTCAGTTGTAGACATCATGACCTTTCCTCCTGATCTTTAGTGTGATTCTCCGAAGAACAAAGACATTTGCTTACAGAACCATAGCACAATGATCAGATTCAGGAAATTTAACACCGATGCAACACTATTATCTAACACATGGCACATGTTCAGATTCCGTCAATTGTCCTAAAATTGTCCCTTTTAGTGATTTTTCTGCTCCAGGATTTTACCCAGGGTCATTTTTTTGGTCATCTCGTCACTTCACTCCCCTTCAGTCTGGAATGGCTCCTCAGCCTGCATTTGTTCCTGATGCTGACAGTTTTGAAAAGTGCAGGCCAGTTTTGTAGAACGTCGCTTGATTTGGGGTTGTTTGATGTTGTCTTACCGTCAGATTCAGGTTATGTGTTTTTTAGCAGGAATATCATAGAAGCAATGCTGTGTCCATCTCAGTGCATCATATCAGGAGGCACATGATGTTGATTTGTCCCTTTACTGGTGACATTAACTTTGATTACTTGATGAAGGTGGTGTCTCCCGCCAAACTTCTCCACTGCAGTTATTGGGCTGTGATTATGAAGGTGTTCAGCAGGGAGATACTATGAGAATGTATAAGTAACCTGTGGCCCATCTAATCTTCACTCGAAGTTTAAGCAACCATTGAGGATTTCTGCCTGAATCAATGATTGAAATGATGCTTGTAGAGTTGTAATTTTCTGTTGTTTCTTTTACATTTTATTTATTTATTTTTTTGGCTGTGCCATGCAGCATGCGGGATCTTAGTTCTCTGACCAGGGATCAAACCCATGCCCCTTTCAGTGGAAGCATGGAGTCTTAACCACTGGACCGCCAGGGAAGTCCGTACATCTCTGACATTGTCATTCTTTGGTAAGGAAGAGATTTCCTTTCATCTTATTTATTTATTTGTTTACTTATCTGTGTATATTTATTGATTGGTATGGACTCACAGGTTCTTGTTTTAGTCAGTGAGTTATAATCCATTATCATCATTATTTATTTTCATGCTGAAATTTCCCATATCTGGCCCATGGGAGTCAAGCTGACTCCTGTATTCTCTTGACACATCCCAGGGTTTTTTGTATTTATTGGTGTTATCGGCTGAATCATGTCCCCCACCCCCCAACAAATTCATATGTTGAAGTCCTAACCCCCAGTACTTCTGAATGACTGTATTTGGAGGTAGAGATAATTAAGATTAAATGAGGTCACCAGGGTGGACCCTAATCCAATCTGACAGGTGTCATAAGAAGAGGAGATTAAGACACAGACACACACAGAGGAAACACCCTATGAAAACACAGGGAGAAGACTGCTGTCTACACGCCAAGGAAAGAGGCCTTAGAAGAAACAACCCTGCAGACACCCTGATCTCAGACTTCCAGCCTCCAGAACTGTGAGGAAATAAATGTCTGTTGTTTAAGGCACCCAGTCTGTGGTATCTGGTATCGGCCCATGCAGACTGATACAGTTGGCAATGTTTATACCTCTTGCTTTTGCAGAGTTGTACTCAGCACGAGCCAATGACATGGTGTTTTCTTAACATTGATTTCACATAAATTTGTCACCAAAATATTTATTGACCATCTATGATGTCCCAGGCTCTAGTTGAAGCACTGGAGATTCATCATGGATCAAGACAAACCCAAATCCCTGCCCTCATGAGTTTATACTCCAGGGAAGGAGACAGATAATCAAATATAAAGAAATAAATGATACAGTGTGTGAAATGGTGATGTGGGAGGAAAGTGAAATCAAGGGAGGGGGCAGGGAGGGTTGACATTTTAGATAGAGGAGGGGTCATTTGCCTATAGATCTGAAGGAGGTGAGGAAGGGAGTGTAAGTGTGTTTGTGACCCGAGATTCAGGCTGCAAATCTATGGCCATAGTCCACACTCATCACTTTAAGAGCCACGAGCTGATTTCTTCTGGGTGGTAATTTCCCTGATGTTAGAATCTAGGGTGGTTTCCAACTTTTACTGGTATAAATCAAATCCCTGGGACAATATTTATAACTAAATATATATATTTGGAATCCATTTGTCAAAGTGTGATTATCAGGTCTAAATGTGGGAGAGTTGATGTGACAGTGGTTTCATGTTGCTAAATAGCCCTTACAAGTATCAGTAGTTGGAATCAATGGGCAGGTCTCCCGGCAGAATGGTAAGACCATGCGGAATGTGCCTGCAATATCCATCTTGGCCACTAGATGTCAGTGCTTCACCACCCGTTCCTGGATGCTTTTTCTATGGGAATCAATTTGCTCCCTCAGGCAACTCCAGCAAAGAGAAGGTCCTCTCTTTGTCAGAAGCCTCTGTCTTTTATAGAATAATGCTCAGCTTTACCCTGATCTTAAACCCCATTCCTGAGAAAACTAAGACAAGTATAAGATAAGGGGAAAAACTGCCCATATTGCTACCATCTGTATGTAACCACTGTTACACACATTTGGTCCTTCTCTGGTGTACGAGTGAAAGAATAACAGCTCATGCTACTGTGTGTCAGGCACTGTCCTAAAGGTTTTCTATAGATATTAATTTAATCCTCACTATAGCTCTAGAAGCGTTAGGGACTATTCTTTCCTGTATATCTATATCTATATATCTGTCTGATTGAGTTGTATTTCAAATATCATACTTTCTACCATTTAAGGTGTACAGTTTAGTGGTTTTTCATATATTCATGAAGTTGTACATCCATCATCATGATTTAAATTTAGAACATTTTCAACACCCCAGAAAGAAACCCTGCACATATTGGCAGCCAAACTCTACCTCCCTTCCCTCCAATTAGAAAGGACTATTCAGGGCTTCCCTGGTGGCGCAGTGGTTAAGAATCCGCCTGCCAATGCAGGGGACACGGGTTCGAGCCCTGGTCCAGGAAGATCCCACATGCTGTGGAGCAACTAAGCCTGTGTGCCACAACTACTGAGCCTGTGCTCTAGAGCCTGCGAGCCACAACTACTGAGCCCGTGTGCCATACCTACTGAAGCCCGTGTGCCTAGGGCCCATGCTCTGCAACAAGAGAAGGCACTGCAATGAGAAGCCCGCGCACCACAACGAAGCGTAGTCCCTGCTCACCACAACTAGAGAAAGCCCACGTGCAGCAAGGAAGACCCAACACAGCCATAAATAAACACATAAAGAAATAAATTTATAAAAATAAAATAAATAAATTGCATTTCTCTGATTAAACAAAAAAGAAAGGACTATTCATTTTTTTTTTGTAATTTTTTAAAAGGTATTTATGTGTTTATTTATTTATTGTAGTAATAACATTTAACATGAGATCTACTGTCTTAACAAAATGTCAAGTGCACAATACAGTATTGTTAACGATAGGCACCAAGCCGTACAGCAGATCTCTAGAACTTACTCAGCTTGTGTAACTGAAACTTCATACCAGATGAATAGCAACTCCACATTTCCCCCCTCCCTGACCCCTGACAACCATCATTTTACTCTCTGCTTCTATGAGTTTGACTATTTTAGATAACTTATATGGGTGGAATCATACTGTATTCGTCCTTCTGTATTTGTCCTGCTTATCTCACTTATTCGTCCACAAGTTTCATCTATGTTGTTGAAAATGGCAAGATTTCCTTCTTTTTTAAAGGCTCAATAACATTCCATTCTATGTCTCTTCCACATTTTCTTTATCCATTCAACTGTTGATGGAGCTAAGTTGTTTCTACATCTTGGCTATTGTGAATGATGTTGCAACGTACATGAAAGGACAAATATCCCTTTGAGATCATGGTGTTAATTGTTTGGAATGCATACCCAGAAGTGGGATTGCTGGATCAAATAGTAATTCTCTTTTTAAGTTTTTGAGGAACCTCCATTCTGTTTTCCAGCAGCTACACCATTTTACATCCCCACCAACAGTGTACAGGGTTCCACATCCTCCTCAACACTTGTTATCTTTTGTTTTTTGATAATGACCATCCTAATAGATGGGAGATGGTATCTCATTGTCATTTGAATTGCATTTTCTTGATGATTAGTGAGGGAAGAAATATCCTTATCCCAAATTTACAGGATAGGGAACTGATGTCCAGAGATGAACTTATCAAGGTCACATGACTGGTAGGGGCCAGAGGTGGGATTTGAACCCAGGCAGAAAAGCTCCAGGATGTACATGCCTGGCGAGGACGCTGCACTGTCTTCCATGTGCTTAGCAAACCTGGGATCATGCTGTTTTGTATTCTGTTCTTTTCTCTCAATGTCATATTGGAATGGTTTCTCATAACATTAAATATTCTGCTGAAACACAATTTTAAAGCGGTTGGTTGCATGATGGCCTATCTATGCTGTGGACACTTTATGTTTAATGGGCCTGGGATGTCCCAGATTTTCCCTTTTGTAAGAGACTCTGAGGACTACATCCCTGCTTACTTATGTTTGAAGGTGCTTCTGATCATCGCTTTAGCATAAACCTTAGAAGCAAAATTACTGGGACGAAGACCATACATCTTTTAAGAACAAGTCATCTCCAAAAAGATTGTACCAACTTACACTCTTTCAAGAAGGTTCAAGATCTATCTATTCCCTGTTTTTTCTACCTTTTCTCTCACTGGTGGCTATAAATCTCTTTGGTCTGCATTGGGTAAAGGATAAAAGTGGAAGGTGGGGGAAGATTGTTGCTTCGAAGATCAGACTTTGGGACTTCCCTGGCAGTCCAGTGGTTAAGAGTCCACGAATCCAATGCAGGCAATGTGGGTTTGATCCATTGTCGGGGAACTAAGATGCCACATGCCATGCAGCTTGGCCAAAAAAAAAAAAAAAGTTGATGAAGATCAGAATTTATCCTCATGTTGGTAGCACAGGCTACAAATATAGAGCCTCAAGAACAGTGGGCTCATTAACAGACACAGCTCCAGCCCTGGCCTCAGGCTCATCTAGGGAAGCAAAGCCTGACTTTTTCTGCTTCGTATTATGGCAGTAAGCCATGCTGACACCATATGTCTCCCGACATGGATGCAGCAGTGCGTTCTAGTGGAAGCATCTACTAATTCATCCATTCATTTATTCAACATGTACTTATTGAGGGCCTACTATGTGCCTGTGACGAGTACTGGAGCCAGAAGATTGGAGGAGACTTCCTTCATCTGTACAATGGGGGTCAGGCCCCGCAGGGGCTCATGGGGAGACAGTGAAATGGCATATGTAATTAACCAGAGCTATTATTCTTACTCTTATTGGTAGTTTCTCCCCAATAGAGACATTGCTTATGGTTCCATGAAGACCACTTGGAAAATGAACTGTTCACTTGAGTCTCCATTAAGCCCAGTGTATGATATTTACTGTTTGAAAAAGTAGCCATTTCTGCTCTCACCTTTTCCCCCTTTATCAGCTCTGCAACCAGTCCTCTTTCACCCCCCTCAAGACGATCATAATCCAGTGCCATCCCAGAGGGACCAGGCACACGTAACCGTGGACATACGGCAGATCTGCACAGAGAAGGTAACTGCAAGGCTTAGGGGTGTGTTTCAGGGTGGGGTGACAAGACTGAAGTTAATGCCCCCCTCTTGCCCTACTGCAGCTTTCCCTGGTCCCCAAAGAGGAAGCCCCTCACTCCTCTGGGCCCCTACCCACACCTGTGTTGTTTTCTCCATCTGGCCCTCCCCATTGGGGGTTGTCCTTTATCTGTCTCCATGAATCGGTGGTGGGTTCCTAACCCAGCCCTCTATCCCTGGGGTCCACCACAGCACCTGGCACATAGTAGGTGCTCAGTAAATCTGTCCTGAATGAAAAGATGAGGAAGGAAGGGAGTCGTCCCTTTTGCTGCTTTGTCTTGCCCGAGTAAAGGCCCATACTGTGCATTGCGTCGGGGTGTGTTTTCCACCTTGTTTATTCTTTCCTGCCCCTTCTCTCATGTGGGTCTCCCTCCACCTCTGACCCCTGCTGTCCCCAGCCTGGGCCTCTGCTTCCAGGTGGGAAGAAGTGATGCTTCCACTCCAAATGTGCCAAACCATGGCAGCTCGAACCAGTGGTTTGTAGCTCTGCCCCTGGAGGAAGCTGAGAAAGGCTGAAGGCTTACTGCGCCCTGGGGCCCCTTTACAGGTGTGGCATCCTCCCCAGCAGCCTTGGAGGCCAAGGGACAGAGCATGCTGGGCTCTGGAGGGGTGGGCATGGCTCAGGGATCCACACGGCCCGTCACTTGGGAAGTGGGACTGGAAAGGACACTGCAGGTGTGGGTGGCAGAGAGCTGGTGACTGGGGTGGGGGGACAAAGGGGAACCATCTCAGCTTGAAGGGCGTCACCCAGAAGCGCCCTGGAGCAGAAGGCCACTGCCAAAGGACCTCTGAGATGGGAAGAGTAGAATCTATTTTTATTACCCGTTACCATCCCTCGGAATGAGGAGGGGGCGGAGTTGGTGGGGGCCATCACAAACTTCCACAGTCTAGAACAGCCCCCGCCACTTCCTTTGGGGCTGCCTCGCCCCAGCTACAGTCACGTGGTGCTGGAGGAGACTGTCAATCACGTTGGGCAGGGCCACGTGATCAAGTAAAGCCAATCATAGTACCCCAAGCCCCCCGCCAGGATGGTTGGTCCAGGGCTGGACACATGATCTGAGGTGGACCAATCAGAGCCCTCCTTGGTATCCTGAGGTTTTTCTGAGCTTCTTTCCTTAGGGATTAGACGCGTTAGGGATATATGTGTGGAAGTGTGAGGGAAGAAAGTTGTCAGGCTAAGAGGATCAAAGATGAGAGACGGGAAAGAGTGAGGGAGACAAAGAGGGAGCTGATGGCTTCTGATGTCTTGGGTCCAGTCACTGAGATCTTTGCATCTGCTGTGGTTCCTGTGTCCCGCATCCCCAGTGTCCTTCCAGTAAGTCTCCCGTTTCCTTGAAGCCAGTTGGAGTTGGGCTCCTCTCACTTGTGGTTCAGACTAGGTTCTAGATCCTGCCCGATTATGATGCACCTCCGCGACGCAAAGAGAGGCACCCATTTGTATTAGCACCGTTGAGAATGGAAACTTTTATTCTTTGCTGAGAATGGGGCTTTGCAGAGCACCAAACACGGTCCTCCGCCATCCCTGGGTGGGAGTGCCCTTCGTGTGAGTGAATGTGTGTTTGCAGGGCGCCTGATTGACTGCTGGAGCGGCCCCAGCCTTTACACTGCGGGAGCCAGGCCAACCCTGTTGTTTCCCCGATCGTAAACCGAGAAATACAGCCTCAGGAAGACGTCGCCCAGGATCCAGGTCTCCGACCGGCTCATGTTCTCTGTGCCCCCTGCAAAGCTGCTGAGGCAGACGCCCTGAAGGTTCTGCGGGAGATGGAAATGCACACCAGTCAGCCTGAGTCCTTACCTGCCACCCTCTCGGCATCCAGAGCCGGCAGCTTCTCGGTTTTAGTTCCCTCCTTTGGTAAGAACCAAGTGGCTCTCTCAGCAGCTGCGGAAGTGGAGTGCCCATCCAAGACCAAGAACGGCCAAGACATGTGGTTGCCATGAGGGAGAGGAGGTGGGGGAAGGGGGAGGATTGGGAGTTTGGGATTAGCAGATGCAAACTACTATAGAGAGGATGGATAAACAAAAAGGTCCTACTGTATAGCACAGGGAACTCTATTCAATACCCCGTGATAAACTGTAGTGGAAAAGAATAAGAAAAAGAATACAAATACATGTATAACTGAGTCAGTTTGCTGTACAGCAGAAATTAACACAACATTGTATATCAACTATACTTGAATAAAATTTTAGAAAAGAGAGCGAGAATGGCCTGTAATTCCCCTCATACTGTGCTGTTTCTTTCCTCCTGACCCATGCTCGCTGTTTTCTCTGCAGGGAATGCCTTTGCTTCTCCCTCTTCCCCACAGCCTGTTCTTAGAGACTGTGCTCAGCCCCTGTAGGAAGGCTTCCTGGCCCCACGCTCACCCTCCCTGGCCACTCCAGGCCGGGTTGGGTGACTTACCCTGGTGCTCCCCTTGTGTATAGCCCTCATCACTCTAATCTGCGCCCGGCACCCCTTGGCTCAGCCCCCGGGGGTGCCATTTGCATGGGGTCCAGTGTAGATGTGCCTCGACCCATGCAGGCCTCCTCGTGCCTCCATGAGGCTGGGGGTTTAGAATGACTGAAATTCCCTCTCTTCCTCAAAGCCTTCTTTGAGCCCATCAGCCTCCTCTGAACTCCCATAGGGAGCTGACATTAAGCCCCACCCCTGTGCAAGGGCCACGCAGTCACCGTGTACCCTTCATTCACGTGAGCGTGCAGCCTCCCCACAGAGGGGTCTGGTACCCCAACGCACAGAGCGGGAACTGGGGCTTAGCAAGGGGAAGTTGCAGGCGAGGACTAGGGTAACCATGTAATTTGTCATCCAAACCAGGACACTTTCGAGATGGGAGGGAGACCGTTAACCATCATGGTGGGACAACACACTGAGACTGTGCCCACCCACCCCTCTTGCCACTTGGCCTATTGCAGGGATTGCTAGAGCTGACTTTCCGTGTTCATCCATCTGAGGGCTCTGGTTGAACTGAAGCTCTTTGAGGGCAGAGGCCCTTAGTGTTCCCTTCTCCTAGTGCCTCGCACCAGGCCGGCACGGGGCGGTGTCCCATTTATTTCAGGATGATGGAAGTCCCAGACTGCCCCTTACTCTCTAGTGGTTGGTTTTGTGGGAGGCACTGGCCCAGCCACAGGGGCTCCGCGGCATCTGCAATGGTGTGGCTTGGCCTGCAGAGGGCGCCCTCCTGCAAGCAGGAGCCCAAGGGTTCCTGAAATCCCACCAGGGCTGGCCCCTCACCTTTCTGATGTAAGCTTCAGGGGGCACTGAGTAGTTGTTGCCGTTGATGGTGAAGACGATAGTAGGCAGGCGAGTCACATATCTACATGTAACCACGTACTGTTAGAGAAAGAGGGAGAGAGGTTGGTCCAGGTGATCCCTGGTGTGTGGAGAGCCCCGGGGTGACCCTGTGGCATGACCCTTCACCTCGTGACCGACAGGCCTGGCGCCGATGCGCATCTGGATGGTGGTGATCATTCTACTTGGGCCAACTATCAACGAGGTCCCGGTATCCAAAATGGCCTGGCAGCCGTGGAGACAACCAAAAACCACACCGTTCATGGTGATGCTGAGAGACAGTGGGACAAAGTGGACACCAGGATCACTTGAAGTCTCCCCCCACGACTGCCCCCCTCCCTGACTGTCTCCCTTCAGCTCATGCCCTGACTCTGTTTTCCTTTGCTCTGGTCACCTAACCTTTGCTGACTTCCTTTCAGTTCCTGAATGCATCAGGCTCTTTGGTGCCTCAGGGCCTTGGCATGTGCTGGTCGCCCTTCCTAGAAGACCCCCATCCCCTTTGTCTAGCTAATTTCTCCTCATCTTCCAGGTTCCAGCTTACTTGTCACTTTTTCAGGGAAGTCTTCCCCCCGAGACTAGATCAGGCTCCTGTCTTGGTCACTCTCTGTAGACTCTCCCTCATTTCTAGCATGTACCGAAGTGGAAATTCCTTATTATGTGTGTGACTCGTTTCATGTACGTCTGCCTTACTAGATGTTAGGGCAAGTTGTAGCCTCAGTGCCTCTCTCAAGTGCCTAGCACACAGCGGATGCACAATGTATGTTTGTTGAATGAATGAATGAATGAAAAAATGGATGAGGAACAACCAGAGCCCTGTATCTGCTGTGTCGCCAATAATGGGTCAACCCACACGGTGAAGATGGAGGTTCTCCGGGGCAGCAGATGCTGAGAGTAGGGGTGTCGGAGACACAGACTGCTCTGGGAGAGGTTGTCTCCCAGCAGGGCCCACTCACCCAGCTCAGACACTGAGGGCCCTGGCTAGGCGATGCCTGAGCTAGCCCGGGGGGCCTCCAAAGGACACGTGAGCTTTTGTCTGAGGGTATCACTCAGAATCCCATCAATTATTGCCCCTTGTTCTCAGGCTACTCCTGGATCCTGGCTTCCTGATTCTCTCTGTCACAGCCCCTGCCCCACTGTGTGCCCGGGATGGGGGGTGGGGGGTGGCTATGGGTAGTGGGAGTGTCTCTTTGTATGAGTTGCTTTCAGGTCTCAAGAATGCAGCCAACCTCTCTCCACTGCTAGGGAGTTTCTCCCTAAGGAGACCAGTTTTCCTGGTTTGTCCAGGACTTTCCCTGTTTTGAAACTGGTAGTTTTGTGTAGTGAGAACTCCCTCGGTCCCTGGTAGCCCTAGACAGTTGGTCGACTTATCACAACCCTGTTCAGGCTGGTGAAATCCTCCCTGATCCTCTTTTCACTGCACTTTAGGGTCTTCAAACCGTGCTCCCTGCCTCACAGCGTGGTGGGTGCAGCCCTCTTGGGCTGCACACGTCTCTCTGAACCCTGTTCAGGACTCTGGTCAGAGCCCTGGTCAGGGGCCTGGGGTGATTATGAACCCATGGGTGGTGTGTGTCTCTGTGTGTCTGTGTGTCTGTATGTGTATCTGTGTGTGTGTTTTTGTGTGTATCGGTGTGCCTGTGTGTGTTTATACGTGTGTCTTTGGGGGTGGAACGTATGTCTGTGTGTGTGACTGTGTGTCTGTGCGTTTATTTGTGTGTGTCTGCATGTGTCCGTATGCACGTGTGGTAGCATCACGTGGGGTGGCCCTCAGAGGGAGAGGCTTACCGGCTCATGGTTATCTGCCAGTAGTGGGGTTGGGACACTGGTATCCACTGGAGCTCTCCTTTGTGGTAGCTGGGGTCCAGCCCGCCAAACATCACCATGCTGCCATTCTCCTTCCGGCTGAGGAGAGAAGAGGGAGGGCTCGTTGTAGGAGAATAATGGCAGGCACTGTCTGAGGGCTGTGCTTCTCCACCCATCCAAGGCACTACTATGGTACCCATTTTACAGAGGTGGAAATTGAGGCCCGGAGGGATTGAGGACCTGTCCGAGGTCGGTCACTGACTAATGAGTGGCACAGAAGGGGTTCGAAGCTGGGCAGCCTGGCTGGGCTCCGACCACCCACCCTTCTGAAGAGGGCCCGGTCCCCTCCAGCAACCGGAGTGCTCAGAGATACCCTCCGAGGACACCATGCCGGACGGGTCTGGCTGCCCCCTCGCCTAGCCTGTCATTGTTCAGAAAAGACGAGGCCCGAGGGCGCCAAGGTGTGGGCTCAGGCTCACCCAGGGCTGGCTTCACCAGCGTGTGGGACCTGTGCCAGCCATGGGGCCTCACACTCAGCAGGGCCCTGCGCCTCTGCTATCCCTGTCTTGAAATTCTTAATACTTTTTGAACAAGAGGTCCCACGTTTTCATTTCGCACTGGCGCCTGCGAATTGTGTAGCTGCTTCTGGGCTCCCAGTAAAATGATAGTGAAGAGGAAACATTCCCGCCATCCCTGTCCTTCCTTCCATATCAAATCCATCAGCACATCCTGTTGCCTTTTCCTCCAACCTGTATCCTGACACCTTCCACTTCTCTCCCTCTTCCCTTCACACCCCCTGGACCAAGCTGCTGCCCCTGAGCTCATGAGCATGGGTGTGTTCCCATAAAACTTTATTCACAAAAACCAGTGGCGAGGCCAGATGTGGCCCTGGGGCCATAGTTATCCTGGGCTAGACTGTCCCTCAGAAAACTTCTGGATCAGGTGGCTACAACTTTTCGCACAACTGAAAGCATCTTACAGCTGACTTAGAGAGAGGGCTTGTCCAGTTCAGACTTACGTGCTCAAGTAGAAGGCAAAGACAGGCTGAGAAATGAGGCCTCGTCTCTTCAGGTTGTCAAAGACGGGGGTGGTCCCTCGGATGGCGAGGCTGCGGTAGCCCAAGCCCAGGACGCCATCGAAGGGTGCATCCTCCAACCCAAACTGCGACCTACTCAGGCCAAACGGCTGGACCACATCGACAAGTTTCCCGATCTATGGGAGAGGGGAGTGTACCCAGATAATGGTTTGGGAAGTGGGGCTGGGACTGGCCTGGGGTGGAGATGCCATGCGCACCACAGAGAAGAACTGAGGCCTGGCTGTGCCCTGGGTTGACCTCAGATGGTTAGGCCAAGCTGGGACAGGAATTTGGGTTCCATTTTTGCAGGGCTGTGGCTTTTAAGTAACACCTGCCCCCCCTGCAAACACTATCTGAAGTGAGTCAAATTCGCCTCATGCCTTCTGTGCAGGTGGGGAAACTGAGGCTCAGGAGAGGACCAAATAGTTCCCACTTGAGGACAAAATGAGTAGAGAGCAGGGTAGTCTTCTCTTTGGCATCCCTATGATCTGATGCCAGAAATGGACTGAATCCATTGCAGCGCATCGTGGATTCTGCATCCGCCCAGGAAGACAGAAGTCCATTATACAATGTCGCTGCCAGGGTTCTTACGAAAATTCTGCCTGGGAAACATGCTTTTGGGGATGTGCGTCTGCATGTGTGAGAGAGAGAGAGAATACTCAGGCCCTTTGGGGGATGCAGGCTATAGTTTTTACTAGACTCACAAAGGCCCCCACTCGGGGGCCCCCATTTATCAGGCCCTTCCCACATCTGTGGCCCCCTGCTTTCCCTGTCTGGATTCCCAAAGCCCTCAGTTCCCCCCAAGGGCCCAAGATCAGTTTTATCCTCTCCCCAAATACAGCACACCTGCATGAATCCTGACTGGCCAGCCCAGTTCCACTGCTTACCTGATGCCTGACCTTGGCAAGGCCCTGGCTTTCTGCACCTCAGTTCCCTCATAGGTATAATGGAGCTAATCATAGCACTTCCTATGTGGGGTTGCTGCTGGATTGAACGAGTTGTTACCATGAAAGTACCTGGCGCAGCCTGAGGATATAAGAGTGGGTGCTTTTTTCCCCTCTCTCCCTGCTCCCAGCAAAATGAACCTTGAGCAGCTCATGAGCAAAGGAGCTGCAAACCCACCCCCCAGGCCGCTCTCTGGGTCAGCCATTCTGGGAGCTTATGTGCCAGCAGGGACACTGTCTCCCCAGGGACACAGCACTGTGGGGTGGGCGGCCAGCCACTAGGGGACTTTGGGAAAGACGGGCCCTCCCAGTTGGCCCTGCATCTGTTTTGTAAGCAGCGGTCGTTCCCAGGGCCAGCCCTGACTCGGCTTCTGGTTTCCAGTTACCCGAACAGTGTCGTAGCCAAGAAATCCAACCATCCTCCCAGAGCCGAAGGTGAGGTCGACGGGCCGGCCTGAGAGCCGGAAGGTGGTGGACAAGTGAGGGTTGAAGACCTTGTGTTTATCTGCAGACACAAGAGATTTGTGCCCGTCAGGTGCCAAAGACGGAGAAGGGGGTGGGAGGGGGCGTACAAGGTGGGCGGGGGGGCAGGTACTCACGGCAGGGGACACTGTCGCAGTAGGTGGAGGGCACCCACAAGTCAGCTGAGCCGGTGTCAAAGATGACCTTGAACTGCTGAGGGGGCGTTCCAATGGTGATGCTGCCGACATAGGCTAGCTACAGGGGCCGGGGAGGGGTGGTTTGGTCAGACCTGGCTGCCCTGGCCACCCTCGATTCCCAGAGTACTGCTTCCCTCGAGGTGTCCCGTGTCTCCTGAGATCACTTTCCAACCGCCCCACCTCACAGCCTCTGCTCAGACCAGTGCCTTCATTTGGTTTTTTTCTTTTTTTTCCTCCATGCGGGCTCTTAGTTCCCTGAGCAGGGATCGAACCCGGTCCCCCTGCAGTGGAAGCGCAGAGTCTTAAGCACTGGACCTCCAGGCAAGTCCCTGTGCGTTCATTTGAGCAGCTCGCCAGTCTCCCCTTTAAGGCCCAGCCTGTTTCTTTCTCCAGTTGGCCCTCCTAGGTCACCCCAGCCCACCTCCTCTAAACTCAGACCATGTCCTATCACCACCATGCTGCTGGCCCTTTTATTTG